>NC_137594.1:12359189-12911689 GCF_963210335.1 Falco punctatus | reverse complement strand
ATTCTAGTTGCTCTCTCCAGGATGGTATCGTCAGTGAAATACAAAACAGATAGGGCTTCAACTTTACACAGAAAGAAACTGCTCCAATGTTGGAAAGTTAGCATGACCCATTAATAAAAGTTATGATTTTATTATATCTATATATATTTAAAAAAGCTTAAAACAGAAAAAGAATCATTAATTTGCAATCCACAGTCATTTCAATGAAGCTTAAAATGGAAAATTTTGAGCATCTCTTCCATCTTCAAGACAATTAAAATGGTCACAGCCTAAGACATTTTAAATCTTTTTCAAAAAGTTACATGAGCACTGATTGTAGTAACATTAAGATAGAAAGCACACAAACACTTGAAAGGGAAAAGCAGAATAGCAGATAAATCAGAACACATTAGCAAAATACTGATTTATTCTCATGAACTAATGAGTATCCCTCAAATTTAAGAGAGCTCAAACTATCCTCCACCCACAGGGAACGAACAGGAGCCCCTCAGGATTTAGCTTTCTATGGCTTCATTACAAAAAGATTTTGCTGGCAACAAGTGGTTTCTTCAGTCACAGAGACTTACCAGTTTGCAAGTAGATATGGTGGGAACAGGTAAGTGGTTTGCTTCTCTGACTGAAGACAGGAGAAACCCTGGCCTCTTGGCTTCACAAGGTACAATGATTTAGCTAGTTATAACTTCACTTTTTTAGCACACTGGGAATCCTTCAAAGGTATTGGTATTACATTTTTATTGAATGTTACCAGATGTGAACAGCAGTGTTTTATAGGAAGGTTCTAGGAAGCCAGTGATATATGAACTACTATAAAACTAGGGAACATGCCACTAAATAATACAGTTTCTCATTTATTCTAATTTTCAGATATCAGCAAAGTAACATGGATAAGCTGTATTCACAATACTTTAAAGACACAAGTGAAACAAAATAATTTAAAGCAAGCTATATCAATCATATCTTCTTTCTTCAGACCCTTTTAAGGTTAGTATTCAAAAAATAACTATTTTCAATGGAAAAATTGCATGATATTCAGTAAATAGAGAGTCCGCAGAAGGAAAATGCCTGTTTCCCAATAACTATTTCTGCAATGAATGAAGCAGCACAAATCTTTTCACTTTCCATAACTCATTTGCATGAATTTACTTTTTTGCCTTAAGAGGTTGTTGCAATGTGTGTTAAAACACACAGTGCAATTTTAACTCCATAATATCATGAAAGAAATATTGTGTTAGTATAAAGTGCAAAAATATGAATGCTGTTAAATTCTTCAAACAGAAACAGTGCAGCACTGCTCAAAAGCACCACCCAAAGGTAGAAGTGATGTAAAGACATTTACAGAATTGTATGCTTTTTTGTCTTTTCCTTTTTTTTTTTTTTTTAATTTCAGCAAAACCTGAATGTAAAAAATGACAGTGTGGTGAAACCTGACAGAGGCTTTTGATTGAAGTCACTGATTTCCACAGCTGCACCTGTAGGAAATTGATGATAATGCTGTCTAAATCATTCATTATGATTTGGAACTTTACTCAAATGAGCACTGGATTTATAAATTTGCTAGATGTGTTCTAGATAATATGACAAAGTACTGTTTACAATTGAAAATTGACCTAATTTTATAAAAATCATGCAAAACTGGGGAAGAGAATTTATTTCTGAAGCCTTCTGAAATAACTGAAGTTGTATTTTTGGAACAGCATGCATGTAAGTGAAATACATTCATTGGAAAAATTCAGCTATCAATTGTATTAATAAATTTTCTTTATTAGAATTATAAAGGTAAAGTATAGGACTTTTTCTTATTACCAACAAACAGTTGCTTCTTAGACAAAGAACATTTATCTTTCTGCTAATCATAATCATAATATTCCTAAGGTTGAAATGAGCAACAACTTAACATTTAAAAAATATATAAGCATAAACTTTGGGTATCAACCAAGAAATGTTAATCATGGACTGCTAACCGGTAATATATTTTCATGGAATAATCATTTTAGCAGCCTATTAGCCAGATACTTTAAATGAAAGGAATTTGATACACTTGTTCAAAATTGTGCATTACACTAACATAAAGCAAATTAATATATTATTCCTTTAACTTTTGCAAAAAGACTCTAGATATGGGGAAGTATAACGTTGCCATATATCTTCCAGATTTAAGTAGGTTAATTTGCTGGGGGATGGTTTTGCCCTTTTTACTGACATTCATTGCTCACAAAGAAAAGTAGAGAAATTGTGAAGCAAGAGATACACTGAAACCCACTGGAACACAGATCAAGTACTAGAAATATTAGGGAAAGATAGCACTTGGCACGGAATACAGATCTCTCACCTGCAGTCATAGTTACAGAAATACCTTCAATATGAACATTTTTCTTACTAGAATTGCCTTTGTCTGCATAAGTGATTAGGACAAAAAACATGCAGAATGGTTATTTATTAATGCAGAAAGGATACAGTATGGAGTTTTCTCTGCATGCTTCTGTTGCAAGAGTATAAAAATGAGCTAATCCAGAAAACTCTCTCAGCAAAGAAACAAGACTTGTAGTAATTCTGTTTTCATAAGTATGCCTACACTGTGATTTTACCACCAACTGGATAATTTCTTCTCGTTTCTTATTTCTCTTTGTTGAGGAAGCCAGGGAAATAACTAGTTATTAGGATAGACACAACACTGAATATCAAATCTGGGTTTTCACAAATGTATTGTAACATAAAATCACATTTCAGCCTGGAAAATGTACTGAGTTATGTTAAATGCACAAAGGATTCTTCAACACGTTCCCTTTTTCTTTAAACCTCAATACATTTCTGCAAAGCAAACTTACAGAGGGTTTTTAAAGAATATTTGCAATAGTGTGATATGCAGTCCTGGTACTTTTGGTACGGATTTTACAAACCCTTCAAAATGGTAACAGTCTCCTTTTTTTTAAAGGAACTCACTGTTTTTCAATGGAAATCACCCCACCAGGCAGGAACATCTCCTGCAGGCTAAGAAGAAAGCTAACTGCATCAGCAACAATGCTACACAGGCTCAGAGGCAGGTAGCTGCAGGGCTTGCTGCACAGACACCAGAGTCCCCTTCGCCTTTCCACTCAATAGAAGCCAATGTCAGACCCCAGTAAGACCTTCAGCTGCGTAAGGAGGCAAGAAACTGAGGGCACCCCAAGCTCTTTCTATCAAGAAAATTGCAGGTGATAGGAAACACCTTCAACTAATGTAGGAAGACTTTCTCTCCCACCTATGTGTATGCTGCAGGAGGAGGTAATTGGTTCTCACCTTCCAGAGAATGCAACAATGTCTAATTGTTAAATGCAGTTGTCCTGTCCTTCCTCCTCCTCTTCTCTACAGATTAAGAGAATGGATTAATTTTCTTATATTGCACAACAAGATGTTATAAGTTTAGATCAGACACTTTACAGACTGTATGATTATTACAGGAAAGGGTGAAGAGAGGAATGGCTACCTCCTCGCATCTTTGCAAGAATCAAAAGGTTCACTAGCACTTATTTGGAGACTGTACCAAAAGCATTAGTAATTCCTTAAAAAGTAGTAAACTACAGTTTGAAACAAGCACATATATTTACACGTGTGGTCTAGATGCAACAAGTTTGCCCTCCGCATTAGTATGATCTCATCAGTTCACTGAAGGACCATGCATTATGCTGAGGCAGCCAGCAGACCCTCTCACTGCAACATATATGCTCACTCTTCCTCAACTGTAACCAACTTTGTGCAGCAAGATCACTTTCTTATAAGGTATTAAGGAAATCCCCAGGAAGATGACCCTATAACAGTATGTACAGATTTCAGCCATTAGAGAAACAAATGCAATCAGTAACAAAATTACCTGCGATTTTCAGCTTTTTCACTCTTCTAAGCTTAATATGCAGTTACAAAATGAAACCATTCATATAGAGATTTCAGCTGAACCTCAAGCATGCTTAAAATTGGGACAAGATAGTCAATATTTTGGGATAGAGGTCAAATACCCTGTTAGAATTAACCAAGAGGTTAAATTCCCCATAGTTTCAAGGAGGCATTCACTTCAGTTCACTCATTTGCCATATATAATTTTATAAAAGTCCTTTTTTGCCACCTATTAACAGAACTGTTCAATATCAGACTACTTAATCATCTAAGATTCACAGCAATATAGTTATTAAAAATTAGTTTTAATTTTTCTGGTTTTGATTCTTTTAGTGTTTTTAGGACCGGTTCCTCTTACACACCCTTTCCCTTCCTGTCCGACTCTTTAATTCATAAGCTTTTCATTAGAAGTTGGCCCAAACAGGAATCATGCATCCAACTTGATCATGCTGATTCAAACTTACTTTGCTTCCAGACTTCCATGAGGAATGCTTTCGGTACTCCTATAGGATTTGACTAACAACTGAAAAACTCAAAGATTCAGCATCTGGGAGTTCATTACCTCCACCAACACATGAGCAGAAGCAGGAGCTGAATGTAACACCCTTGTCTTTATCTCTGAAAGAAACACTCAGGCATGTCTAGCAGAAATAATTGAGACAAGAGATCATAATACCGGAACATACAAGCAGATGAGTTAAGAAGATTAGCTGGGCTCCCTCATGACTCCCTCTGTGATGGGCCTTAGACAGCAGGGAGAACATACAGGTATCCTGCTCCCTAGTACAGAAGTGTCTGATATGGCATCTCAGTCTTTGCCTTTTCAAATACATCAGTGTTGGCACTTGACACTGGTACAGGTCTTAAGATGTTCAGCTTGAGGATCAGTGATTATTGCTCAGATCTCCTTTAAGTCACTCATTTGTTCTTAACAAGTTTAAGAATAAGAATACCCATGGCAGAAACATCCACGCTAATTACAGATAGGTATGAAAAGTTATGAGATGCTTGGTTACTAAGATAATACAGGTGGTAGGTATATTTTAAGTAAGAAAAAGTCAGTAACAACACACTTTCAACTCCTGAAATAGTGGAAACTTTAAATCTTTACTCTTTAACCGGGACATCGTATTCTTATTATAACATTGTAAAATGAGGTGGCTGGGTAGCAGTATTCAGCCTGAGCACATTTTCATCACCAGTATTTGACACCTCAAACTGGTGGAAGACAGTACTGGGAAATGGCTTTATCATCAGCCCTCCGATGCGAGGAAAGTGGAATGAAGACTCGTGTTGTGTTATCGTTCATACTTTCCACACACCTGCAAGAATACAGGTAGGAAGACCTCCAAACGGGCTTTTAATGACAAAACTCCACCAGGGGCCTCCTCAGTGCTCTACTCCGTTGACTCTACCAGCCCTATTAACCTTAGAACAGAACTCATTTACACTGCGAATCTGTCAAAACAAGAAATACAAATAAAATGCAAAAGGCAAAGAGACAGAATCAAGGAGAAAAAACAGAAGGAAAGTTGTACCTCTGAGTATTTAGAAAAAGAGCTATTTCAGAGGAACACATGCTCACCCTGTCAAGCACCATGCACTCAGGGGCAGACAAGAATCAAGAAAATTCTGCCAAACTGAGTCCAAAAGAGTGCATGAGCCTGAGCTGAGATGCTGAGAAGTAATACCTATGAGTTGATCTAGATATCTCTCACTTTTCATTCAAGCATTTTATTTATCACTATTTCAAAATCACTTTTTCTGTAACTTGCTTCTGCAAACTGGTGATGTTCCAGCTTACAAAACAAATTTTACAAAATGAGATCATTAGGTATTTTAAGTTGTATAAATTCTTACTCATTTACACCAATCTATTTTCAAAATACAATTAAACCCCATATTTGGCCAAGTGGACATAATTATTTTTGTTCTTGAGTTCTGTAAATATGACAAAAAATATGAGGCCAAGAATGTCTTCTCTATTAGTGAGTATTAAATCCCTTTTGCATAATTTAAAAATTGCAAAACCTAAAATCTCATTAAATAAAAATTGCAGAGGCTGTATAAGCAAATAAATAGATCAGCATGGAGAGAATCTTTTACTATATGCATCTTATGTTATCAAAGTTTCACATGTTCACAATATTTTCCCCTATTTATTGACATTAAATTATTTTAAGGGGAGGGGAGGGGAAATAGCGTGAAGAGGATTTACTGCTACTGTGTATATGTTAGGAGTAGCAACATGTAAACTGTCCCTAGTCACCTGAGAGGACCACCAGTTAGTACCACTGCTATTACTGTTAATAAATACCCTGAAATGGATCACACATCACATACCCACAGCTCCTGTTTTACTGGAAAAAATCTCATGCACTATAGCATAAGAAAAACAAAACAACACTTCAAGATTTACCATTACTATAGTGTAGATTAAAGGACTCAAGATTTCCGATTTTATTTAAGCCTGTAACTTGCAAAATCCATTGGCTCCCCTTGAACTATAAGCTGCAGATCTGCCCTTTTCTCCTCTGTACTTTCAACATAATAGGTATTATTACCCATAACTTTTTATTTAAAAGAATTGTGCAGCCAGGAAAATGAATGAATTTAATTATCAATGCAGCGTGAAAAAAATCATTAGAGCAAGAGCCTGGAACACTATGTATTAACAATAAACAAAGGCTATTAAAAACAGTTTTTAAAAGTGTCATTCTTTCTTCAACTCTTAAAATGTAAATACAAACACAGAAACAAGAGAACCATACGTAAACATCTATAGCTATCTGTACCCTAAGAAAACGCTAAATGACTGACTGGATCATTTAACTTTAAATCTATACTTTATGTGGCAATATGGAGAGGTCATTTGATTGCTATGCATAAAAAATTTAGAATTCTAATATGATCTAAAAGTTTCACCTTCATAAGACAAAATTTTCATTATAAAATTGTATTTAATAGTATTCATACATATCTGCCACCTCAGTTTTGTAATATTATATTTCTAGAGGCTGTTGACTATGCATTATAGGAATAACTATTTAAAAATAGAGCAGAACTTTTTTCCTTTATACTTTAGAAATTCTCTAGTTTCCTTCACAGCCATATAGTGAAAATACGTGGCCTTTTAAACATAAACTGCAAGTTGTTGCACTAAATTTCATCAGCTAGGAATCAGCATTTTGCAGTTGTATTTTCTGGGCCAAAAGGTATTCTCAGCCATACGCTTCAGGCTCCATTCTCTGCATGTGGACGTTTATACTGAGTCATGATTCAGCCTTTGAGAATTTTCAACCTTTGAGTACCTTCATCTTATGATTTCACATAAATTAATGAATAATCTGGGCTATTTTTTTTCCTCCCCAGCAGCATGCAAAGACTCCTAAATACTCAAGAGAACAATTTAGACCAAAAGTTTTGGCTACTAAAAATTTATGTTATCAAAAGAAGGTACATTAAATATGTACTGTTGCTGTGAAAAAGCAGGTCAAAATCCTAACTTCAGATATATGGGAGTGGTTTTTACTAAAGTTTACAAATATGCTTCCAGTCATAATTTGGCCTTGCTAATTAAGCCGCAATTTACTGAAGTCCTGACTCAGAGCTGCTTTTCAAAATATACTTATTTATTTCATCATTTGGTTAAAAACATGCACTTGTAAAATACTTCTTTGGCATTTATTTGATTTTTTAAAAAAACTATTAGATAGCACAGCTATACACCCACTAGAACAGGTAGTTGTTAACTGGGTTGGGAAGGAATTGTCATAAGTAGAGCTGAATGAAGTAATACTGATGGATAGGAAAAAGCCACATAAGACAGTAAATAAGGGTAGACAACATTGCATAGAACATATCAAAGGTCAGGTTTGATTTTCTCATGTACAAATGCTCTTGAAACAAGCATTATTTCAAAATTGGAATATTTATTCTGATGTCTTAACAAAAAAAACATTGATATAGTATATGAAGAACAATTAGAAAACCACGTCATTTATAAAATGACTTTTTGTATGAAGTTCATTAGTGGTTATTTAAGATGGGGTTTCCTTTTTGTGGCGATGCCCTTCATAATGAAGTCATACAACATTCTGTAATGTTTCCCAGCCTTAGACTTTATTCTGTAAGACATTTCAGACTATTTAACTTTACTGCTGGGAATATTCCCTATTGATTTCAAAGGGATTACTTGTAGAAGTAGCTACAAGCAGAAGTATTTGCAGTAGCTGAGTTTCAGACATCTTTTCCCACCCTTTTCTGCTGGAGACATCAGAAGGGAATCTAGAGTTTGAGAGATATTATGCTAGAGGGTTAAAAAGTTAAAAGGAACAACATTTTTAAGTGATCCATACTGCACACCGAAAAGTCTTCCTAAGTGCAGGGCTAGAAACTAACTACAGATCTTTACAGGGGAAGAATGAGACAATAAACAGGTTAGATACAGGTTGGTAGAAAATAAATATAAACCAGATTTTCCCACGCTGTTCAGCAGTAAAACTGCTTAAGGATTTAAATTAACAGCATAAATGATATTCATGCCAATCAAAACTTAGGCATCTCATTTAGCAGGCTGCACAGGTTTCCTCTACAGTCAAAGGAGAAAATTTTCCTCCTGAGAGGACAATTAGGAGCAACAAAATCAATGCCTAGAATTTGGTAGGGGGACAACCACGAAGATGTCAACAGAGCCTTCCCACCCCTCAACTCTCAAAGAAACCCAGGAAATTACTATGTTCCAGCCTAGAAGAGAAAGAAGTCATGAGTATCCTGCAGAACAGCCTCTGCCCTGTCTATTCCCGTTACTTCATAAACGCCAAACTCAACTGTGGCACCTTTCTAGAGAACCTGCTGGAGCCCTCATTATGAGTCCATACCCAATTCCCTCAGATGAACCTGTTGAGGTTACCAGGAGGAAACTTCCTTCCTTTGTGGCTTACAGGTGACTGTGCCTTCCACAGTGAATAAAAAAATTAAAAGAGAAAACAACCCACCAAAACAACAAAAAAAAAAAACAAACCAAACCTGTCTGCACATATGATTGAAATCAGATCAAACCATGTTCACCACATCAACTACTACCTTTATTATTTTCCCACTTAATCATTCAGTCAAAGTGGGCAGAAAAAATTTACTCCCATTTAGTTTCAGACTCTGAAGCTTTGAGGGTTTATTTTGAATGCATAAAATTTGCTAAAAAAATCTGAAGTTCAGACATCAGGTGGACCCTGAGTCAGATTATGTAGGTTCTATATGCATTCTTGGATGGACTCACTGTGCAGTCCTCAGCATGGGGCAACTATCCAGGAGAAATATTCTGCTCTCTCTCCTAATCAAAAATAAATAGCAACAACATAGCAACCATGCTGCAAAACCATCTTGCGAAGTATTGGAGATCCTTGGATGGAGGGCATTTATCAAAGCATTTTTTCTGAAATAAACTGTGAGAAAATTAGTAGAATAAAGATGGTCCTTTTTCTTGCCCAGTCACAGCAGTGATTACAGAGAAGATGCACTTCATATGCCACAGTTTGAATCAATAGTGGAGCAGTGACAAAGAACCAACATCAAAGAAAATATTTTGGAGGAAAATAATTTATTTTTCATGATTTTATACATAACGCTACAGAATCACAGTTCAATCTTTGTATTTTCAAGTGAATAAGCTCTATCTGAAAGTACAATTCATATGTGAGCTGAAAAGAAAATGTCTTTCTTCAGCATTCCCACTATCAGGCAAGCAGATGGCTCAATCTAAATGACCACGTGAAAGAAAGAAAGAAAGAAAAAAAAAAAAAAGACCAACACAGATCAATATCCTCACCATGATTCCTGCATTCCAATAAATACCAAACCATCAGGAAAGAAAAAGAGTGTCGAAATATCATTTTAGGAAAAACAGTAAATAGCTAAAACCAATCTGAAAACAAACAGCTAATAGATTTAATAAAAAGAATGTAAACAAAAGCCAAAACAGCTTTACTCTTAATGTCACTGCCTCTGGTTATCTCGAATGTAAGTAACAAAACAAACCACCATAAACCTCTGCGTATCACACACATATGCCATAGTGATAAGTATATCAAAAAGAAAGAAAAAATAATACTTTCACATAAACAAGACTGTACTTTTTTTGGGGGGAGAATGTTGGGGATTTGGGGGGGGGTGAGGTTGAGGGGGTTGGGTTATGGTTGGGGTTTTTTTTGTTTTGTGGGAGGGTTTTTTTGGGGTGTGTGTAATTAAAGAAAACTATTAATAACTACTACTTTTTCCAATGGGCAAAACATATGCTTTTATGAACACTATGGTGATACCAAGCAGACAAATGAGTGCCAGATACTAATCACATCAGAGCTAGCTCAGCAATGGGGGAAACACACCAGGCCAACAGCTTTCAAGAGTTCACCAGCAAGCTTCCTTGCCGTGAGCAGAGCTCTCTCCTGACTGCGCCTCTGCGTCCACAGCCCTGCGCCACATGGCTCCCTCCGTGGGTGGCATCAAAGAGTAGATCCATTGATTTGCGGAGATTTGTTGCTCTGAGGCACAGCCGTTACGTATATATGTGTGTTCAGGGATTTAAACAGACATCATGAAACCACCAGTTCTGTCCTGACGTAGTCCTTAACTCAAGTGAGATAATGAACCAACTCTCTAAAGGTAAGGCCATAAGTAAAGTTCCCATCTGAAGGTAACACCTTCTGCAGAAAGTTAGTTACTTTTCTGCAACAGTTCTTTTGGACACAGCAGCTAATCTACATACCTTTACTCACTATTCCCCTGTTCAATCTAGTTTGTTAAAGCAGCGTGAGAGCAAAACCACAAAAGGTATCCATCTCAAATAAATAGCAGAAAACTAAGAAAGCTGCACAAATATTTACCCCTGCACAAAACAATGATTATAAACTTACAGAATTCAGAGTACTTAAAGTTTCTGGGTGCAGGTAAGTCCCTGTCTCACAGTAAAAGCCAAGATCATCTTCCTCAGCCTTTGCTCCGACAAGCTAAAGCCATGGAGTTCAACAACCAAGTTCTCATTGGAACTGCTGATGAGCTCCAGAAACGCAGGATGTGCATGCATCTGCTGCACAGACTGAGTATAGTCTAAGATATAATCCAAAAAGATAATTAAGCACATAAGTCATCATCTGGTGATACTTACTGATAAAATTCACCTGACAACTCATGTAGTTTATAGATTAAAAGGGAGGGCTAAAAGATTAATTTTAAAAGATATCCCAAAATATTCTACATAGGTATTTTGAACCTGGACATATCACCTTGTAACTGTCCAACAGACTGTAAGGAAATTTCAGCAGCCAAGTCTTGTACTACAAAGGATTTTCTCCCTCCGTTACTTCAAGTGAAATACTGCCAAGGAAAGCTGAATTTCAGACTGCTTGAAAGGTTCTAAAGACAATTCTTTAAGACTGCTGAACAAGTTATTAAAGGTTGACTAATCATCTGAGTAATCAAAAGCAAGCTATTAGAAAGCATCTTAGCTATTGCCTGTGAAAATTCTCAAAATTCTTGAGCAGAATGTCAGATATGTGAACTTGAGAAACAACAGACCAAAACCCAAATCCAGAGACAATGTGAAACCTCTGCAATCCTGGTAAAGCCTGTTCTGCTTTGTCCAGCATTTGAACCTATAGACCATGCATGACCGTCACTAGAATAAGGTTGTCTGTACTTTGACACAGAAGGCAAGGGATGCTCTACTGCTTGAAATCAATGGACTTTGGAATAGATATTTGATGAGCAATTTTTGTTTACTTACATAAAAGACACAAAATTCATGAAATAATATTTTTGAGAAATTTAAATAATTTTGCATTTTTGTCCTGATTTATTTCCTCACCTTCTACAGTGGGGTGTTACAGCTTTACTAACTACACTCTGTTTTAAGATAGAGATCTAAATGAAGCAGCAATTCATATATTTCAGTCTGATCCAAGAACTGATCAGTACACTGAGATGCCATTTTTGCTTCAAGTTGCCTATGGATAGAAGGGTGAGCTGATAATCATACTTGATTTATCAATTTTCAAAAATAGGACACTCTAGGAGCGTGAATTGTATTATATTATAAAGAAATAATAGCAATTTTAAAAAACAGGTCAAGTGTTCATTAATCTTAATTTCCGTCATTTAAACAAAGTTATCCTTTAAGTAATATTTATTTTCCTACTAAAAAACCAAACTTTCCTGCATGCATTTCCATATCTCATATAAAGTTTATTATTCTTTAGAAAACAAAAGCCTCCATTAACAAAGCTAAGAAATAGAATTCCATCATGAAGCTGAAATACAAAAAGATATATACTCATCAGCCCACCGACTGTTCCAGTCATAGCTGAATATTTTACTACTTTCTAGGACACATTTGGCCATTAAAATTTTGGATCATATCTAGCTATTTAAAATAAGGACAGTTTTTAAGACATGAAAAAACAACTACAGACAATATTACTAAACATACACTTTGAAAAGCTCTTAGCATAAAACATCCTGCAAATCCCACACATTCCCATACAAACATCTGAAAATAGCCCTGGCTCAAGATCCTTTAAATCTTTTCTAACCCATGGTTTTATAACCCTGTAAATTTTGCGTTTTATTTTAGGACATCAGACAAATGCATTGTATTTCTGCTGTTATTTGCATAAAAAACTGGTCAAAAGAGGAAAAAGCATATTTTATGCCAAAGGTATAGAATATACCAAATGTAAATTTGAACACTGCCAAAAAGCAACTGTAAATTTCGTTTTATCAACATGCAAATGGAATGTAGTGCAAATTAGGGTGGATTAACCTGTTTTTTAGAATTCAGACATCACAAAGCTTTGGAGTTCACTAACCACCCTTATATGCAATCTCTTTGGCAGCCTTTAATCTGAAATACAGAGACTTTAAAGGCCCCAGAAGCTGACCTAAGTAAACTGACTTTTTTAAATCTGAGAAGAACTTAAAGTTGAACTATATTTGCTAGGAAAAAAAATCTCACGTTTCCAATTTTGTGCCAGCAGTTCATACACTATGTATAATATTTAAACATGCTCTAATTCTTACGTGTCAAAACAATCATGTTCATTAATATTTCCATTGCGCCTGCACTACTTTCGATGTATAATTTTATAAGAACCATTCCCTTGCTACTTAGCACTCGTCAAGGAACTCAAACAAAACAAGAATCAAAGATTGCAACCACTATATCCATATTACATATTGATATTAGTACTGCTTAACTAAACCTGTTCAGAGACTTGGAGTAGATAGGAAAAAAAAAAGTCCCCATTTTATAAATACAGGGAAATAATCTAAGCACGTAAACTACTGCTAATCTGTCTGCAGCATGGAGAGAATCCATTTGCCATTTTTTCTCCCCTCAGAAATATAATCACCACCCCACCGGTCATGGCAAAATACAGTTGCTATTTCAAGAAAGGAAAGGAAAAAAAATGGTAAGTTTTCTATTGCCTTTAATGAAATCTTTCTCTGTCTCTGTTCTCACCAGTTACATTGAATTGGAGATACTCAGGTAGAAAAGCCAACACAGTAACTGGAGAAAAAAAAAAAAAAAAGCATATAAGCTGAACATTCTGCTAAGTGTTAGACAGCTATTTGCTAAGGAATTCACCAGGACTACTTACAACTTTTTTAAATTAGCTGACAACACATCTCCTCAGACCCACTGCATTTATCCGAGAGGTGTTTATCACTCATTTTTACATCTTCATCAACAATAAACATTGAGATTAGAGAATGATGGCAAATTGGAGTAAACTCTCATTTTGGCTAGATTTGTGAACAAACATTAGAACAAACCCATCAATACAGGAAGCAAGTGAAAAGATTTACATTAACTAGAGGCGGTTTAAATATGAACTGTATATCTTGCATGTCCTGTAGAAAAGAAGTTAAAACAGTATGCGGTATACCTTGGCATGCCTAATGCAAAATCTCGGGAGTTCTGCAATGTACTGTAGACACTTTTCACTGAGGAAATGTATGAATTTAGATACTCGGTATTAGATAATAGCAATGGAACAGTAGCACTATATCATAGATTGAAAGTTGGAGAGCTACAGAACAGATTTAGGGAATTTTAGGGGAGCTTTGTAAATGTATGTGGAACTCTACTGGAAACATCTCTACAGCCTAGAAGAAAAATCACACTCTGGAAAACGTACACCATTTAGGGAAACTCCACTGAAACACTGGATGATTTTAGGCTTTGGGTTTTTTTTCCTTGGGCTTCTAGCTCTTGATAGTTAAGATCCATTGAATAAAGCACTAACTCCCTCCTGCCCTTGACATTTAAAAGACAAGCCAAAAACTTAAAAGTAAAGTGTGATGGTTTTGGCTGGGATAGAGTTAATTTTCTTCACTGTGGCTGGTATGAGGCTATGCTTCAGATTTACATTGAAAACAGTGCTGATAATACAGAGACGTCGTCGTGATTGCTGAGCAGTGCTTACGCAGAGCCAAGGCCTTTTCTGCTCCTCACCCCCCCACCAGCGAGTGGGCTGGGGGTGCACGAGAAGCTGGGAGGGGACACAGCTGGGACGGCTGGCCCCAACTGACCCAAGGGGTGTCCCACACTGTATGACATTGTGCTGCTCAGCATATGAAGCTGGGGGAAGAATAAGGAAGGGGGGGACATTCGAAGTAATGTCATTTTGTCTTCCCAAGTAACCATTATGTGTGATGAAGCCCTATTTTCCTGGAGATGGCTGAACACCTGCCTGCCAATGGGAAGTAGCAAATTAATTACTTGTCTGGCTTTGCTTGCCTGTGTGGCTTTTACTTTACCTGTTAAACTGCCTTTATCTCAAGCCATGTGTTTTCTCACTTTTACTCTTCTGAGTCTCTTCCCCATCCCACTGGGGGCAGGGAGTGCTGGGGAGTGAACAAGCATCTGTGCGGTGCTTAGTTGCTGGCTGCAGTTAAACCATGACAAAGATAGACAAAACTGCTGATAAATTGTTTACTACTGCAAAGAGTAATACACTGAAAATTATCAGTCCCGGTCAGACTGTCAGATTGTTAAGAAGAAAAAAAAAAAAGATTAAAAAAAAAAGGGTGGGGGGAAGATGGGATGGGTGGCACATGCTAATTTGATTCTCTGCCTCTCTACCACATTCTTAAGTAGGAAGCTACTACCCCATGCATTAAGATACAGACTTCTGCGGTACGCTAAGAAAGAGCATTAGTTTTATACTTGCTTTTTCTTTCTGGGTGTGTTTCAATTGTTCTTTCTTTAATCTAAAAATTAAAATCATCTAGATTGAGAGCATATTTTTTTCTATGGATAGGAAAACACAACAGAGGCATGACCTTCACTTGGGGGGTTCGTTACACACATTCCAGGCAGCTCTGATCATATTTCACTACCCTGGAAGTGATTGTGATGTCCAGAACACTGAATTATGTCATTAATTAAGGAATCAGGCAGGAGGTAGCTGATTATAAGGGAGAGAGAATCTGTACTTACACAAAACTATTTTCATAATCAGTGATGATAGAAAGGGAAATAAAGAAAAATTACCTTGTGCTTAATACAAGTGTCCTGGTATATTGTTTTAAAAGATCGTTCTGTATGTAGAAGAAGATATTTAGCTTCAGTGGTCAGCCAAAAGCAAAGCATAGGTTTTAATAACTTTAATACCTTAGGATGAATAAAAAGAAAAAAAAAAAGGGAGAAAAAAAAGACACACAAGATTTTGCTTTGGATAGCAAACTTTCTGATTTCTCTCAAAGTACATATGAGAAAAAGTAGGATAAATACCATAATCCATTTCAATTCTCTCCTTTTAATGTTGATTTTACTTGAAACAATATGTGCAGCGTGCAAGAGCAAGAATACCATTTACTAGAATATCAGAGATTAGTTCATTAGTGGGTTCAAGCAACTGGCCATGCATCAGCATAAAATTAGAGGCTAACTGATTTCCCTCCTTAAGCCACTTATACAACTCAGCATTTGCAAATCATCTCAAGATGCATGTCAGAGAGAGAGATGACAGTGTTAAAGAAATAAATTTTTCATTTATTGTATTAGTAATACACACTACTGAATATGTTATAGTGCAGACAATAAGAGAGATGTATTTTTTTAACCAATTTGGCAAGCCAGAACACACATTACCTACAATGTGGCTTTTTTCTATAAGATTCAAGATTTCACTGAACAATAACAGGATTTGGTGAAATGATGGTTTTGCCAAATCCCCTAGTGACTTATATGTGGATTTTAAAAGAGATTTCTTTCTTAGCCATTATAAAAAAAAACCAAAAGTCATTGTTGTGAAGCAAAATGGCCAAAAGTGGGCACGTGCTTAAATATCTGACCAAATCAGAGCCTTAAGATAAGGAGATTATGGAGGTTATGCAAAACAATTACTACTGTGCTTCTCAACACAAAGGCCAGCCAGAGCAGTCACTGTGTAATGTACACAGATGTCAGGTAGGATTTTTAAGTGGTCACTGGGTAAACCTCACAAGTATGCAAAACATTAATGAGAGAGAGAGAGGGGTAAATAGGCTACAGACAGACAGACTTTCCTGTCTTTCCCAGTATTTTTGCTTGAACTAGGCACAGGAGAAATACACATGAGATTGCTGCAGCAACTTTTAATTCCCATATGAACAAAAATATCACTTGCCAACCATCTTTCAGAAAACTAAATTCCAAAGTGACCCTAAAGACAATACTGACTGGTACTTTACCGCTTAGTTGTGGAAAAATAAGCTTGTGAGAGCAGCCTTCACAAGGTGAAGACAAGCAACAACAAGAATCTTCAGGAAGGTGTGTCTAAAAATTTCAGGTACAAGAATCTTCAGGGATGTGTCTAAAAATTTCAGGTACTTGATTATCCCACTAGCAAGGACCAAGCTGACAAAAGAGAACAAGCACATTAACTCTCTAAGACAATGACCAGAGACCACACCACATCCCACAGTACATAACAAGAAAGTGTAGCGGCTCCACATGTTAAATTTTGAACAAATCAGTTCCAGCATTTCTTATAGCAAAAATAAAATGGTCAAACAGTCGTTTTGTAAGTCACAACTAATAGGTTTGTTATCACAATTTTCAAGGACTATCGCAAATATATACATTGCTAAAGGGTGCCCAAATAATCAGTGAAAGAGAGAGGAACAGAGGGTACGGGTAGTCCTCTAAAGCAGAAGGTTAATGTTCTTGACAATTCCTTTTTCTCATATTTTCACAGTGGGGTAACCGAAAAGGTTTTTCACTCACAGGAAGTGTGAATTTACAAGTCTAAAAAAACTTTTACTAGGAAAAGACTAGAAATCTATATTTTAAAAAAGAAAATCCAAATTCTCTTTTACAGGTATTTCAAATCCTAAGTCTTATTCTAAGAAAAGAGCATATCACATTACCAGATTATCAATATTGAACAATTTTTCTGCTGGATTTCAACATACATCTTTTGGGGGCTTTTGCTTTAGTCCACCTCAGAAAAATCTTGTTCCACTTTTTTTTTTTTTTTAACTTGGAAGACATGGAGCTCTGGAGAGGAAGACTGAAGGAAAACTCTTTGATATCTTTGTGGTATCACCTGCAACGTGCATCAGCAGGGAGTGAAAGCACATGGCACTGTGAAAGCCAGCTTGCAACTCTGAGAATCCACTGCCAAAAATCCACAGCAAGAGATAGACACAGTGATTTGGCTGGAAGAGTAGTTCAAGCATTACTGTGGCAAAGATGCTGATGCTGAGCACCCCTCAGGTGGGCAAGATCCCAGCTGACGGGCTCCCGCATACTGTCATTCAATCCATATACAGACTTCTGTCTTTTTTCTTGTCTGTTTTTATATTTAAACTCTTAGGGTTACTCTTTAGCTATATTGCTCTTCAATGAGACAAAACTGCATTGAATCATTAAACATTTTCATAGCTTTGTTTTCATTTTAACTTATTTTCTCTTTTCATTCCAAGACCATTTTGCCTCAGGAAATATTTTCTTTTCCTTCCATCTAAGTTCTCAAGCAACTAAGCCTATTTTTATAAGGCTAAAAAGTAATATTCATCCATTTTTAAATACTGACTTACTGACTATGGATTTGGGCTGTTTTCATTCCTTCTATCCCCCCACTACCACAACTATAACCTGAGCAGCTGCAGATGAATTAAAAAATAATTAAATTGTTTTAGATAGAAAGAAGATAATGGGATAGTAAAGAGAACTTTATATTTTTCCCTTCAGCATCACTAGCTGTCAATATACAGCTGCTCCCCCACGTAAAGAAATGAAAAGTTAAACTTAAAGAGTAATTGATGGCAGTTAAAAGGACAAAGTGAAGAAATTTAATACAGAACACATATTTAAAGCATATTTCCATATATATCCACAATAAAGCATGTGATCATGTTTACTCATTTAAGAATAAATGTCCACATTAACAAAAAAAACCTATGATTGTTCAATTGCTAAATTCTGCATAGCAGAATATGCAGGCATTCTTTCAGCAAATACACCATTTTTCCTCATGGTACAGCAAGCTATTCAAGGCTTCACTGGGAATCATGACATACTTTTAGTATTTATTCTTAATGAGATTACACTAATCAAGCTTAAATTAACATTTATTCTGCATATACATGCAGAATTAGCGTGCATGTACACATATGCAAGCTGGTGAAAGTATTACTGATCCAAGGAATAATGTGCATGCAGTAGAATGCTCTTACCATTAAGAAAACTGGTAACAAGAACTGTGCGAATACGCCAGGAGATAAAAGTCACTATATTACGGCGGTCTGTTTCAGGGACAAATAAAGTATGCTATTATTTCATGTGCTATGGAATACACAGAACTACAAACAGAAGTGTTTCAATTCAATACAATATGAAAAAATTCAAAATAAAATGAAAAGTGTCTGAAAACAAACCAACAAAATTACACAGCAGAGTTGTTAATTATGATTATTTATGATCATTCAGAACTGGCATCGTTATTATAGTTTTCCTTCCAAATTTCTCTAAGTTGCATCACTCCATAGCAACTCAAGGACCTATACAAGTGACTTAACAGTTCAGGGATTAAAGTTAGCACTTTAGGGCTCTAAAAGGTGTCTTACCCAAGCCTGATGTTGCTACAGTTATAAACAAGAGTACAGTATTTAATTTAATCAAAATTTGAAGTAAGCAATTTACAACAGACATCTCTTGCAAAGCATCATCAGGCTAGTAAACAAATTATTTGCAACCACTGAACAGACCTCCACTGTGAGCCATCAGCTCTCCACCATTCTTAAAAAACAATCACCAAACTCATGAGTATAATCCATTCAGTCCATTGCTACCTGCTACGCTGAATATTTCATCAGAAATGACAAGACTTTTCCCTTCTCCCTCCCTCCTAGCCTCGCTTTTATATTTGCTCGCTTGACAACTTGTCACTGCCACATCACTGCCATGCTGGCTGTCCTTGAAACCTGACCTCTGTAGCTTTTTGCGCCCAGTGGTCATGCCGTCCCTGTCTCACTCCAACCATTTCTGACAGGAGACATGCTGATCTCAACAGCAAGTCCTGGCACCTGAGACACACTGGGATTACACAGGTAAATCAGGGTATTCCATGTTGTCTCCTAGCTAACAACAGAGGGAAAAACATGACATCTTGAACAACAGATCGTACATTCGCATATTCAAAAGATTCATCATGCTTTTACAAGCAGATGGGCAAGATTGTTTCCCCTTGCTCTGAGAGGGCAAATCATACATATAAAATAAAAGAAAATAAAAAAACCAGGAAATTTTATTTTGGTTTTAATTTAAACAGAATTAAAGGGTTGGTTGTTAAGAGAGACACTAGATAAAGGAATGAATTAAAAATAAAGAAGTTGAACAGAAAGCCTAGTTCACCAGTCTTTTATTGGAAGCATCTCAGTTTATTTAGCTTTCACATGAATCATGTGTGCCTAATAAGATGTATGATTTGATTCCACAATAGTACAATCTACTTAAAAGTAGGTATATTTGTAAAGAAAGGTAAGGTTTCCCTTTAAAATGGCATGTTTTTAACTTTTCTTGAAATGTCTGTGCAGAGAAGAACGTGAAGTATTTTGACTGAAATAAATGCTTTCATGGAAAACAGTGAACCCTGGAGATTATGCCGATTCTTGAAGAACTTCATACTGTTTTAAGCAGGTGACAGTAATGTCATCGCCTGAGCTTTTTGCCTTCCACACTTGCACAACAAAAAAAAAAAAAAAAAAAAAAAAAGAAGGGGGAGGGGGGAAGAAGTTTTACATTGGACACAACTGCTCAGAGCTACCCAAGCAGATAGCACCTTAGCACAGGCTTCAATTAACATACATCAAGATCAGGTCCACTACTGTTACCTTACGGCCAATACTGCCTTTTACTATGAAAAAAAGATAGTTAACACCATGTCTAAAATGAGAAACAGTCTGCATTTACTGTATTTCCCTTGCAAGGACTATAAACATCTTACACTGCTGCCTATATCACAACCGAAGTGGACCAGGTAATTCGGGTATTCCCTGCACATCAGCACTGTTAATTATTCTACAGAATATCATACATAGCGTATGAAAGCATAAGAGTAAAATTTAAGAGAAAAAAAAGATACCCACGAGGATTTTATTTAAACACATTTTGCTGTGCCTTTACAGTGTTCCATGTCTCAGCTATCTTATGCTATTCGTAAATAGCTATGGAAGGCTTCTGGATTTCTTCCTAAAACTATTCATGCCCTAAGAATATGACATTATGCTTGGCGATGCTTCAAAGATTAGTAGTAGTTATTTGACCACACTTTAGTTTCAATATTCTTAAAAACATTTATTTCCAAAAGTACTAACAAATGCTCAGTTTTTCACAAATCTCTATACTATATAACAGATCATTATCAAAATCACGGACTTCATGTTTGAGTAAGAATTTTAATGCCCATAGGTTATACAGCAGTCCTCCATGTCTCATACTAGCATTACTATTTAATCATAAATTCAAGAGCCTATTCAAATTAAAGCATCCAACATTACCTCCTTTGGTAGTTGTACACATTCAAGACAGAAAACACCCTTTAGGCACTGCTCACTGAAGAAACAAAGGGGGTGGGGGATGGAATCGCAAACAGCATTTAATCTGGTCTTTGTATCTGCGTATGCTGCAGGCAAATGAAAGTGAAAAAACTCCCATTTTCACTAGTCAACTATCTGGGTGCATAAAATTTTGTGAGTATCACTTGTTTTAGGTGTGCGCTTATCCACAGTTGCCATCAACCCACTTTAAAAACAGAGTAAACATTCCTAGTCAGAGGTAGAAAATATTTTTCAGGTTGGAAAGTTAACAAGACCTCAGTCTGATTAGGAAGATTCCTCACATCAACCACAAGGTTCAGAAGCTCAGGGGTGAACAGACAATCCAGACATTTCAAGGTGTGAAGCCTACTTTAAACACAACCAGAGTGAGTATGCATGCACAAGTAGCTGCACAATCCCAAACCTACCTTTAGGGATGGTAGCCAGCAGAAGTCCCAGGCAAGTTCATCCAGGCAGCCTGTGTAACATTCCACCTGATCTTTCCTGAAGCAAAGTTCTGATCTTACAACAGTTCCATTGTTTGCTCCCTTGGCTAAAGTACAGGTGGCAGTAGTTGGTAAGGTGGTTTATAAATTCAAGGGAAATTCAATTGCTAACGTTCAAGGTTGTGAAACTGAAGAATATGGTAGAATGGAGGTGTTTGCTTGTTTTTTCTTTTAAATAAAGTCTCATCTAATAAAAGAAAGGATTCTAACAAAGGAAGCAGAACAAATACAAAGTAGTAGCCAAAATTCTATTAGCGTATTTTACAATGCTCTTGGGGAACACACTGTTAGGAAAGAAACTGTCAACTTCCCGAGCTAGAAAGAGTTCATAGCAAGTGAGAACAATCTCCAAAGGGCCTGTGCATACAGGAAAGAAAAGCTTTTTGAGAACAAATAACACCTACAGCTATCTGCTCCAATAGCAGACCAAAAAAACCCACAAAACAAGCAAACATGAAAACCTGTATTCTTTCATAGTGTAATTATCTGTCCAGTAATCAGGATCGCTTTAACAATCTTGCTTTGACTGCATCCACTGAGTGTAAATCAGTAGGAGAATTCACAGAACAACAGAAATCTTGCAGAATTTAACTGTTTATTGAAAACCTCAAGATGCAACTGAATTATCAGTGCAATGTAACATATTAGCAACACTTAAGACGGTCATGCTTGAAAACATATGTAAGCAAGTAGCAGTAATGATAGCACTTTTCTTTAAGAGAAATTTATATTTGTCACTTCTGTTCACAAAGCCCATCTGTCTATCAGTGTGCTCTCTGAGAAAATGCAACTGGATGCTGTCTTCACAGTGTATCATGTTCTGCAGATTCAAGAAAACATACATGCACTTTGAAAGCTCTTATGCTTGTATATACTCAAGTAGAATTTCCAGTCACTCTGTTCATGTGCCACTCTTATGTAGCTAAGGATGCAAATTCTAAGCTTCTTTGTCCAGCACATAGAGCATGTTTATTACCAGTTGAATCTACAAATTACAGAAGCAAAGACACATATAATGTTGTGTAAATAAAACCCAAGGAACTTAAAGTTTCTGAAGGAAAAAAAAATGGAAAAAAAAAATCAGTCCTTCAGATCAAGAACACACATTGTTTAGAATTATTTTCAAAAGTCACAGCACAAAAAACAAGTATAACTTATGCCTCAAAATACAATAACTAAAAGGGTATGACTAAAATCAAAGTCTTCAAAATTGCACAGCCTCTGCCAAAGCAGCTGTGGTGGATTTCATTCAGCAGTAACAGGGGGGGGGGGAAAAAGGAAGGAAAAAAAACACAACAAAAAAAACAAACAACACAACTGAAAACAAACTAAAAAACCCCACACACCCACACCTTCAAAAACAAACAAAAAAAAGAAACCAAAACAAAATTAAGAACCACTAGCAAATGCTCAAGTTAATCTGCCTATTTTTAACTGATTTAGCTGTACCACTGACCCAGACCATTAGCCTTGAAAGAAGTGTTATTCATTATAGCTAAAAATCCAAAGCAGTATCATTAGGCTTCATAGTTTCAGATCCTTCTTGTGTTTCAGATATATGTATCAATATTAAATTTAAAGGAAAAGGCAGTCTGGATTTACCAGGTAGATAGAATTCAAAATATATTACTGGAGGACTTCTAGCAAATGTGTTTTGGGAGCTGATGGTAAGATTCTCAAAGCAGGACTCCTGAATATCTCAGGGACTTGGCCGGCAGCACACTGTTCTGTGTTTTTCTTTGTTTCCATAACAAACTTATATTTCTTCAGCTCTAATTAATGTTTGACATATTGAGCGCTGATCCTGGATCATACCCTTCCCATACCTTTACAAGCGTTCACGTCTTTTGCAGCAGATCATAAAGTTCAAGGGCATAAGTAGATGTACTGTAATTCAGCCATATGATTCATATGAATTCTGCTTTGCTTAACATACTCAGGAAGCCCTCCCTTTCCCAAGAGAAAAAGAGTTCAATTCATAAAATACTAATAGGTTCATTATGCATGCTCAGGGGCTGAGCTACACCAAGGAGTCAAGAATGGCAGAGCTGGATCTGGATGAAAACAGTCACATGTTTCAAAGTCCAGCTTCAGAAATACTATGACATCAGACTAACTACTTCCATTTGGAAAATATATGTGACTTCTGTAGTTCTCACATTTCGCAGCTGAAGGTATAGCATAGGAGCACTACCACCCTAGCCTGTATGCATGAAGTTTAAAAAAAAAAAAATCTAATAGCTTTTAACTGATCTGTTTATCTTAATTTTGAAACCTGCTGCTCCAGAGGTCCCCACAATAGCAGACTGCCCAGGCCAGTCTTTATACCCACAATAAGGCAGAAGTCACTGCAGAAGGAGAATCTAACTGAGCTCCTGACCCAGTTTGCTGGTGCTGTGGTGGTATAGCTGCAAAGTCCAGCTACAAAACCTAAATTCTTTTGAAGTTAAAAGGCAAATTAAACAATTTAGGTAGTACTGGTTATCCAGTCTCTTAATACTCTACTACTACTTTTCTACATATTTCTGGGCAGAAGCTGTGCGCTGGTTTCTATATAACAGTTCCACATTTCAAAATCTATGTATACGTGGTTTTGTGTAAAGATTACATCCGCCCAAAATGCTGGCCATCAGTTTTACAGAACGGGCATTTTTAGTCTGGTGCACACCCCCAGACCAATGTAGCGGTAAAGATCCTCAGCTGATACCAAACATCCTATTGATCTGCCTCGGCAATGGCATGTCTCACTATACACACCCCCACCAGTGTCTCGCACCATGGTTTGCCTCTGTGATTCTCTTCAACTTTCTTTCCCTCTTTCCCCAGGGAACAGGAGAGTGTTTAGTGTTTAAGCACCCTTCTCTGATCTTATTATAGTTTATTATTGTCATTATAGCCATTTCTACGAGCATGCAGATTGCATGTGCCTTTCCCAGCTTGAGACCTCATTACAGTACCTGATGCAGGCCCCCATGGGATACCATCTCAGATGCCCTGTTGGTCAGCCCATAGGGGAGTAAAGGAGGTGTGGAAGGTCGGAGGGACCTGCTGTGGACAGTTATTCATGTACTGTACCCATGTCTTTGGAGCTGGGTATGAACATTTTGAGAAGAGAAAGATTCTCAACAACACTGCTGCTTGAAACTAGAACCAGACCTTTCTGAAAAAGAATTCTTAGAATCTGTCCAGCTTCAAAAGTACAATTTTGGACACACTCCAAAGCACACCTAAGTCACTAGAAAGACTGTACATAAACTGAAACCAATCATAGTTCAAGAAAGTCTATTTGCAAAAAGATGGAATAATGTTTCTGCAAAGGAGAATTTGTACTTGTAGACCAACTTCTTTCATCAGTTTCAAGCACATTGATGAGAGAAGTACATTGTTTACCACCAGGAATTACAGAAGCACCGTTCAGATTCACATGTACAGTTACATCCCACTAGCATTATAAATGTGTATTTTAGTTGATTTATGCTCTTGTAGTTAGTTTATTCCATCTGTTTAGCAACCAAGAAGGAAGAAATTTCATTTTAGATCATCATCTCTATATAAATTTTTTACAATGCATAAAATGCAAAGAATCTAACAAAAATGTACGTGGCAATTTATTTCTTGCACTTTTTAACCCATGAATGATTTTTTGTTTTTAATAGATGAACAATCATGACAGGATTTTAATAATACTAAATTTAATTTCTATTTTAACTCAACCCATTATTACAACCTATTAAAAAAAAATCCATGCCAAAGTCTGTATGTAAATGACTGCATTAAAAGCATGTATACATGTTGCAACTCAATATTTAAATTCTAAACTAAACTGCACACATATGTCTATATTTCACCATTTCACACCAAATGGAACCTTAACTAGAAGATACATCTGCACTGACTTTAATCTATTTCATTTTGTGTTGATCAGTGGCTAAGAATACTTCACTATAGAGATTTATCACATTAATTAGCTCTGAAATTACTCATAGTAATTAAGTATATTGTTCTTAAACTCTTTAGAGATTATTGAAATACTTTCGCTGCTACTTAAAGGAAACAAATATCGAGGGAAAGCCTTTTTCAGAAGAAAAACTTGTCTATTAATCATCTTTTAATTCTTGTAAGCTCCCCTGCCCTTCCATTTGCCCTGCTCTGGATAGACTTTATCTTATAGAAGCCTAACACAACTGAAAAAATTTCTAAAACCTTCATAGATTTTGAACAGTGACTTACAGCATGTCATGTTATCACAGTGATCTTTGAAAAATTCTTGTTTATGTGTGTAGCAATCCCAAATGTAGTACAATGTACTTCTGCAACTCAGATCCCCATGTCACAAGTGTTGCAAGTATATAGGATTTCTACAAAGATTTGCCAAGTATTGCAGAGGAACTCAAGACTGTGTTGTCCCACAGGATAAAACATACAAAAGCAGAAACTTATATTTGCATGGTTTAGTATCAGACACAAGAGGGAGGCCTGACTGAACCAAGAAAACCTTTCAGAAACTGTAAAATCCAACAGTACTAGCTATCAGCATGGAGTGTGCCCCCTCTTGCTTTTTTTTTTTTTTTTTTTTCTCTATTTTTATAGCAAACAGCATGGCTTAAATTTCTCAGGCTTGACATCCCATTGGGCTGGTGCGTCATGTCCCTTTTTGTCAGCCTGTCACGTCACACAGTGTAATGTGGCATTTCTGTGTAACGGACTGAGACACGTCATGCCAATGACATGTCAAGCTTGTGAATTTCAAAAAGACACAGTTCAATGAAAAACATGGTTTTCTAACTGCCCTGGAGGTTTTAAACCTTAACAAAAATAAAAAAAGACTTTTCTTCTCCAGTGATTTTGCTACTGAAAAGCACATGTTTTTTGGTGTTATCCATGTGTAGAAGCAGGTAGCAGGTATCTGAATATTTGGACATCTTTATTAACTGAATCTTAAATTGTTGATTCAGTTAGATAATTAGGAAAGGTCCACAGCTCACGTGTTTTGACTGAGTTGATACTGTTGTTTATTTCCAGTAGACTACATATGTAGTGATAAAACTTTTGCCATTTAATGATAAGCTAGGTCTAAATACTCAGTTCCCATGACTCAAAATATCATTATATTTTTATCATAATAGTTTTTATGCATATGTATCCTCCTGGTGAATATAATGGCATATTATGCATCTGCTTAACTACCAGACCACAGGTGGGACACAGTGTTAGCCTCGTCTATCCTTTATACTGGTTTTGGATTTGCAAAACAAAACCAGGATCTGTTTACAACACTAAGCACCTTATGAGTTTTTTCAAGGCATGCTTTGTCAACACAGATTTAATGTAGTCCAAACCATTAAATGAATCAGCTAAGGAAAACACATTTCTCCCATCACTAGTGCTATTCCTTATTCTCTACACTTCCTAAATGTTTAAGGAAAACAGCATCTTTATGCTATGCCCCAAAATGCTTTTATTTTGTTAACAGCTACTTTGGACCCAATTTGTAGGAAGGAGCAAATTAAGACCTTGATACAGAAAAGATCACACCAGTACCTCACTAAACCAGACAAGTGGTTGGTACCTTCTTTAAATAGCATTTTTGCTGATTGTAAAAGCAGTAATGCTTTCTCAGATGGACTGCTTTCAAATTACATGAACATCACAGGAGACCACCACTGTAAACTGAATGAAGAACTACAAAGCCACTAATACCACTTGTAGAAAAGCAGCGAAATGTGCTCCTTGGCAGGTAACTATCTTAAGCAAATAGATTTGGTGTGCAGTGAAATCAGATCATGAGTAAGTAAATACCATTCTTAGGTTCACGAGCACAAAAGAGGATTGATCAAATCAAAATATGCAAGAACAGATGCATAATCTATACTCACCACCAGTACTGCAATTCACCTACACAGCCAGCAGAATTTCTGCTGCTTGCACGTATGCAAATGGTTTGAAATAAGAACAGGCAAATTAAGACATCTAGTTTTTCCTCAATAGAACCTTCACCACAGTCTCTGAATGGAAAAATGTGTCTGATTGCATTATATAATTAATTATATTGCATACAACAAAAACCAGGTCCATAAGGAAACGCACATGTCCTTAAAGGAAACTAAAACCCAGAAAAAGGTGCAACTTCTACAGTATCATCCTGTCCTTATCTTCCACTCTATTTTTAACCAGATAGAAAGACATGAATCAGTGGACTAGATTAATTCAAATCTGCCACACATTTTAATGCATCACTGTCACAAACTGGTACATGCCTCAATTTCTTGGTATCATCTGTATTTTGGGAGGATATTTCCACAACCTACCAGTTATTTCATCAACAACTTGAGTGTTTGTGAAATTGTTAAATATAACAAAGATGGGACAGCTCAAATTGTGGTCAGCAGCCAGAAGATTTGCTGCCATCAGCAATGACCCCTGCTTACACTGCTAGTGTTCAGAGATGCTACACACATATTCAAAAATGCAAATCTCTGCTTACGAGTGTACTAAAGATTTGAGGTGATAGATCTTTATTTACACTTACAGAAGAGCAGAGGTGACAGATATCTACACACATCTATATATTAGTCAGCTGTATTGTCTGTATATTAAGACTGGTTTAAAAAATAAAATAAAAATTAAATATCTGTTTTCCTGGAAAAGAAAAAAAAATATATTACTTTTAAGACAAAAGCTGTTATCAGGTAGCTCCTTTGGGTGGGTAATCAGTTACACATTAATACTAACTCTCTGGCAAAACCCAGTTTTACTCCACAATACATGACTGTTCTTAGCAGAACTTACCCAAAAGTTACATTTGTTGTATTACTTCCATAACTTTGCAAACCTTTCAGATATTACCCACAACTATCCTAAAAGAAAAGTAAGACACAAAAATCTCAGCCTTTGGAACGGTTATTTTACTAAAATATATTTTTAAAAATAACGGGGCTAGGTGAAAACCCAGTAACAAAATTGATAGCAAAAATCAAATCACAATGTATAAAACAGCTTTATATAATAAAAAACTTTTTTGTTAATAACAAAAAATATTTAGAGGCTCATAATTTTATTCTGTCAAAATACCATGACAGTTACTGAAACTTAGCACTCTATAGGGTTAACAATAGTAGACTAAGAGCAACATTCCATTTTAAACTTCATAATTCCATATGAGAGGAGGAGATGGTGCTCTGCATTTTAAACTTTCTGCTGGTTAATGTAACACAAGATTGCCTTCCTTACAATGTTAATCCTATTCTGGAAACTCTGAACATTTCCAATGGAATTTTTCAGTGCAAGAAATACAGTATTTTAAAATATTTTTTTAATTGCACAATAAAGCTCATAATCTAAATGTACAATATATTACTTCAGCATGCATCTTCTCACAAAGCCATAAAGCACACTAACAGCAGCGTTCCATTAAATCTCACATTTTAGAAATAGCTGAAATTTAAAGAAAATAAAGAAATAGTATACGTACATTCACATTAGCGTCTATTATTACACAACTACTTCTGCTTTTAACCACCAGTCCTGAACTGTTCTCCCAGATATTATCACTCTTTTCTCTAGTTCTAGCATTCTTCAAATCCACAGACAGCCCATAAACTAGCATGACTAGCCAAGGAGGCAGAGCTGGCTATGAATCAGAAACAAGAGAGTATGTATTACTCTTCTTTCCCTAATGTAAGACCCATACATAAGTCTGCATTTATACATGATATGGCACCAAACAGGTCTTATGAAATATACAGTTTCTACACATCTGTACAGAAATGTATCCTCTCGGCAGTACAGTACATTGTAATACATGATAAGATGCCAGAAACTGTCAGAAAAACAATGTCTCTAATGTTTCTTAAAGAGAGAGAGATGAGAATGAGATAAACATGCATACTTTTTCTTGTGTATCTTTGGATCTAGTGGGAGGGGGTTTATTATTAGCTATTGAAAGAACAATTTTTAACATTTATGTGACTATCTTGAAAATGTTTCATTTTGTCATTATGTCAAAAGAGTAAGAATTATTGCTGCTAAAGACAAAAAGGCTCAATTGTCTCCACAGGATAACTGTGGGTTTGTAAACACATAGGTCTAGTTGGAGGACATTGTCTTAGACAACCCACTATGCTACCTCTCTGGAATACAAACCTAGTCAGAAACTTTCCCTCCTCGAGAAATATCAAGCTTCTTTTTCTCTTCTAGCAGAGATGCATATCTAACAGCTGCCAATTCTCATATTTTTATCTATAATGTGTGAGCAACATCTCTGACAGCCGACCTGGACTGAAAACAAAATTCAGGACCATTAATCATAAATAATTCCAATAGATGCAGGATAAGTAATTCTGTCAGAGAAGAACCGAAACAACTTTTTTTATTATTCTTCTTTTGTTTCTTACAGTACAAGAAAACTATGTGCACATGTAATGAACCTATACTATATATTTCAGAATCCAACGCAAAGCTTGCATACAAACGCAAGGCCTTCATATTGCTAGGTTCTGGTTCTGCCTGTTAATTTCTAATGCTTATGAGGTCACTTTTAGACTCACAGAATGAGATTTGACCATCCGATAAACCAAAGTTAAGCCATAACAATCCTACCATTTCTTTGGAATTCATTTTAGATTTATTCTCAGTTTTAACAGTGTAATTCCAGTTGGGTATTACTACCATTTCCAATAGACAGTTTTAAAGCTGATCACCCCTGATTCTTCTCAGCTTAGCAGGAGTGTGGTTACTGGAGGGCAAATCAGCAGGAGCCGATTGGCACTAGGCCTGGGATTCTCTTTCACTGTGTAGCTTCCCCCTTTCCTGAGGACTCCTAAGCAGCAAGGGTTTCACTCCTCTCACCAGCTGTCCTGTCCGTGTCAAGAGTCATGGAAGTTTCCTTGCTGGAGGAATTTCCACTAGAAGAGTAGCAGCAATTTTCATTTTGTTCCAGCTAGGATCCAACTCATTCTCCTTCCCTCTCATGAGCTTTTAATAAGCCACTGCTATTTTTACTATTCTATTCTCAATTCCAGAGATGCCATTTAAGGCCTGATAAGTACTTTACTCTCCTTTGAAAATTGCTTTTATAATATTAGTACCAGTTTTGATGCGGCTTCCTTATAGCACAAGGCAAAACGACACACCTGTTTTGATTCTCTTGCCTTGCACAGAGAAAGAGGCGGCCTTGCTTCATGCCTACCCTGGTTTCCTAAATGACTACTCTCAAAGAGATTTCAACCTCTGATCAAAGGTTATGGTGTTTTCCAAGCCATGGACTTGCTTTTACACTCCTCAGCCCAGCTCAATTCTTACACTGGTTAATACGATCCTCAGCCTTTCTCTGATCATAAAGTACTTGATAGTGGCTTTTTTTTTTCCTTCGGTGTTGAGATGGATGAAGTGATTTTTCGTATGATAGAAGCACAAATACAAATCTAAAACAGAAAATCCTCAATCTTGTTCTTACAGTTGAGAAACTATTAACCTTTCCTCCTTTTGTCCCCCAAAATGCCAATTTGTATATAAAAACAACCTCCAGGACTTAGACCTTGGGTGGCAGTTTTAAGTCTAAAATCAATTTCTGAGTTATAAACCCTTTGAAAATAGGGGTTTATAATGGAACCACTGACAGACCCTTAACTACAGCGGCGCTAGCGGGCACCACTATAATATACGAATAAAACTAAATTACATCACTTGTCATCATTAAGAAAAATTTTCATCTCAGTTCTTCATTTGAAAAGCACTATAGTTAATGAATGATTACTGAGCCATGACACCTAAATGACTAAAATATAGGAATTATACTGAGGTCAACTCAAGTATTTTTTAAACCATGAAATTAAGGGATCTATTCGCTTTGGTATAGGATACCAGTCCTGGCTATTATGCTCCCTTGCAACACTGACTTTGAGCATAAGGGAATGGTATGTATTTCTATATTGGAGATTAAGGTCCCATGCAAATTTGAGAAGTGAACACATGATTGCCCAAGACTGACGAAGTATGGGATTCTTTTCTGTGTTCATACATGTTTCCTTCAAGCACCTGTTTTCTTGATGCTCTTCTGCATGTAACTAACTTGAAAATGGAGAATATTTTATGGCAATAGAAGGCAGAATCTTGTTCTTTGAAAAAGGATATTTAATTATTCAACAGAAAGTCCAGTGACTTAAATTTAGTAACCTGTATTTAAGTATACCAGATCCTCTTAGCTAAGACACTTATAAAGAAAGACATTTTAAGGAGAGCTGACAGTACTGTCCTATTGTGCAATGGTCTGACAATGCCTAACCATATCCCTTATATATTGTGCAATTTTGAATTAAGAATGGAAAAGCTTTGCTTGCCATGTGTTTAGATATTTTAAAGATAAATACAAAGAACGAGCTGTAAAAAGGTTACAAAGAAGTAAAAATTCCTTGCATGTATGGTTTTCTTAATTTGAAGCGCTTTTTGTACCTTTTTTTTAACTAGGAAAGTGGAGATGTTCATGAGACGCAAAATTATTTCAATTGTTCATACAATATAAAGAAATTAAAAGGAGCAGGCAAAGATATACAACAATGGAAAAGGAGGCAATTTTCATCACTGCCATCCAAAGATTTTAACTCTGTAATACTTCCCTGATGCACCTACTTTACTCATGTTCTCACAGCACTGAGTCTGAGCACTGCTGATCATGAAGATTTGTCTAACACTTGAAACCGTGCCAAAACTATGAAAAGAGTATGCAGAATCTATGATTAGAACAAGCATCTGAGATTATAGCTTTAGGGACATGCTGTCAGTCCTGCTACTTAGTCCCTGTACCCATGTTTACCTAATGTTTCCTTGAGCTTACTTCAGGTAAAGGTGACTAAGTACCTTCAGGTTGTCAAAAGCTTCCAGCACAAGCGGTATTAGCATTATTCATTATTTTAACCTCAATTCTTAAAAAAAAAAAAAATATATCTATTTGGGGAGTCAGGGTAGGTGAGTTGCAGGGAAGGGCAGCACACAAACAAAAAAGCTATCCAGGGAATAATTACTGAACACCATGAAACACACCTGCATTTATTCTTTTTTTTTCATAACAAATTCCAAATACACACGTTTCCCCATACAAGATTTCCACACACTACTTTAAGCGTATGTTGTTTCCCAACGTGGAAAACTCTTACTAGGTTTTGGAGATGAAAGTGTAAGTAGAAGTGAAGGCTACCAAACTGAAAATGATGAATGTAGACTGCATGCTAATTGTCACCTAGCTAGTTTGCTCATGTTGGTCACATGACTAGTGACAGTTATAGATGCTGATGGAGTCTGACCTGTTCTAAAAAGCTGGCATTTTCAAAAAAAAAAATGCCATAGAAGCTATCTCTGCAGTCTGTGGAAAAAGAAAAGGAGAGAGAGGGGCTTCTGACAGCTCAAGCAGAGGAGGAAAATTAGAAAGGAAAGGCAGTACCACTACCATATGGGCTCATAGCTAGTCAGGACAGCTGGCAAGAAACATTGCTCTTCTCTTCTTTACTTCCAGGGCTGTGATACATTTCTTTATATGGCTATCAATAATACTGAATGATTAATGCTAATGATTTATGTTAATTTCATTATAAGCTTTATTTGTTGCCCAGTGTTGAATTAAACCTGTCAAATCATCCTTTTCTACATTGCTAAAGATTCTTAAAATGCAGAGCTAAATATAACATCTGATCATTAATATGTTAATACACCTGTTTCATATATACACCAGGAAAACAAGAAAGGGGCTATTCTAAGATTATTCTGAGAGCAGTGGTTCGGGGATCTTGTATCTACTTACTGCCAACTATCTAAATGAGAAACACTGACATTCTACATTTTCCTCCTCTAAGTCTTAAATGAAAAAAAAAAAAAATTAAAGAAGAAAAAAAGATGATCCTCTGATACCAGAGTGCATAACACATCCCTTAAACGGTAAATAATACAGTATGTACCTTTCGGTGAGTGATCAAGCCCCGTGCTGATCTAGCCATTTTCCACCATTTTACATTAAACTACCTCTGATTGTTCAAAACAAGTAGGAAGAGGACAAGATACACGATAGTATGTAACGATGTTAAATCTCATTCATCCTTAGAACTATCCAGAAATACCTCTTGAGCTCAGACTGTCTTTTCCCTTCATATTCCTCTCCATTTTATAGAGGAGAACTGTTAGTCTCTAACTCTTCCTCTCTTATACTTAGACCAGCTTTCTTGTTTTTCACCACCCAGGATTAAAAGAAAGGGAAAAGGAAGTTCTCACTGCTGTTCCAAAAACTCTAGCCCCATTCCCTGCCTTTCTTAAAATCCATTTCAGTTGAAAACAGCTCATTTTAAGCTACCAAAGATCCAGACACGGACCCCATACCCAGCTATCTATAAGCTGCTAAGTCACAACTGGACAATTTCCTCTTCCCTTGCCCTGTAGGGACCAACCTGCTGTTGTTGACAGGGGAGAGAAATCCTTCCAAAGCCCGAAAGGGAGAGCAACACTTTAAAAAGCCTAAGGAACTCCTGGGCCAGGAGGACCTGTCACACATGGCAAGAGGTAGAGGAACAGGTTTTATATACCTTTCACCACATACTCAGCAAGTAATGACTTGCCTGAACCACTAAAAGACCTTTAGAGGTCAAGGATCTCTTAATGCAGCAATGAGGAATTGTCTAGTCTTTTTACTTATAAGTTTATTTACAAATTTACTCATAAATTCCTCTCATAAATAGCCTGAAATGAATACAGTAATTATAACTGTTTCTTGGAATTCAGTTTATACTTGTTGCCATATGCCTTTCACAAACAGATTTGTTCGGTCCTCTGAGGCTGGAAGAAAGAAGATTTTGATGACTGTACCTACCTAAATGACAAGATGTCCTTTATTTAAGTGCACATGAAGTGCAGGACTTTGCACTTGAGTATACATTATAAGGCATTTAAAAGAAAAGAAAGGATAAGTATATGTCTTCCAAAAATAGTTCAGAGCTTTGCCCTAAATGCTAGGAATTTAAATCTGAGCTCATGTAAAGTTTCAGATCCTTGCCCAAAGTTTCAGTAAGTTTTGAGTCTACTCTGGATAATCCTGTCACCACATATCTTTTATTAAGTTTCCCAGTTATTTTGACTTCCCAAGTTTTGGGAAGACAGGAGTGAGTTCTCTCAGAGGATCGCATTTGATCCACTATATCGACACACTGATATAAAGAATGGCTAGAATTACAATTTTATGAGATCTGAATACTGTCAAATACAAAGCCATAAAATACAAACTATATATATTGTATTCATAGACCATAATTACAAGACTTAAGAAAAACAGATGTGAGCTTTTAACAACTTGATGTTTTTTAGTTTCTCTCTTGAAATCTACTACTTGCAGCTTTAAAACTACAATATATAAGGTTTGTTCCAAAAAGGAAATATTCTATTTGTTGCTCCTGCTTTTTATGATGGAACTACAGTTCTACCAGTTGGTCTGGGCTATACAGCTAACAAATGTCAAAACGTATGGACCAAACCATTTATCAAATAATCTACTCTTTGAATAGATAGGCACTATCAGCAATCTGGTATTGATCTTTACAGGCTACTGCTATTGTTCATCTGAGCATCCAGAATGCCAGCAAGAATTAATGAAAGAAACAAAACAATGCATACCAAGCACATAGCACACAACTTTTTTCTTTTCCTTTTCTTTATTTTTTTCTTAGTTTGGTAAAATTTATGTAGTTATCAGAAATACATTACTATAAACACAGTATGCAGGCACGATGGGATATGTGATGGAAAAATCACCTCCTAGGCATTAACTTCTGCAGACTTCTGATATATTTACTTCTAGATTAGTGTAACCTACTTGCAGTTGAGAACTAGCATGATAAATTCCTTGCAGTATGTTACAATGGCATTCACTATAGCCGAGACTGAGATGGCACTTTCATTAAAAGCTCCATTTCAGGGCATGTTTAATGTCTTGGACATTTCAAATTGCATCTGGCTGAATCTTGGCATACAGCTTGTCAGTCCAGATGCACAGTTTTTGTTTGTTTGGTTTTTCACAGAAAATCGTATAAATTGGTTGCGACACTCACGAGTGCCATTGTGACTAAAAATATTAAATGTTAGTATTTGGGGAATTTGGGGTTTTTTTAAAGGAGAAAACACACACATTTAGTTACTTCTTTTTTAAAGTTATCCACATGCCTTCTCCCACACCGCCTTTTGTAAGCTCTGCAAAGATTCACAGGTCCACCACACCACATCCTTCAAATTCCTCTTTAACATGATCTTCTAAGGAGGCACCATTTGATGTACTGTGTTTTGATTTAAATTACTAAGACTTGAGATCATCAACAGACAATACAAGGTTTTAGATATAAATGTTACTGCCATTTTCTTTTCAGTAGCTCCTGTACAAGTAGCACAGTAGGGGAGATGTGATGGGAGAGCAAAGCCATGACCAGACTTATGGATAACAATTATATCTAGCACATCTCCTTCCTACCTGGTACAACAAAACACAGCCACCACCTGAACAGCACAAAGCAACTACAATATGCAAAAAAAAACCTGGTCTTTTTTGCAGGGCTCAGAAATTAAGGTCGGTTTCCCAAACCTTGGCCCCAGGTAATCAAAAGTCATCTTTCATCTTGAAAACCAGCCATTCCTACACTCCTCACTGCCCCACAACACTCTTTTCAAATATATGTTGGATTATCATTGCAGCTACTTTACCATGGAGAAATGTGCGGGAGAAGTACAAAGGAGCCAACAGAGAAGCAAGAGGAAGCAGCACAGCAAACGTGCCTGGACTTGAAATCATTGTCCTGGACGTTGTTGATACAGTTTCTAGGCTGGATGATGTTCTTTTCTGAGGTCCTACTCAAACAAACAAGATTGTAACAGCACTGATTTTGTTGACACTTTTATATTAAAGAATCCATCATGCTGTTATTGTATACAAACGTTCCTCACCATAAGCTTCTAAGTTTGACAAGCTCAATTCCACAATGCACATATATGTTTGGGAAATAGCTAGGTGTTCAGAAGCACTCTCCTCTGAATTGGAGGATAATGCCAAGTATAAGGAATAAAACAAAATACGATATTACTATTGACATGGCTACTGCTAACACAGTGTTCTGAGGATTATGCATTTCTGAAATATTTCCTGTTAATTAATTACAGGATACTCATGAGTTGCAGGTTTTGCCCAAGTTCTGTTTAAAGATCTTACTAATTTTCAGTGATTAGCATTAAATTTAAGTATGTCAGCATTTCCATTATAAACCACATTCTCAGGGGTTTATTAAATTATTGGAAAAAAATTATTCTGAGGTAAAACTCAATACTTGGGGGTAAATTTTCAAAGTGCAGCATGCAGTTTTAGCTCCTGATCTCTGAACAAAGTCAATAAAAAGCTGCAGAACTGCACCCCTAGTCAATGCTTTGAAATTTTACTTCAAAGTCTTACCCCAGGAAGAAATTCTGTCACACAGACACACAAAAATCAATTTGACCTCTTTAAATCTGAAGAATGCCTACTATTCATGCACTGTAAGTGCTTTTCATAAAGATTTTCACTGTTTCCTAAATTTGCCCAGCCAATCACAAACATCAGCTTTTGGGAAAGGGAAGAAGGATTAGAGAGGGTATAAATACTATCTCTATAAGGGCAATAGTTTACTGTTGCTTTAATCAGAAGTAAAACTAGAGTAAATACAGCCATGATTCCGGACAGCTCTACATACACAAAAAAAAGCGCGTTTGCACACGCATCAACATGACTATAGCACACTGAACTTACTAAATGCAGACATTTTATACTGAAAGATTTGAACAGGAATACACTGAATATAAAGATGACTTGTGTTGTGGCATTGAAGAAAAAACATAATTTTTCATTGATGTAAGGCAGCAGAGCTGGAAAGAACACAAATACAACAGTAGATCCATTAACTGCGTGACAAGAAACAGTGTTCACATTGACTTACTAAACTGTTTTTGATTCTTTAGTACCAACACGCAGAACGATCCTTACATTATGTTGCCAAGGAAAACCTAGAATGCATTTATTTCATAATGTAGCTTTCTTCCATTATCATAATAGAGCCATCACAGTTGTTGCAAACACTGTACGGCCTCAAACACCTAAATACAGCCGTTAAATTGGACATTTTTTTTTTAAGAGGAGGACATTTTAAGCCTCTCCAGAGAATTGTGTTGCCTGGCAAACTCTCAGCAGGAACCATCCATTACTGCAAAAAACTTGCTTACGTGTGAGGGAGGAGGAAATGATCTCAGCTAACAAAGACAACATATTTGGAACCATAACCAGAGATTGAAGGCTACTTCAAGGCCCCTAAAGTTAGGGCTGTACCCTGACACAGAACTTGGGGTGGAATTTGGGCTGAGCTGATGAGCCTTAGGCAGCTTGTATACATAGCAAGTGATTTCTTACTTCTATGATGGCAAATTACAACTTAAAACTCTACTTTTTTCTTCAAGCCCCATCTCACCTGCTCCCAGCACTTGAACTTTGTGCACAAAGATGCCAAGATTGCATTGCAGAAGGGAAACGCAAGATGATACAGCAACTGAGATGATGCTCAAGTCAAAGTTTTATAGAGTATTCCCCTCTCTAAATACAAAGGATGCAAAGTACAGAGTTCTTTTAATTACTGCCTTGCTTATTGAACACAGTAGCAAGTCAGTGACATTCTTTTTTGTTTTAGGATGAAAATCAGGAATAACTCCTTCACATTCTATGCTTTAACATTCATGCTTAGTAAGTATTGTAATGTTTCATTAATAATATCAATACACTGGTTACACAGCTAAAATATAACAAGGTGCTATCCTGCCAATTACCTACTAATTTGAAAGAGCTCTGAACAACTAACCAAGAGTTAAATCTATCTCATATCCATTTAATTTAAAGTACAATTAATTTCATGAGGATTTGTTTATGTATAAAATGAAATTAAGAATCACAGAGCCACCTTTGTTTTGCCCATTTCTTTACACCAGGGGTCCTCAAACTACAGCCCGTGGGTGGGATACGGCTCCCCAGGGTCCTCAATCCAGCCCCCCGTATTTACAGAACCACCCCACCCCACCGGGGGTTGGTGGGGGGAAAACCAAGCAGCCGCAGATGACCTCCTGCCACTTCATCCGTGCACCGGCCCCCTGCTTAAAAAGTTTGAGGACACCTTCTTTATACCAAAAGGGCTTTTAGAAAATTAAATACAAATATTTGTGGATTAAAATATGGCACTTGCATTGGTCATTGTTCCAGCTGACACTTCAGTAAGTGTTCTTGTTTTACTCTTGGCTACATTTTAGGATTCATAAAACCTGACGATCAATTCTCCTCTGAATAAGCAATAAAATCTTGCTTTCAATTTCACATAAACAGTATTTGCACCAATATGCTGTTTGCACTGAATCTGTATAACCAGTATTACAATCTCTTGTAGTGTAATTTGCATGAATAATTAAATGTGAAAGGTGTGCCTTGGCAAATTACATTAACACATGCAGTTCAGAAATAACTATATTAATGCTAACCACTCCTCAGTCCCCAACATCTCAATGTTTGCTAGGAGAAATGGTAAATTAGTTACCAGCAGCATTAATAGTGGTATCTTGAAAAAGCAGGATTATCTAACAATGAGGAACAAGTCTTATTTCATTAAGAATCAAATAATATTTTAGAACTTCCTTGAAGTTTCTTTCCCCTTATTGTCAACATTACCTCCATCCCAAGGGATGGTAGTTTGATACACATTACAGTTTCTTCTGTAACTTTATAGTCTAATTAAATAAAAAGACCTTTTCATTTGTGACTGCATAGGTTTTATGTCACTTCTCACCAGTCACTTCCTAGTAACTTCCTAGTAACTCAGCTCTATGCTCTGGATCGGCACCTTCTCCTCCACCAGCTTGATACAGGGACACCCTCATGGGCCTCTGAGCTGCAAAGCACTGTACCGTATTAAGACAGCATTATCTTATTTTCCATTAACATAAATATGCCCAAAAGCAGTGCATAAAAATTATATACACATTCTCCAAGTGTCCATACACAGTACCTATCTGGGAAAGCGCTAATATCGTTGCTTCAAAAATAGTACCAGTGTCATAGGACATATATTTAAAACTTAGTGTATATATTTTAGATTAATATGACTCGTTATGACAACATCTGAAGCACAACTCTCATTTGTAAAACTACCTAGTACCATTATAAATATATATATATGTATATATGTATGATATTAATTTGACAACTTGGGGTAAGGGACAGAGATGGCAAGGTGTGGCTAAGTGCCTACTAAAGTAGGCTTGGCAGTTTATTGTAGGAAAATATAAACACCACTCTGGTATTATGCAGTCTTAGGAATGGAATTCAAACATCAATCCTAAACTACAGCTGAAAGAGACAGCAGCTGCTCTCAACAGCTTTTAGTTAGGATAAAGCATACAGGGCTATCTTAGATTACTTAACTATCTACTTGTATTATACCAACAGCAGCAACATGGGATCAGGTGTAGTTCAGGTAGGTAATTTACATTTTCAAAAAATACAGTGTACAGAGCTGTGACAAAAAAAAAAAAAACAAAAAAAAAAACAAAAAAAAAAAACCACACAAAAAAAAACCACACACACCAAACAATGTAAGGCAGGGTTTTACAGTCATGATTTACTGCCAGACAAAAGAGGTGAAGCAAGAAAATCTTACAGAAGCACTGAATTTAACAGGTATATTGGATAAAGCGTGCATAGAAGTTTATCTAGTCCTGTGAGTTCTCCACCAGAAATTAAGCCTTTTCCAAGTTCCTGTGTATCAGAGCTGTTGCACATGTTACCATCCTGATTTGCCATTCTTGTGAAAAATTTTCTACTCGCTTTTCCTCATAATTCTCTCCCAGCCATACTAATTCTAAGTGTGGCGATCCTCTGACCAGCTTTTGTATTAAGCTTTGTTTTCTGGAGCCAGAGTTACTACTTTGCAGTTTTCTGGGACTGCTAAAAATCAGATCATGACCCCTGGATAAGGGAAGACTTTTGGAGACAGGATACCCTCTATTTCTGAAGTTCTAAGAAACAAAATTGTAGATGTAACACATGAAGCAGAAATATTTTTTTACTAGTTTTTTAGGTAGTGTACTACAGGACACAAAGAAAGCAGTCACCTGCAAACAGAAATTTCTACTGCTTGACAACTCCTTGGGCTGCAGAAAGAATAACAGAAATAGAAGAGACAACCACATACAGGGTGGGAGGGAGATTAAAAAAGAGAGCACATAAATAATAGAGCCACTAACTCTCAAAAGGACATCAGACATACCCTGTTGAAGGCAAGAAAGCTTCACTAAGGTTTTTGAAATAATTGACAAGAAGGTTTTCATTTCTTCATTATCTACCTTGTCAGAATAAGTGGGGAAAATTAGCAGGGTTTATATGCAATCTTTTTCAGCCAAGGCCTAAGAACAGATCAAGTGGTAATTTCAATATCAGACAAGAAACAGTACTAACTTCCGTAACTACGATTTCACAAAACGTAACCTGGCTTCAAGTGTGTAGAAGAACCTAATATCCAAAAAATCTCAAAGGTCTGTATGGCCACCACCAGATTACACACTTCCAACTAAATGCCTACTATGCCGTATGAACAATTTACAACTCAATAAATACCTAGAAATTTCTCATATACTTCTTTCCACTTTTTTATCACTGATCATTGTAGTCCCCCAAAAAATTAACCTCTTTATGGAGAAGAGAGATGTTAACTTCATTATCACCTTGCCAACACTTTCAGTCATGATTTTAATGATCTTCAACAATCTGCTAGTGAGACAATTCTGAATCTAAGTAAATTGATAACAAACAATATGGAAAATATTTTTCAAATGTTATAAGGATCTATTTTGGAACAGGAGATAATCACGTTATAAATGTCAGAAAATAATACCCTTGTTAATTTTTTCCCAATCAAAGACAAAAGAACTCACACTATCACAGTGGAAGAGCATTTTTAAATTATATAACCATAAGGCTGAAGAATTGAGCATCAAAATTTCTTCAAACAAAACTTACTGAAGTATTTCACTTGCATGTTCCTAGGCTGACCCAACTGTCAGGAGAGGGCAGTATATTCTGAGTTTTGACTCAGCATTATTCACCTCCATTTTCACATGGTTCTCACACAAAACCAACTGTACATGATGTAAACACAAAACAAATATTTTACATATGTAGAAATTATGTGGAGACATGTTGAAAGGTCTGGGGGGGGGGGGTGTGAATGTTCTGTACTTCTCAGGACTTGATGTACTAAATTGTATCGCTTCCCTTGCGTCCTTCAGCCAACAATCACCTTTATTTTCATTGGACATTTAATAATGTCTTGCAGATACAGTTTAGCAAAATGTGGCCTTGGTTCTGATATAAACATCATACTGTTAACAGCTCTTTATTGTTTGATCGATCAAACCTTGTCTCACTGATCAGAAGTTGCCTGTATTACATAGGTTTGTCTTAGATTTGTTCCACTAAGACCAGGCTATAACAGCTTCTCTTACTCTGTTTCAATTCACAGTGCTTGATACTGCCTCATCAGCCTCTTAAAGGTTCTCCTCCTTCTAATCAAACCCCTAGAGGCACTTTAGCAGCTAACCTGGGTGATTACAGGCATTGCTGTTGTAATTTACTAAATTATAAATGCTTTTTCTTAGTCATCAGTTTCAATTGTGTAAAGTTGCCCAACTGTAATGGAAGTTGCATGCAGAAATATTGTTGAAAATTTAATTTGCATGCAAATCTGCCCACTTGCCATCCTTTATTGTGAAGTGTTAATGTAGTCACACAGTGCTGCACTCCTGGATTACGATTTTCAACCAGGCACTGTAACTATGACCACCTGAAAACACCATCCTACATCGCCCCCACAAAAACATGTTATTTAGGTTCATCAGTTACAGATGTGTGCTTACACACATGTTTATTCAAAAGTATACACTGTTGCTTTTACATTTAGTATGGCCCACAGTAACCAGGAAAGAAAATTACTTTGAACCATTGCAATTGTATATGTGCAAAAAATAAAATACACATTTTAAATATTAACATTTTAATACAAATATCTTTTTACTTCTTTTGCCTCCCTTCTCTTTATTTCTCTCAGCCAAAAAAAAAAATCTCTGGCTAAACTTTTCAGTGAGGTTTATCCTGAGGCTTTATACCTGTCTATTGTCAGGGATCTTCCCTCCCACACCCTTAATCCTCTTCAATTCACACGAACAGGAATGCTTAAAGAAAGGCAGTTGGCACATGGTACAACACTTACCATTTCAGGCTCCATCAGCAAGTGCCTGTCATTATCACCTACCATGCTTCCCATCTGATTTACTGTATTTAAGAAGTTGTAGCTGTAGGTAATTAAAGAGTATCACTCTAACATGAAGAATAATCACCACACAATTCCTGCTACACTAGAAAAGTGTCTCTTTCCTCCTCGCTTCTTAGGCTTTACACAACACAAGCAGCTGACTTGCTGCTTCTTTTTTATTCCAGATTCTAGACTTGCAACAGTCTGGGCCTATCTATTTTGATTTGTATTTTCATTGTAACACCTGTAAGCAGTACAAGTACATTCTAAGAATGTAACAAAAAAAGGTACAAGTGCTTATTCAAGAGTAAAGAAAATTCTCAGTTGGAGACAACTTTATGTTTGCTTTTGGACAGCACGTGTCTTCCATTTTTACTAATACACGTGCATGCAAGAAGTGCATTCTAAACTCATGCATCCCAGTACTATAGAAAACGCACGCTGAACTCCTGTACATGGACATTCACTGCAGTAACTTCTTTCAACACCTAACTGAGAAAAGCACAAGCTAGAAAGAATCGTGGAATAGTTTGGGTTGGAAGGGACTTTAAAGATCATTCAGTTCCAACCCCCCTACCACAGGCAGGGGTGCCTTCCTTCCACTAGACCAGGTTGGTCAAAGCCCCATCCATCTTGGCCTTGAACACTTCCAGGCACAGGGCATCCACAACTTTTCTGGGCAACCCCTTCCAGTGTCTCATGCTTCAAAACCACATTCTTCAAAAGTTTAGTGTCTGTTTATGTGGGTTTTGAATCTAATGAGTTAGTGATCCCAATCCACTATGACTTCCTACTGGACCCTCTGCAGAATTTGGGCCCAGGGCACATACTCTTTACAGACAACAAATGCTGTTTTCTTTACAGGGAAAATATACCCAACACCGTGAACAAGAACTGCATGACAAAATGAAGAATAATCCAGACACGTTTCAGAAAGAACAGACACTTAGATCTAAGAGCTATTAACTTAATAGAAAGGAAAACACTTGTTTTAACAAACGAACAATTATATTGCATTTCGTACCTTTTTTGAAAGCTAAATAGCAAGAAGGGAAACTGTGTCATTGCTAACAAAATACACGCACCAATTCTTGAACTGTAGAGTAGAGAAGTGTTTATATAATTCACTAGCTATAGTTACTAAATGAAGGAATTTTTAATATTTCAGTTATATATGAGAAAGATCTTTTCCAAAACTATTTGGGATTTTCTTGGAATTACAAAGATGTAACAAAGCACTCTAATGTGTTTTGTGTTGTTGGGATTTTTTTTTTTTATGTTTACCAAGAAAATTTACAGGCTCGTTTGTTAAATCACAGGATACAAGAGATTGGAAATGGAATAGGTCAAAAAAGGTCAAGTATTATTTTTATGTATAACTCAAGTATTGTCCCTGGAGTAGCTCTGAATGATATGTGAAACAGTCCAGTAATGAGTGTGATCACTTAATTTGGCATTCTTATTTAAAATTCCCTTCAAAGCCTGTCTGTGTTGAAATAGCCCAAAATGTCTTCAAAACATTTTATTACTACCATAATAAAGCAGTTTCAAAAAAAAAAAAAAGAAAATTGTACTTTTCTGATAAATTTATTTCACTAGTTCAATTAGTGTAAACTTCAGAGTACTAGAAAAGAGAAAAATCAGTAAACATTTCACCTTTCATAAAGAGATGCAAGACAAGACATTTCAATTTTATAAATCAGTCTTACAGCTAACAGGATTTGCAAGACTTGAGAGCCCTACTGCAAGTCTGGGTTCTTTTAAGTACTTATTTAATTGAATGCACACACTAAGAAAAACCTTAAAAGAAATCAAAGATTACAATTTTCTCTCCTCTCCTGCTTCTCAGGAGCAAATTCCACTGATAGAAGGAAAATTATATTTACTGTTCTTACATACCTGACCTCCAACTCCATTCACAAAAGAACTTTGCTTGCAGAAATACAACTGATCAAAGACTCTAACACAATGGTGTCTCAGGCTCTTGTAATATTATTCATTTTTAAGTACTTATTCAAAACAACAGCATATATCCCCAGTGCATCATTATGCCAGGTATTAAGTTCACTTACTTGGAGGAGTTACTCCACATCTTCCGTGCTTTCAGGCAGAGGTCACTTCTATCAAAGGAGGCAAGAGCAGTAGAGTTTACATGTCTTCAGTGTACTGTGGCACAAAGATAGAAATATGAAAATGTAGATTTACTTCAACTCCTTTGAACACAGCAAGAAATAGACCTATAGGCAGTAAGCTTAAAACAGTTGATAAATTATTAGAAAACAGAGGGAAAAACAGTCTTTCACTGCAATTTTCCAGTGAATCTAGTTTTTCAATTCTTCATACTTTGATCATAGTGTCGTGACTGGCTCCAAACCCATAGCTACCCTATCTCTTGTGAACCAAATTTCACAAACTTGCTAGGTGGAGCCACTCGTACTTTACATCAGGTGAGGTGGTCGTAAAATATTTTAATTATCTACAGATGAAGCTTTCTCAGCCAGCCTAAGTTCAGGTGTAATTGTTATGTACAGGCTATACTGTGCTGTGTATGTGGTTTGTGCCAGACTTTTGTTGTTACTTTACTTTTTATCCCAGACCTCTTTTAAACAAAAATTAGTACTACACTGTTCTCCTTACTTCACAAGTCTACTTTTACTGCTGCTACAATTAACTATTTTCAAAGGCCTGAAATGAACTGCCATCAGTTTGTTCACAGAATGTCACTAAGCAGTGAAAACATAAATTAAAAAATGCTTTGTTTGGTTAACATCTGCTTAAAAAGGTTTTTACAATCCCTCTAAATTTCTCTTCAGTAAAATACAGTTTAGGATTTGTCTTATTTAAACACTTTCCCATCTAATACTAATCCATATACAAGCTCCTCTTATATATAGTTCCAGCATACATTAGAATTTGTCGTTAGCAGGAATGCTATGTAAAAAATAAATCCTCAGTCCTTTCCCTCAGCTAGAATAAAACCCCCATGCCTTCTTTCCAAAGCAGAGTTCTCAAGATGTATCTGCTGTTATAACACATCAGTAATTGCCAAGCACCTCCAATCCAGGGTTCAAGCAAAATTATTCTGAGCAGCTTCATATTCCTTCTCAGGGTGTTAGCATCTGCCAGCCTCCTTCATTTCCTTCCTGTACATTTTATCTGTGCTTTTATCTTTTCCTCCCTTTATTTTGCTTTATCTATTTTTGACAATAGTGACTAGCACAGTATAACAGCATTATATAAGCTTTTTACAGTGCCATGTTTTGCTTTACAGAGTGAGCATAAATGAGGAAACACTAAGTTAAACTCTGACAGCCAATGCTGGATGTATCAGCTTGGCCTATAAATAAGCACTGATCACCTCCATTTTATTGAACTCATTTTCCAGGCAAGCAAAGACCACAAGATTCCTCTGCAAATTTTCCCTTTACACTCTCCAGCAGTGCTGCTAGTGTCAGCTGCGACAGATTTATAGCCTATTCATTCATGGGAACAAAAACCCTGCCAGGGCTGGTCATGCAACACGCAGTAGCAGTTAGTTCAGAAGATAACAGCTGCAATACCTCACTTCCTTATTCAGCACTCTATAGCATACGCTACTTTGGAGATAATAAATGCTTCTTGTTTGTATTTCTTGAGTAATATCAGAGGAAAGGGTCTGCATTACAACAGTATGAAGTGGCACTGAAACACAGGGGGATTAATCAGTGTTTCATTGTATTTATTCCTTCTCTGGCTTTATGGTTTTATAACTGACATAAAAAAGTTACTTTAGACTGTTTTTATATACTGTCACTTCCAGGGATAGCCAAATATTTAAAATTTTAATTTTGTGCCCATCTAACTTAAAGGTTATTTTGAATTATTTTTAATTCTGAGGTCTTACAATGCGTAGTGCTTTTACACTAAGAGACATTCACTGTCGGGATTAACCAGTTATTTTCCCTTACACTCAAAGTAAAAAAAATATGCTTAAATGCTAGATTATAAAATTACAAGATTCCTTTCACTATTTTGAAAAATCAAGAACTAAACTGTCTAATAGTTTTATAAATATTTTTTAGTTGCAGTAAAATGTGGTATCAGAGAGAAGATATCAGACTAAGATTAACACATGCTCTTTTTGGATGTGAAGCTCACAGCTACCAACTTTGGGCGAGATTCTTTTACATTTGGGTTATGTGCTGAATTTGTGTGCAATGCACTGTTGCCTCACTGCAGACAATCCAGACCTTCAATCCCTTCTCAAATGCATCTGCTGCAACTACACTTCCTGCTCCTCTGCAGGAAGCACGCAGACACGATCTGTCTGCAGCAACACACCCTTTCTCCCATGAAAAACACACAATGATATTACACCAAGCTCTAATCACAAGCAGCGTGGACTAAGATCAAGACCCACTTAAGCGCAACTAATGCATATTTTCATGGTCCTTTTGAAGGAGATACTGCATTGGCATGAAAACTGAAATGAACTTTCATCAAGGTGATTTTAATCTTTTTTCAGCTCTCCTTACTGCAAAATAACATCCAAATCAAGCCCTAAAATGAACCTTTAAATTATATTAAAATCAAGATTTTCTAAGTATTTCTTAAATTTGTTCAGCCTTAAGCACAATATTCAGCTCTTACAGCCACTCAGGAGATCAGAACTTCTAATCTCAGAGAGAATTTTGCAAGCTTAATCAGTGCCCAAAAAGAAGTGCTTTTTTTTTTTTTTTTTGTGTCTGTGCCTTCACCCAAAGTAAATGCATTGCAATTCCTAAAATAGTGGTTTGGACCACAAATACTTAGCATCTTGAATTTCTTATGAGCTTTTACTGAAGTTTTGATCCACTGTCCCAAGTTATGGCCAAAACATAAATTTTTAGTTTGATCAAATGTACCTTTATACCATGGCATATGGAATAGTAGATTTACTGTAAAGATGGAAAATATGAGAATGATAATAAAACATACTCTAAAATAAACCATTAGGTGGTCTAATTAGAAAATTTGTGACTTTAGAAATCTCATCTTCCTTAGCAGAGCAGAATAGGCAACCATCTTGCTAGATCAGACCAAAGGTCCGGGCTAGAATGCTGTCTGCACCACCTGAGACTCCAACTGCAAATAGAAATGCTTAGACCACCACGGCAATACAATCCACTAAAAGCACCTCTGTGTAACTTCTTCAAAGTCAAACACATGTTCTAACACGCTCAGATAGATTTCCAGATTTAACTCTGAGTTTCCTTGTTTCAGTCACTTTCAGTCCATGGAATGTACAGAAAACATAACATCTATTACTGTAACTACAGCCTTTGCTAACCGATAAAGTTTTATTGTGCTGCCTCTGGCTCAGCTCATAATACTGGAAAGAAGCTAGAGCATCAGTTTAAAAATTTGCCGGTTTAATAACCCTTGCTAATTGGAAGTAGCACATAGGATTGGGGGAGGTGGGGAACACCACAACCAAACCCAAAAGCCACCAGTACCAAGGTTTACAGTATCTGTGCTGTTCCTATTGTGTGTGGAGGAAAGGGGAAAAGATATTCTACTTTGAAAGTGGAGTATAAGATACTAACCACTCAAATGATTCATCCTTGCATTGTCCTATCCTGGCAATATAAATCTAAATATATATACATATTTAATTGTAGAATATTTATAAAGAAGCTTTTATGATGCAGCCCTATTTTATCTGCTGAAAATTAGCCACCCCCTGCTGTAAAAACTGGATTTTTCCCACTCAACATAGAAATACATTCATTCTTATAATTGTTCTTTTCTTCCAAATCACCTAATATAACAAATGCTAGAAGACATTATAGTTCATCTGCTAAGCAGTCTCTTTATGAGTTGAGGCTTCAATGCTTTAATAGAGAAATTGCCTGATTTAAGTAAATCATGTCACCTCCACCCAAGTAATCATATTTGTTGCAGACTTCTGCTGACCTCATCTCTACAGTAAAAACAGAAACACATTTACATTTTCAGTTGGAGATATTTGGTTCAAATTATTTACAAATAGGTTGTAATGAAAACTAATTTTAGCCTAATCCAAAGATACTATTCTCTGTTGAGAAGTTATCTGTTGACACTGTTTACAGATACACAATTATTGGTTACTGTCATTAAATAGACTGCATATTTTTTGCAGCAAGCAAGCAAGCAAGCTGTGAGATCATTTCTGTATAAGTTACTACATTTTGAAAATGTTAATTCCAGGGAAAATAACTGAAAAGCTGAGAAGCTAAACAAAAGCTAAATGTATGTATTCTTTATGCTAAGAGGTTTCAGTGGGGTTTTGTATATATTGCTTTCCACTGTTTCATACAATAAATCCTTTTGGAAATTACCTCCCACAGCATTATCTGCATCACAACTTTTCCACATGAAATATTCCAAAAAATATTAGTTAACTACTCTTGTAAAATATCAAGCAAGTTTTAAGCAGAAAAAAATATTTTACCCTAGCTATTTCCCACAGGCATGAGGAAAAGTAACACTGCCATTACAAGAGCAAAGGTTAAAATTTCACACGGAAGGCAGTACAGAGTTAACATGTCAAAGCATACCGACCTCAAGACTATCAGCTTCACAAGCTGCCTTTTCAGATAAAATGAATTTATTCATCATTCTTACTTTTCACTTGGTCATGGATTTTCCAGTATGCAAACACCATTTTTATTTATATTCTTCTGTCTTAAGTTCTGATACAAATAACAGAAATAAGGAGAGGGCAAGTGGGGAGAAATCTGTGGCATTTTTTAGAAATTATAACTTTCTTGTATGGTTCTAACTCCCTGTGTGGAACACAAAAACCAAAGACATGAGACCACAGGAATTATCTAACCATCTAACCTGATCTGATGCAACAAAGATCAAAAAGCTCCATTCACCTGCTTCCATAAGTACACTCCCTAATACAAGGAAACTTCATCCTGCACTGTCAAACTCATTCTGAAAAAGCTACAGAGCTTTCTTAAAACTTGCATAGATTTGTAGAGCTATACAGATCTGTACAAATCCCAATAATTCAAATGATTTTTTTTAAATGTTAACATGCATTTGGATGTAATAAACAAAATATGATTTTAAATACTAGTCAATTGAAATGGCTTGCCTTGAATTTATACTCACTGTTGCAGCACAAAGTAGTAAACTACAACAAGGCTTTACCATTGGTAAGCCTCTACCATCTGTGCTGTATCTCCTTCCTCCAGAGGTCAGACTACACTATTTCTCCTCCACCTAACCCCAACTCCCACAATCCTCAGGGCTATTTAACCACTTAGAGGGAACGAGCTACACCTGCACATCATCCATGTCAATCAACTCACTGCCTCTGAGGCAAGGCCACAGCTGCACATTATCAATAATCAACCCACTGCCTTCAGTCCTCTACAACTCACCACATTTAACTTCAAATTTGAGGATGTCAGAGACAGTTCCCCTCAATATACAAACCAAATAAGACTCAGACCCATTAGCTTTCTTTCATTACACTGAAAAAAAAACCAAAACCCACACTTGGATCATAATCCAGGATGTTCTTCCAAATGAGGTAAGCTTTATTTTCTAGATCGCAAAAGTTTAGAATCTTTCATAACATTTGTTTTTACTATTTCACAGAGACATTGACAGACAATTTTTTTACAGCACACAAGAATGTAAAAACTTCTGCTTTAAGAAACTTAAGGCAAAATTTACAGATTAAAACATGCAAGTTTAAGGGGAAAAGAAGATATATAACTTCCTGTTTATTCATATTGGCATTTAAAATTACCTAAGTAAGTAGCGTAGAGGCATCCCATATTTAATCTCTTCTTTGGCTAAAAGAATGAAGTGTCATGCATACTTCTAGTGGATACTATTTCCTCTCGCTAAGAATATTCATTAGAAGAAAAAGGAAAATTAAAAAAGAGCAACTAAGCAAAACTGAACATTTTGCTTTAGCTTCATATCCTTTGTGCAGGGTTCTCTCCATTACAGTTCTGGTTTGTCCACTTATAACAAGATTGGCTTGTCCTGAGTTGTTCCAGAAAAATCAAAAGGGAGAGTGTGAAAAAGCTTCCATAGGCAGTAAACATAAAGGTGATAATAAGAGCAACACAAAGGTGACAATTAACCTCAGTGGTCAATCTAGCCTAATATTCTGTCTCTGATATTTGCCTTTACAAAGTATTTAATGTTTAGAAAAGTTCCTAATAAGTCATAATATAGCATATTAGAAAAAACTATTCCTAAGTATTTTATAATCTTACACTGAAGAATGATTTTAAAGCATTCCTTTGAAATTTACAGTAACAACTCTAGATATTCTTGTTACCCACCTACATGTCTAATATACTAAAATAGTACTCCTATGTGACTTCTGGCAAAGGGTTCCCATATTTCTAAACATATATGGAATGAAAAGCTTTTCTTTTTACTCTTGTTTTTAGACTTACTTTTTTCCAACTTCATAGAATGTTCTCTGTTCCTTAACTCGGAACACCAGTGTCTCATTCACTAAGTACTTAGAACAAAATTAAGCTAAATGCTTTTTCATTGGGTTTTTTTTCCCAAAAATTCCTACAACTTTGTATGAGTTCCTCTTTCCCAGGGCTTTCAGCCCCTAGGAATGTAGGTACAATATGATTTTCAAGGAAGCCTTCAAAGTTTTGAAGACTATGCATCATATTTGAAATACGCTGTACAATTGACTCAATTTGCCTGCCAACAATCTATTATCCTTAAATAGGCTTTCTATTATGGCTGACAGATTTTGCAACATCTTCATGCATAGTATAAAGCCTAATCCTTTGAAAGACAATATTTTAGTTTTCTTCCTCTTTAGCAAAGAGCCTGGGTTACCAGCCTCATATAAAAGCAACCCCTGTAAGTAATACAGCATGTCTATACATGAAGATTTTTTTTTAGTATTGTTCAGTAAAAAACAACTTTTAAAAACTGAACATGAAATTTAAGAACATTACAAAAATAATATTGGTGTCCACATGCCCACATCTAATAAAATCAAATCTGGGTTGCTGACAATAGTCTAACATCTAATTTTGTAATTTCTATGGCTCTCAGATGGTTATCTTGAATTTGTACCTATGTCTCATTTTTTGGTCACCACATTACACTAAATCAATGACAGTATCTATTAACTCACAATACACAGGAGTTACAGGATAGGGCATATTTTTAACTACTTTGAGTGTGTCAAACAGAATACTCAAATATATTTGTTTAATCTAAAAATAGAAATGTTGGGTTATATGGCTTCACAAACAACTGACAGAACTTTAGCAGAAACCATAATATACTTATCTAGCATTTCCAGAGCTGCCCTGGAACCTCAGGTTTGAAGTGTCCTGTACAGTTCACAGAATATGATATAACAGATACTGCTATAGGCTTTTCCTAGAAAGATGTTTTGGTTTGTTACTTCTATTTTCCCCGAATCCTTCAGTTTAAAGGTAGTTCACACATAAGACTCTTCCCTTCTCCCACTTGAACTTGTGTTTATTTATCTCAGAAACCAAACAAAAGCCTGGGATGAGCATACCATAAGTAAGGAGAACTTCCCTTAGTTTCCCCTATTCTGTTATCATCACTCTTCCCACACCGGCACCATTTCATCTTCAGGTACATCCACATGAGTTTCTACAAGAACTATACAACACCCTGCGATCACCACCTGTTGGTGAAATAGATGACCTGGCCTGAGACTTCACATGTCTGCTTCTGCTCCTAGAAACATAGTGACATACCTTTTCTTCCCCCCCTTCATTGTTAATCATAGAAACCATGTCAGAATTACGTTTACCATTTCTCACAAATATATTATTTCATACAATAACATTCTAAAGGAATGTTCATAAAACTCCAATAATGAATCTTACCTGATTAATGTGTAATAGAGTCACTATCCAATGTTTGAAACAGATACTTAAAAGTTGAGCAGGAAGTCCACAAGCAGTACAAGAATCTGTATTGGACAATATATTTGAAGACTTCAAATGTCTGAGAGAAATATGTGAATCAAACACTGCTCAAATAGCTCAAGCTGTGCCAGAATTTCCAGATTCATATGAAATAGCAAAAGATCCATTTGAGTTTTTAATTGTTTGATTAGTTTTCAGAATAATCAAATAGTTTCTTTCCAACCCAGTTTTATTTTTGCCAGAAATGAAGTTATTTCTTTTACGTGGCACTTTTACGTTAGGAAATTTGACGTCTCTATGTATCTAGAGGCTGTTTTATTCAGTTAGAAGGACTGATCTTTTTATGCACTGATGTCAGAAAGACAACAGGTTAAATTTTTCTAAACACTATATTGCTAATAACTGGTTTTCCCATGTAAGAATTGACAGACCAACTCTCTCCTAAACTCGGTTGAAACCACAGTTATAAAAAAAATAATTATAAGACTTTTTTTTTTATATAAGAATTAACCAGCAACTCGTGGTTTTGCTGTTCAGAATTTGCAATATTTCAAATTCCTTTCCTTCCTACCTTAAATTTCAGAAGGCAGTCTTCAAAATTCTAAGAGGTTGCAACATACAATTTTCTTATAGTTCTGAATGTCTTTGAATAAAGTATGACAGAAATCTTACTTCTCATGACCCTCTGTGGAAAATAAACCCTCACTAAAACCTGATTTTAGACTTCCAATGACTACAGCCCCATTAGACCTTTCATCTAACTGATATCCGTCATGTACAAGTAATAAGGTGTCCTCTGTAACAGGTCTTCAAACAACCATCCTCCCTGATACAATGAGTTGAGGTTAAATATACTGTAAGTGTGTAACTTTATGGGGTGCTAATTAGAAAGCAGGTGAATATAAATAAGAAGCAGAGAGGGTGCATGATAATAAAGAGGTGGAGGGAGGAAGAATATGAGCTCTAACTACCAGACAAAAAAAGCTGAGTTTCCTTTCTCAGAGCCGAGTCCTTTGTACCTATGTAATAGCCTTGATTGAATGAAACCTCATATTGCAGTGTGAAAGATATTTACAATGCCACTTTAATTTTTTTAAACTGTCAAAAAGAAGCAGAAATGTTTTTTTAATATTATTTCTGTGCTTTTTTACTAGAAGGCTCTTAATGTTATTACTATTACTTCATTTATCTGAAATCCTCTTCTTCAAAGTTATTTTGCTACCTGTTTCTGCACTTTTTCCACTTTCCTTTCTTCCCCCTTTTTTTATTGAGTTGTCTATATCTTCCCTTTCACAATACATTCATGTAAAGATGACGGTGAAACTCTTCTGCTCACCACAGAATGTTGTTACTGACAATTATAATTAGCGTGCTATCACGATCACTGAAGGAAAGAACATGCTACAGCCCCACCATGGGTTGTTGCCTCTTCAATTGCTTATACTATTGTTCTTGAGATCTTGTTAAAATTACACTTAATGACTGCTGTTTAGATTCATTTATCATGAAACCTTATACACACAGGTTATTCACCCATTTAGTTTGCCATCTCACTTCTATCATCCTTCTTTTTCATTAACTGCCTGTTAACAGGAGTTTTGCCTGCTAACATAATTCGTTCTTTACACCGGTATATCTTTATTACAGAAATAAATATATTGCATCTGGGGGGGGGGGGTTGCTACTTTATGCCAGAAGAGTACAGTTTGCATTTTCCCCACTGTATTTCTTCTCAATGTTTTCAGGATATTGGTTGATCAATTGTCTTCTGATCAATACTGAGATGAAATGGAATGACACATTTCACCAATATATGTTTATACCTGTGCTGAATAGGCCAACTCTTCATTTTTAAATATTTTCAGTTTTCTGGTTGGAATTAAAGGGAACACTCACAACTTATCATACATGCATTTTTCTGTTATGCACATACTTTAAAGAGAACTGTGCACTACTACTTACGAGTTGACCTATCCACAGTCATTCTACTACCCAAGAAGTAATTTCTAAGACCTAAGATCCACTCAAGTTAGTTTTGCTCAGTAACTGACTGGAGAGGGGAGTGCAGAATTTCAGGATAACACTCGTGTACACTTACACTGATGCTGACTGTATCCACGGCCATGCCAAAGGTCTTCCGATAATTCGGGTTTCAGTGCTCCACACCTCCAAGAAACAATCCACTACATGAAGGAAGAATACCCTGGCTTGCCATCTTCTAAAGTATCACTCTTTCTTTTCTGTCCTCTCCCTTCATGTTTTGTACATGCAAAAGGCAAACAAAATGAAACTCTCCCCAAACAAGCATACTGACCTGCTCCCTTATAATATTGTATCTGATTCAGTAAATCCTCAGAAGTTTTTGCAACTACAAGCATAAATATAGTCTATTTTATTAATAAATTATGTTTCATTTTCTTCACACTGTATATCAAAATTTCAAAGATACTGAACACTACATAGCTATAGCCAGAAAAAAATGTATAGGCATGACAACTCTCCATGCATATACTTCCTTTTGCCCATACACACACTAGACCACTACATACCGAGCTCTTGTCTTGAACAGATGATACCATATTTACACAAGGAGCCTTGCCGTTGTCAGGCTACGTGCTGATATCCATGTAGGCTTTCTTACAGTGGGCATTTACTCATTACTTTCAAATATACTGTAATATTACCATAAAGGGACTGCATGTATCCAAGCATATGTGTATTTAGCAGTTAACCATAAACATACAGAGATATGTACATATAACTACACAAAAAAAGGCTAAAATTTTCTGGTACATGCTACCTCTGACCTTCATAGGTAAGGGTAATAAGGGGTTTCATTTTACCTTTATCTTCAAACACCCTCAAAACAATCAGTCAGAGTGAAGCCTATAGTAAATGGTGCTTCTGAACTAAATTGTACCACAACACAGAGGGAAACTGCCTAAACACATTCTCCCCTTCCTGATGCTGCCATAGCGAATGCCCTAAAAGCTGCAGCATTCACATGATTTGTTTCCAATGCCACTGTATGCTCATGGGAGAGTCAGGGCAAGAGACATACTTTGACTCTTCACATGCCAAGACGAAGAAAATCAATTGCAATCCCCAAGGGAAGAAATTACTGCCAGAGAAGGTCACTCACCACTACAAGTTGTTCCATTATCATGTACTCTTGGAAGGAATCCTACAAAAATTAGGTAAACTTAGAGTATGATCTGGTAAGCTATAAATAACCTGGGGAAATGTAAAAGGTATATAAAGGAGCTAAACTTTAAACTATGTAAGATTTGCTTATGCATATTTGTTCTGATAAGGAGTTTAGGTAAGATGTTGTTTGTCTGTTCTGAAGGACAATAATTTGTACACTGAACATACAAAACAAGTTGTTGATACAATGCAGAAATTATTCATGTTAAGCTGGGATTACTGCTAATGGAGGGTGGGGCGATTCACCGAGGAAAATTGTCTAATAATTACAATATTCCAAGAATATATGCCTTTCTTCAGAAATCAGCATATTCATTCAAAGGAAGCCTGACTTACTACACACATGAAATTTTTAGGGACCAATACTGAACCTCAGCTGAGGAAACGCACAGTCTATCCCAGACTCGATCATGTGTAAATGGCTTTGCAAGCAGAAAGGAAACTGGCAGAGAAGCAACATAAGAACAGTAAAACATTGATGGTTTCATTCATGCTATATTTAACAGGCATACGCTCAAGTGAGCTAAGGAAAGCACACTCCAGAATGGACATAGTCACTACCCTCATAGGAAAGCTAAATATTCAAAATAAATATCCACATAAAAGTGCTGGTAGTCATCTGACTAACCTTAACAGGGATTTATAGAAGCTAATTCCTTATAAAAGTCAGGATCAAATGTGGAAAGCAAAACAGCAAAGTGAGACTGTAATTAGCTGGTAAAATGCTAACTCATCCATATACAATGAAATGTTCAGTATACACAAATGGCACAAATATATTATTAAATTCCCATTATTTCACGTTGGTTTGGGTTTTTTTCTTTAAAGCCCCAGTTGCCGGATAATGTGACTCTAGGAAAAAGAAAACCAAACCACATATAACTTTCTCATTTTCATAGTCACATTTGAAAAATCAGTCACTATGAACTCGGCTGAGAGAAATCAAAACCCTAAAGTCACCTTAACATATAATGAAACAGAAAAGAAATCAGTTTTGAGGCCTTACTCATGACATATGAATGTTTGGTAAAACTGAATATGCTAAATGAAGATTAGAATTTTAAGTAAAACAAATCAAAAATAATTATTCTGTACAGCAGGAAGAAAAATTAAGGACAATGAGAAGACAAAGAAAAAAAAACCTTTCACGTGAATGTTAGAAAAAGTACAAGGAAAAAAAAAACCACCCAAGATGCAGTATCCACTTTAGTAACATTATTCTTGCCGATATATTCACATCATGTCTGCAATACTTATACAGATACCGGCTCTTTCTAAGGAGGTTTATTAGTAGTACTTTCTCACTTTCCCTGACATCACAGGCTAAAGTACACAGAAACTGAATCACAACGTCATGCTCAAAGACGACGAGAGAGTGGAAGTAAAAGGACATCAGTTTCTCTTTCAGTTCTTCGGAGCAGGGAGCAAGTCACTGGGGAATACTGGATTAGGTCTTGGAAGCAGCTGTAGAAACACAGGGAAGTCAGCTGGAGATAAGGCTATGTTAGGAGATTGAACAGTCTTATTAGTAGGCAAAATGCACCTTTGATTAAAACTTCTACTTTGTGTTTCACTGTTTTTGTGTAATTTAATTATAGCAACACCCTCTGCATGATAAATGGAGGACAAACTCTGCTGCACAAAACCTTAGCATCTAAAGACTGACAAGTTGACAGAGTAGCCCTGTAGCTTGTATGTTATAGTTGGAAAGACTCACAGCTTACAGCCAAATTAAGTCCAAACAAACCCCGCTCTCTCTCCCTTCACAACACTTAATAGCATTTAATCCATTATTCAAAGAGATGCTGAAACAAAGTTCCTTTTGTAAGGGGCAAAGGCACACTATAGACATCAGCAATATTTTAAACAAAACACAAATGAGAAAGGAATTTATAAAATGAACCCAAAAGCCAGTAAGCTCAGTTTCAGAGAAGTTGACCATCACATTCATAAGTCTTGCACAGAAAAGAACTTCAGAACAGAATTTTGGTCCAAATTTCCAAGAGTCTCAGTATGACTGTTAAGATGGTGTCAACAATATTGCATATATGAAGTTTTTATGTACATATATTTGCATCCTCATGCAAACAAATACAGCTTTTGCTTCCATACGTGGTATGGGATAGCATGCATCGAAATTCTGTCCCCTATCAATATAACTGATATTTGAACAGGTTTGAAAACAAATGAGGCTATCCCTGAGGCTAAGACAAAACATAGTATTTACATAAAACTATTTGATATTCAGCATTAACTTATTTTAACTACATATGTCACTTTTTTCTCTAATAGATCTTTAAGGTACTAAGGAAGAGGATTTTCTAATTACATTACTTTGGGCATTGTGTTATAATACAAAACATAATGCCAAGTTCAGTCAAGACTGTGACATAAAATTGGTAACATCGTAGCCTGTGGATTCTATGTTATTTTGCTTCTTCTATTTGATGTTTTAGTCACTGAACATTTATGACTTCTCTTGGGAAATTAACCATTTTTTCCATAGTTGTTACCACCAAATGGAGTTCAAAAGACACATCACAGAAGAATATGTGCATTATGCAATCAACATCTCTTTGCAGCTCTACACTTTTTTCCGCTATACTTCACATTAAACCAGTGTCCCTGTAGTCCAGTGAGTATCAAAGTACAAGAGGAAAACACGATACATGACACTAATAGAAGTTTTTGCCAATAGCTGTTCAGGCACAATTTCTGTATTCCACTCCTGATTAAAATGGTAGCAAACCTGAGTTCACTTTCTGCATTGTATGCTTCAACCAGTACAATAACATTATCTACTCCAGGTGTTAAGAGCAAAAAAACAAAGGTTGAAGAGCCTGTTCAAAGACATATCAGATTTTTGATTAGTCAAAGTTTCTTTTAAGGTCAACTGAACTCAACCTAAGATTGAAGTCAATGGAACAACATCCATTCAAGAAAGACATTAAAGGTGATAAAATGATTAATCTGTTATTGAGTTATATGATTTTTAGCATACTTGGTTAAAATGAGAACTCATGTCCATTTCAACTTTTCCCATTTTAAATGCTAAATAATATATGTAGCATTCATTTATTTTGAAGGAATAATAACTTGGTATCTACCGAAGTTCTAAAATACTGCATTTTTTTTAATTTTTCATAAAATATAACATGAATTGCTTTATTATTCATGTTAGTCACTACATTGTTATATAAGCTATATAAATTAAAATTGCAAATGAAAGATTCAATAAAAAATACTACACATTTATTTTTTGAGCAACACTGAGGCTTTGGGGCATTCAAATATGAAGGGAGATGACAGACAAATTAGGACTTGTTCTGAATGTCTTTTAGACACTAACAGGTTAAAACGAATCATCTATACTAACCCCCACAGGTTAATTCATGCATAAAGGACAGAATAATCTATTCATTTGCTCTCATGCAGCAAATTAATAGACCAAACAGCAAGAAGCAAAGAATATTTGCACCTTTCTAGAACTAACATGCTTTTTGGCCCAAAGTACATATTCCTCTTGAGCAGTCACTGAGATCAAAGGCACCCAGTGATGTCAAAGGCATCCTGTGTGGTCTTACACTGTTTCGTAGCATTTCCCTGCTTCAATGTCAACATGTCCATAACAAAATATATTTTTTCTATTTTTGCTACCGGTTAAGCTCACTATAACCTCACCTCAGAACCCTCGACAAGAGCAAGGAAAGCTCAAGTATTGCATGTCACTGGTTTCAAACTTCTTGACTACTCCAGATTCCTCCTCCACAATATCATAGGAGCTTGTAGTTTTGATTGCAGCCTATCCTCCCAACGTGAGAAGCCATCCTGAAATGTATGTTTGGCACAGGCAAACTATTCTCAAAGGATTATCTGAGCAGCCACTCTATGATGGGTCTAATCCCAACTACCCAACCCCACAGAACAGCCTGAACCCAGGGCAGCAAGGGCTCTTAAACATTTAAAACCCTCTAATTCAATTATAGGAAAAGCAACCCAGACATCCTGAGAGCTAGAAAGAATATATAACTTGGGCACCGAAGTGTCTCTTGCCATGCCCAGGCAGGGCACAAAAGCTGACACAATACTGCAAACACCCCTCCAGTATTCAGTCCTCCCAGCTGAACGACTTGACACATTCAGGATAGTCACAGAATTGTGAACACAGAATGTGTACGTAGCTCCTCACAAACAAGGCCATGCCTAACTCCTGTTAAAAGCCTGTCAGTCTGTAATACAGAATTATTTTACCACTTTTAACAGTCAGCTAGGCACTACTCCACTTCAGAACTGATTTTTACATACGTGACTGATCCGATACACCTCAAGAGTACAATCGTTTGGCCTAAAGATCAGGCCACTCTAAAAAACAAAGGACTCAAGAGGTAGCATTTTTCTAATTAGTTCATAATCTTTCCATGTGCTTCACATTTCCCTATGACCACCTTACTAGATGTATAAGGGTGCAGAACCATCAAAAGAAAATTTACATCCAGAAGATGTGGAATCAGGTTCAGAACAAGTTAGTGAATATTGGTCCTCATTTACAGATATTCAGATCCTCGTTTTCAATTAAATCATTAAAAACCTACATTTTTGTACGTCTTGTATATCTATGTTCATGATTCAGTCCCACATACTTCCTCCCAAAATTTCAGGAGACGAAGTATCTAGCCCATCTTAATTTTCAAACACTGCCAAAGCAAGTAACCCTATTAATTTCAGCAAATTTCTTAACTCTGTGCATTTAGTTTAAATGAAGCAAGATAATCACATCTTGTTGCCACCCATCATTATTTAGGACACTAAACACAATATTTGCAGGTGAAAATCTAAAAACTATTTTCATAACATTTTTGGAATGACGATGCACACAAATTAAATGCATACCTTGTCTGACAGCGATCTTCAGGCCACAGAGGTTTGGCAAATTTACACTTTATGTTGTCCAAATTGCCTCTCTCACCTTTAATGTTGTTTTTGTTTACAACACTTCTAGTACATTGGTCTCCTGCACTCATGCAATTTCTTACCCTCTGCTCACCTTAGATACATAAGAGCAAAAACCCTTTTCTATGTCAGTCTCCCCTGAAGCTGCCACTTTTTCCCCAGGGCTTAGCCCTAGGATGTTTTGCATTTACTTATGGTGCTCAGCTGCGACCCTAACAGACTATATCTACAGAGATGTAGTGAAAGTGAGCAAGGCAGCTGAAATAACAAAAGCCATAAATTTGTCAGCACTGGGACACTTAACGCCAGAACCTGGCATTCTGGCAATGTTTGCCAAAGCCCTGGTAAGGCTTTTTATTTTATTTTTTTTCTGTTAATCCTATGCTTATTTTGGTATCATTCACACTCTGACACATCAGCTGACACAGTGTGACCCCTTGTAGTCTTCTTGTAACAGGCAGCAAAGGAAATTTGACTGCTGTAACACTGCAAGTAGATAAAGCAGTCATATAAGGCTTGTGTCATGTAACGCCCCTTTAATGCAGTCAAGCCCAATTCAAGTGACTTCAGATCCATAAAACCCTCTAGAGGCTGATGACACTCCTCAGTAAGAACTCCTACCTGACAACAGCAAAGCCAAACTCTACATTTACCTCCGTCAGATGTAAACAGCATATATTTGCTTCTGTGGTCACTGAAGCTTTTCACTGTAACTCTGACAAACACAAAACAAAAGCCATTATGTGAAAAACATCACTGCTACTCTCATGTATGAAAAGCAGTGCTTAAATATTATTTTTGATACAAATTATAATGCAGCAATCATAAATCTTGAGATACCTACCAAGCCATTCTTCTTTTTAACAAAAATCTTGCATTGCATTCATTTGGGGGTTTTGAGCTTAATTTTTTTTAGCATCATGTCAGTTAAAAATATCAGAGATATTTTTGTCACAGTAGTATGAATTATAAGCTTTTTATGAGGAAAAGATGGTATTTCAGAAGTAAAATTTAACAGTCATGCACAGTATAGTAATTTTATAGAGCTAGCTTACTCAATTCCGATACTATTTCAATAGATTGGCTACAAAACAACCATTTGAATTTCCTGATGTTAACCTAAGATGTTATCTTTGGGCAGATATATTTTTGCATATCTGCAGATGCTTGGCCAAAGTTAGAATTAGACCTTAAAACTCCTTCTCATTACACTGCCTAAGGTTTTTGTGTTTTGAGTTCTACAACCAGCAAAAACAGACCTGTGGAAACAGACATACCCACTTAAAGTTTTGGCAGCTTGATGCTCTCAAACGGAAATGGAATATCCTAAAAGACAGTGTTTGGTCCACATGTGGTTTCTCCTGTAAGATGATAAAGCACATCTTGTCATCCTGTAAAGTTTTGTGAGATATAAGTCAGTTTTGTTGTCCTTGACAGGTGTTGTGAACAAGATGTGAGGAGAGAGAGGAATCAAACAGCCTAGCTTTTAGTTCACTTACATGCTGAAATAGACACTAGAGGGGAAAGATGGAAAAGTTGTAGGTGGGGAGATGGAGGGATGATGCATATGATAAAGTACAAACTAAACATATATCAAAGTGAATGCCGAGAAGTAGCTCTAGAGAAATTTCAGCATAGATCATGGTCAGGTACACTCTAGGGAACATAGCCCAAACTGTGTAAGAAGTTACTATGCGGAACAATGAGGTTAGAATGCATGTATACTTTTTATCTACTTAAGCCTTGCTATGCTGTCAGCCTGCTCATTTTCTAAGCAAAGATTAATCATAGCTTAGATGTACTTGGTTCCACTAAGGCAGTTCAGCTCTCTACTCAGAACTGTATTTAAAGCACTAATACTAATGATATTTAAAAGTAACTTTTGTCTTTAATCATAATTAGCAGAGGTTGTGCCTTACATCACTAGGTACTGCTTCAAATCAGCTGCACAGCCAGGGAATGAAACAAGAGTCCTGACTTGCAATCGCCGCTGAACAGTGTTCCCAGAGTTCACAGGGCAGTTTACACTACAGTGAATATATACTTTTCAGCATCAGAAAATCAAATCTATATGCAAACACTGTGAAATGCATCACTAGAACAATTTCCACCCACGCTTGTAAAACCAGGCCACATGTTCCTCTTTTCCTTTCAAAGTTAGAACAGTGTTGATTTTTTTCTCCAATATATTCATGTGAAGAAGATATTTCATCTCACAGATTTTACTCCCGTTTGGTCTATGCACATTTTAAATAAATTAAGATGAAATAAATCCATTTTATTGTATTACTTTGTGCCACCTCAATGAAATAATGCTCATCTTTGTATTTTGTAAAGGATGTTGACATGCCTGAAAATGGTGTATGAAGTATAATCTTTGAGGATTGCACTGCTAGAAAAATAAATCTAAGCCTATGTTTCAAGCTCAGAATGGCACCACTTTTGATTGAAATGCCTCTGAAACATCCATTCCAATACAGCCATGCGGTAAAATTCTTACAATTGATGCCTAGTGTAGCTGTAACAAAACTAGTGACTAGTAGCTTTGCTTTCTAAACATCTGTTTGTCTCTTGCAAGCATAAAAAATTCCCATGAAATAAATTACATAAAATCCTTCAGTTTCAGAAAGGAGAGCTGCAGATTCACAGCAGGAAAAAATCAGGTTGCAAAGAAGGGCTAGTTACACAGATCACAAACAAAACCAAAATGAAGTTTAATGTTTATTAATAGCAAAAAGTCTTTCTTGTGGAGGAATTTTATTTATCACAGGTCTTAGTCAAATAAGTTTGAGGTTGGCATCCCTAACAAAAGAGTGATATTTCTTCTTTTGTTTCTTGCCTGCACTCCTAGAGCCATGGAAACTCCCAAGCTGATGGAATCCTAACAGGACAACATGAAAAAAGCATGAGGTATCCTAAAACAATAAAACTGCTTCTTGCATTATCAAACCCAAACGATTAATGAAAAAAGTAAACAACCAGTTGAGAAAGAAAAGTCAACTTTAAAATTCTCATTAACTAAAACTGAAGTTAACTGAAATCCTCTTTGTTTGTCTTTTCATGATCAGAGCAACACAGCTTTGTACAGATCCTCAAAATTTGTGGCAAAGTAAGAAATATCTGTTCTGATGAAGCAATTAATTTATATTTCAGAATATGAATTTATAATAGTTCTCAGCTTCAATCTTTGCAGCACATTGGTAACTCTAGAAATCATCAGAGCAAAGAGAGGTAATAATAACACTTAGTGAAAAGGACAAGAGTATATTTAACTGTCAACTTCCCAATAGCTGAACGAAGAAAGTCCCTTAGCATTTCCTGGCACTTGTTCCATTTCCACTTTGAGTTCTTCTTATCTCTAACATGAAGAAAAATAACTGTATGAATGAAGAATCAGCAAGCTTTCCCTAAAGAGAGCATTCTACAACTGCCATTCAGAAAGATATCAGGAGGAGCCATTTTTTCAGCTATGGTCAATGCCATTTATATTTTCTTTTATAATGAAAGTGCGTACGTTCAAGTATGGGGGTAAGTGGGCATGACCATCATATTAATCAAATACTAGCTACAGAGTTATATTCTGGACCCACTTGATGAGCAGGCATATAGAAAACCTTGTACAAAAAAAAAAAAAAAAAGTTATATTTCACACACCTGCTTCTATTATGTCACTAGAACAAACCAGGAACATAATTAGAGCTCCCAAATCGAACTTTTTGGTCGTCATTTATAAGCTTAAATATGACATTAAGAACCACAAGTTTCATAGTGTTTTCATTCAAGATGAAACAACGAACACAGTTATATCAAAATTCTGATAAGAGCAACAGGCCACATGCCATTAAAACCTAAACAAACAAAAAAAACCTACTTCATCTTTCCAACCACACAATTTACTCATATGAATTACAGTTTATAAATTTGAATTTCCTATAGTATTTTCACTTCTAAATCATGTCTTATGTTAGAAATATAGTTAAGCTTGATTTCTGATCAGTTCTGCATGAGGTCACACAACGCGGATAGTTTTTAGAACAAAAAACTTGTGAAAAATGCTCACAAAATACAAGGCTTGGGTGTGGTGTTTTTCCTGATTTATTCAACTAAACAACAAGGCTTCTAATGAATGCATTAAAAATGCAAGAAAAATATTCCTGTCTGGCTAACAGTATTGGTAAAATCAGTTATCCAGATCTACCATCCCACTTCACGCCAGATCTACCATATTTTGGACTTATTTTTCAGGAAGAAAGTGACATTTATTTGCACCAAATCTTATGAATTATTTGTTCAGAATGCAGGTGCACCAGATCACAAGGGAAATTGGTAGAGTCATCAAGAGCACTTTACTCCCTATTAGGAAAATTCTACCACTTCAAATGCAGTGGTCAATGGTATTTTGCTCTGCTTAATATACATAAAGCTCATTCAGATACATTTAGCTAATGCTTCTATGGTTTTCAAGTAAGTACATATGGTTGATTAAGTGAGAAGCAGAGGCCATCAATACCTGTATTACTCAGTGAACCCCAAAGGCCGTATCACCTTTAGATGTCTAGATTCTTTGTCAAGAACTTATGTTTACTCAGCAGCTCAATGATTCTAAAGGAATCTGATTTTTTTACTAAACTATAACTCATGAAAAAAGGTAGTCACCTTCACCTCATCACAGAGGAGCTCTCTGTTTTTACTGAATATGGTCCAAAATTCAATGAAATGGTATCCTTTGCCTAGGAGCATTTCCATGCAGTGAGTCCAAGAATTACATCCAGACAGCAAGAGACATTTAGTTCAAAAAAAGAAGTCCACTTTTGTGTCTTTCATCTGCACATCCAGGTCTATAGAAACAGAGCTGGCATGTAATACCATGTAAAATCATCTCTAGAATTCAATTAAGTGCCAGGACACTCAGTGCCATACAGAAAAAAAGCTACTTTACGAATATGAAAAAAGGGGGAAAAAATAAACGACACATAGGCAAGCGGGTGTCTCCAAATTTACCACAATCAAGGTGCTTAAAGCTGTTTTTCTTCTAGTAATTTCCCTCAAGCTAACACTCAACAGCTGGCAGTATTTTGAATCCTAAGGCCTCTCTTTCTCTTAAGGATACAGTACTCATCATGTACGTCCCCAAAGTCAGGAAAGATAACTGCCTAGACGCCCTACACATTTTTGGTGAATTACAAGATCAAGGACTGTAAGACTTTCCCAAGCACTGACTTCCACTCAGTTCCTTACTATATTCACTGCGGCCAATGCCTGACAGCATATTTGCTGTTTGTTTTCTTTTAAAAATACATTTATTCACTGATTTTGACACCAACTGTTCCGATTTAAATTACAGTTCAACTTGGCATTATATTACATCCTGACCTAAGCCAGGAAAATGTCAGTTTTACCATTAACTTCAACAGGGCCATAATGTCAACCTTTTGTCCTCTAGAATAACCATAGGGAGAACTATCAGACACCTACAATAAGGAAAGAGGATTTTTTTCAGTAGCCTCTAGTTAGCTAAGAATTTTGATAGTTACATATTGATAGTCAACAGCACATGTACTTATAGGAGTCTAAACTTCAGTCCCATCACATGTCTCCAAGAGTTTAAAAAAGCCAATAAACTTCATAAGTCAGTTGGACACTTTTCAAAACTTTCACTGTGAACACTTTGCTTATTGTGTGATGTTTACTGGGAAAAAAATGTACCATCTGCAGTGATTTTATTTACTTCTTTACATTTATATAGCAAATTTGAGCTCTTTTATTACATTGCACCCTAGCAAAGTATATTATCATATTTCATTATCTAGCACATAGGCAAATGTGCCTTATGAACAATGCCTATTATTACAATGAATTCTGAATATCTAGTATAAAATTGTCAACGTTATAAAATAATGTAAAAGTAACTGCGCAGTCAAATGTCTATTACAAAGGAATGGAGTTTAACACTCATATTTTCATCCGAAAGTTTGTCAATGAGTACTTAATATGTTTCAACAAAAAAGCGTACTTCCATTATCTTAGATTTCACCACTCAGATAGTCAAAGTAGCAATAGTACGAGTAGCAATCCACTGATGTAAATATGGTCCAATTACATTTTATATCTGAACAATGGATCCTAAATACTTAGGATTTTGAAAGCTACAGAATGACTATGTTTTAGATATTTTACTTCTCAGAATTAAGCATTAAATATTTTTTTTCATTCAGTTTCTTTTCAGATTTTAAGTGTTACACACAAAAGAACACCAAAACCACTATAGTTATATTGACCTAACATTAAATGCCTGGAGTTTTTCAATTTATTTTAAAATCTTTGGTTACAAGGCGGAAATGCATATTATTGAACTGCTATAATAAAAATTATTCAAAAGGTTATGGAATACAGACATAAAAAGTTACTGATGAAAAAAATCTTTCCTACACAGGATTAAAATGTGAGGTTGCAATTTTGTTTAGAGAAGGTTTCTACCCTTTCCTTTGGAAAACCAGATCAAGTCCTTCAGATTTGACTCTCACAAAACTCTTAAACACGCTATCTAAATAGACAACATGACTGTTAACTCTTCCTCAGTATTTCTTCTCATTTACTTCAGCAGGAACCAGGCTAGATCTTTTTATTTTGTTTCCTCCCACCCCCTGAGAGCTATCACCATTCACAACACTAACTCCATTTTTCATAAACTCTGTTTATGGTATTCAAAAGCAGTAATCAATTATCATGGTCCTCATATTTATTTGTAGAAAATAAATAAATGAAGAAATAAATCTGTAAAAAGCAGATTGATATTACGTACTCCTAAAATCAAGAGTGCTCAGCCTCTATTAGTTTGAGTGACATTTTGTATGTAGGCCACAGTTTCACAGTTAAGAGTCATGTGTAAAATAAGAAAAGGATGAGTATGATGTGAACAGAACAAATGGGAGAAAGATACAATTATTCAAGTGAGATGGAGAAAAATACAAGAAATATCTGTACTGAATGAATTGTGAAATGATATTTCAAATCTACATTTTATCAAAAAAATTGAAGTATTTATACTGGGATAATGAATTTCTTGAGAGAGACTATTTTATTAATAATGGATGTTCAGATGGAATCAGATACAGTAGGTGGAAATAACACAGAATCATGTCTTGTCAAATGTGTTATTAATTTTGCACTACAAGTATTGATTTGACAGAACACCTTTTTTTTTACCTGTTCATAGCCATTTAAGCATAATGGACTTCTTTATTATCCAAATGTTATTCCTTTGTTTAAGCTTTTCATATGAAAGCACTTTGATGCATTTATAACTAGTTACCAGTTCTCTGGATCTTTGTATGTGCATTATGTTCTAAGTTTACTCCTCTTTTCAAGTCTATTAGCGGCAATTAGGCTTGCAAAGATATGTAAAGTCTGACAGAAAAACTTTAATAAAATGCTTAGGCTGATCTACAAAAGACAATGCTACAGCATTTGTTTCCAGTAAATAATAGCATTTAATAAACATTTAATTGAATTTTACTTTCTTTTACCATATTAGTGCATATAATTACTCTTATTAACACCATAAAACTACTATCCAGTGTGAGGTCCACATCACTTAAGTATCATTAACAGTTTGCATACACTGGTGAGTTAGAGAAATGGTTGGGCTTCAGGATCAACTGTACCTTTTAGAGCACACATAATCATGCAACATCTCAATCGCAGCAGAATAGTATAAAGTTGTTACTGCATAAGCAACCATATTAGGCAGTAGAAAATGTTTTGGTAGTATTTTGTGCTCAGACTGTGCCCTGTACTCATCTAAAAGAAACTCAGCTCTCACTTATAACTAAATTAAAAGTAAAAAATTCTATGACAATTTCACCTTTTTTTACAAAGGCTACATAGTATCTTACTTCCCCAATAAACCTATTAACTTCTTCAGTAAGAGCATGATAGAACACATCTGTTACTTAATTTGGTTCTACCTACTCACAGATATCATCCCTCAGATGAACACTTTCCTTCCACCTTTCAGAAAAAACAATCATAAAAAGAAGAACAAATATTTGTGAGGGTGTCAGAATCTGATCCTGAATTTAAGAAGCATTATGGGTAATTGGTAACTAGGTAAGTAGTAACTACTAACTGCAGCTGTTATGCATGTGAAAATACAGCAAAGTAGATGGGAATTCCAGCTGTAAAGTATTACCTTTGAAGATACACACATATGCCCTCTGAAATAACATTGATATCTGAATAGGAATTTAAATAACCCTTTATGTGAAAAATTGTAAGATTATTTGTTTTGAATGAATAAAATAAGTAACTGGCTCTAAAAACTTTGCATGCTATTTTAAAATACCTGATTTTTACAATTCACCCTTTTCCCTCAACCCTCTAGAATGATGGAAAAAAGAAGCAAAATTCATATGTGCCACTGTAAGCCTCTGGTATTCTTATAGCTCCAAATTTAAAACACCAAAACAGCATTACGTATAGTAACTTCTTGCCTTGGTATACTTGCTGGTCTTCCAAAAATAATATTTTGTATCACAATGTCATTTCCGGGTATAACTGAGCAAAAACATCCCCTTGTACAACTGCAGTTATTTGAAATAACTAAAAAGATTAAAAAATTTACATATTCAGTGAGAAGTTTTTAGCTATGTGCCAGTCACAGGGTGGCATTTCTTTGTCAATATCTTTATTTTTAATGTATTTTCATTTTCTAAGCCAGAATATATCTTTTGGTCAATCACCCATAAATAAAATGGAGGGATCTAAGCAGAAGGAAGAAAGTAAGTGGCAAGACTTTAATATCAAATGCAACAACAAAGCTTTTTTCCAGTTCCCATGAAGAAGATATTTTTGGCAACAATCAGGTCAGTAGACACACTGCAGTAAATTGGAGTTTTAGATGCATAAGGATACAGGATTATAAATGCCATATAGTGCACATCCAGCTATTTTTTATTGATATTAACAAAGAAGGATTCCTAAGACTTGTTTGAGATGACAAACAATGAACAAATTAGATTTGATCCCTACTATAACTTAAGACTATAGCTATTCCTTTCAATTTCTGATTCAAATTTTAGTCTTATTTAAGCTTTAAATAAAAATGTTAGTAGCAGCATGTTTATATTAATAGGCTACCATGTTATTTTTCATTAACTGAAATTTATCCTGGAATTCTAGAATTAATTGTAAAACAGTTAAATATAGAGTGAGGTTACACAGAGAGAGTTTACCACTTTATTAAAATTGTGATTGTTCACATAAAGACTCAACCAGGTCACATATTAATAATTATCACTGACAATCTTTAACATCAGACTAAACCTACAAGTGAAGCAATATTACATCTCTCTCTCTCATTTATCTTTACTGCTTATGGCCCCTCTGTGGTCAGCATGCTGTGAGCTTCGTGGACATTTAATTATGAACACATCATAAATGTGGCTGACAAGGCAGAAGCTGGGTTCAGATGCTCCTGGGATGAAGGAAACATCGTTGAAACCACTTAGACTTGCAGTACTTTCATTCTGTTACAATAAACAGTGTTCCGAGTTACCATATACACCCTGAATATAAAGCTCCCTCCCTTTCTCATTACGGATTTTCATTTCATCAAATGTTACAGTACGTCTTGGTGAAAATACGAGAACACATAGTTCATGACCCTTTAAAAATAAAGTATTTACCTTTCACTATTGAAAAGAAAAAAAAAATAAAGTGTAATATCGGTGTAATAAGGGCCAAATGCTGAATTTTTTTACCAGTGTCATATTGATTATTGGGAAAAGGAGTAGAAATGCAACAGCTGGGTAATAACACAATGAAGCATTTTGGCTGTGCTAGGTAACAGGACAGATGCCTCAGAGAGCTCAGGCAAAAGAAAGCGAGTGCCCAACAGCACATATTATTTTTCACTGTTAGTACCAATATTTATTACTCCTGTCTGTGAATTCCTGAGTATCAGTAAGGTAGAGACTAGTCTGACCTAATGGTTTTTACAGCAAAGGGCATAACTGTGGTACATTACCAAAGATGTTGGATAACAAAAAAAAAAAAAAAAAAAAAAAACAAAAAACAAAACCAAAACAATCCCCCCCACACACACACACAGGAAGTTGCCAAGACCAGCAGCTCCCGAATACTGTACATTTGAAATAAAATTCTGGCATCAGAATCATATGAACATTTTGTCTTGAAAACAGACATAGTAAGCAGGACCAAGACTGCATACTTGGCATCAACAAAACAGAAAGAAAATTCTGGATAAATCAGTAAAACTACTGTACTGCCACACTGGCATAAAACAAGTTAAGATCAGACTCAGAAAGAAAGTTAGTTACAATATATTCTGACTTAAATTCGTTTCACATCCTCACAGAATCTGCTTTCTACCACCCTCTCCGCACCAGCTTTGGTGTTGGACTTTGTATTTCATGGCAATGAAAATCCCTGTAGCAAATAATAGGGAGCACCTCGATCCTACTGGGATTCTTGAATCATCATTGTTATAAAATGCTCTGAATCCACATCATTTATAAGCTTTTCTAACAAGAATGTAATTTTAATAAAGCAGCCTATATTGTCCACAAAGGTGTTAAAAATGGCACAAAGATGTTCCCTCTAAAGTTGTTTTTTTTTTTTAATAATATTCATAATGCTAAGAATTAACATCTGAACAAAGAGTAAATCTTGCAAGCTACCCTGATGCTTAAACACCTAGGTAAGAATAAACGTGCATGCAAAGAACTAACCAGTGTCATGTTTCAAAGCAACTGTCCTCTGTAGTGCTGAGGTACATATTTCTATACCTCCCCAACAGACTAGAAATAGAAAAGACAAAGCATATAATAAAGCCAAGCACAATGAAAGAGCTCTGAAGAGAGAGCTGAAAAGTAGCTATCATGTTGGCAGATAAATTCTACACACAATTATTCATTCCTAGCCTCTTGACATGTAGATTAATGAGTTTGATAACCCAGGCTTCTAAGAAGTAGATTCAACTCTGTTTCACTAGCTTTCGTCTCCTCTTCTAACTACAAACAACACTTTGGTCTATTGAGGGGAAAAGAAAAAAAAAAAAAAAAAAAAAAAAACCAAATCGATACATTTGCACTGGTCATCAACATTTTTGCAATTGAAGTCCTATGTCAAAAATATGATATCTGCTGTGGGACACAGCTCTTTACTAGCCCTGTCAAGAATTCACAGGGGCTCATGGGATCACTGGAGGGAGGAGTTTTTGCTACAGCCGCCTATGCTTCCATGCCAAGTTCAAAGTCATATAGTAGCCAAGAAAAAAAAAAAAAGAAAGAAAAAAGAAAAAAACAGAAAAAGAAAAATAAAAAACCCACAACAGCTATTCTCATAGTTATAATGACCCTGTACTCACTGCAATGTGTTCTGTACATAAAATTTTCTATTTCTTCCCTGAGGCCAAATGACCTTTTGTCGACACTTTGGTTAATGTTCACTGATCAAAGTGGATTTTAAAGCAAGTGCTGTATCAGATTCCAGCCATGACGACTTTACAAGGGGTTGTGTCTGCCTTAAACCAGTACACAGTGATGCATACATGGGGGTGGGGGAGTGGAGGAAGGAAAAATACAGTTAATGATTTACAGATTTATTCTTTGTTGAGGCAAGTCTTACAGAGTGGAAATGTTTCATTCTTGACTGGTGAGCAGCTTTGAGTCCTTTTTTTCATCTCAAATGTTATGAGTTCAAATTCTCTTGAGTAATAACAGTCATATGCAGCTGCTTAGGATTTATCAGGAGGTTTAAGGGATGGGGAATTGGATGGGGACTGGGGACAGGGGGCATTTGCTTGAGGTCAACTCCCCCCCCTTTCCTGGTTAAAACACAAGGTGAAAAGTAGTCTTTGGCTCTTAAGAAAAGAAAAAAACAGAAAAAGCCATGTTGCAAAATTACTAAGATATTACTTAGATAATCACAATTTCAGAACCCTGTCTAGAGTAGTTAATAACATTTTTCTTGTTATCTGCAACTGGAAAAGAACTCAGGATTACAGTGGGCACTGACTGCATGCTGAGGGGTTCATCCTGAGGGAAAGGAAAAGTTACAACAATCCCAAAACTAGAGACAAGCTATACCAGACTAGTGACACCAAAACAGCAATGACGTTCCATAGCATTCAAGTGTAGTTCACTTGCTTAGGCAAGGAACAATATCTTTCACAGTCTACAGCATATTTTTGTACTTCAAACACCATAATCAGATACAATTTTTTTTATATTTATTTTTCTCTTTGCATGGCTCTCTAATGATCTAAACAAGCAATAAATGCGTTTGAGTAATTTTGTGCCAATCACCATGCAACATTTTTTTTTAGTTACACCTAAAAATAGGTTGGTTTATTAAATTTTATTTGTTGTTATCTCTATCCTGTTTTTCTATTCAGGATGAACTAAATTGCAGAGCAAAATTCTATTTTAAGCAGAACTTTCTATCTTCTTTAATATTGTTTAAACCTGGTGGCTTAAATTTAAATGTATTTGCCCTGGATATTTTGGTTGGCTGGTTGGTTTGGTTGTGATTTTGGTGTGGTTTTTTGGTTTTGTTTATGTTTTTTCATTTTGTTTCAAAGTGTCTTACTGTAGGATGAGATACCTAGCACTCACAGGAGTGAAAGACATGCTGCAGTAATGTCTTGCATTTTATCTACAAGCTTTATGATCCTGTAGCATGAAGCACACCCCCTCACACATCCCAACTGTAAATCTACTGCATGAGAGGTTATTTAGAGATACAAATTACTGTTATGCACAATCCCCTTTGTAATCAAATATATCTTCAGTTTAGTGTTCACTTTAGAGAGGTCTCATTCCTTTGATGCTCTTAAAGCCAACCTACTGAAACAAGTTCTGGAAAGAAAGTGTTATTCTTCAAAGTAAATCATAAGGAGGGAAGATTTTTCTGAAAGATCTTAGAAATAGCTCATGCTGCTGCTTCCAGATATTAATTCTCAGAAATATTCACACTAAGTGAACCCTATAAGTATCTAATATATTGAGGAATTGCCATGCAGACCTATGCTTCCCACTACAACTAAGGATCTGCATGCACCCAGAGTATCCAATCTCACGAGCATCTAATCTTCAAGGATATTTTTGTAGATTGAGGGGAGAGGAACCAAACAGGGCAAAATATGAGCTTATTTATTAAGATGATTGTTCACAGAAATCAGTTTTTTCTGCACCTCCCCAAACCCTGAATCTAAGCATATTTAATGTAGGCCAACAATTTGAGTTCTAAATATAGGAGGAGGACAGGGGTTTTAGATAGAAGTTAGGTGTCATAAAGATCTGCCCAGTTCCCTTCATTTGCCACTCATACCAAACTACACATCTCTTTCAAGCCACGTGATATATATTATGAATCATATTCCACCATCATGTTGGCACCTTCTCCTCACACAGTGCTCCAAAGTACCACTAGCAGTCAGCTACCAATGTTATACAGCAAGCAGATACAGCCACCATTCTACAAACCAGTTATTCAACAGCATTAGGTAAGTATCTCTAAACAGTACAGCTCCAGGTATTCCAGACAAAGAAAGATAAGCAAAAGAGCAACTTTACTGTTACTGAAATGTCAACAGCACTGAAATTCCCCAAACCAACACAAACAATCTGTGCAAAATGTTAAGTCACACCATGTTTATATCTATAGTCTTCAGAGAGAACATCAACAAGTATACACAGTCTACAAGATAAATCTTGCTTTCATAATCTGGAAGTCGTTAGAAATCATTAAGCACTTCAGTGGAGATTACAGAGAAAAGAACAGCTTTAGTGAACATACACACAAGATTGTTAACTGGGAATTAAATTGTATTGTAGAACAACTTCATGGTTTTGTTGGGATTAACAGCCACCAAGAATGATTTCTGCTCAAATATGTCAGGCACCTTTTTTCCTGATATTGTGAAAATAATTAGAAGTGCTCAGTGCCAATGAAATGTATACAGAGTAGTGTCATTTTATCAGAATGGTTTTGGGCATACTGATGGACATAAAAGATACTCAATGACTGCAGAAGAAAAAGAGTCTTCTAAATTATCCAGACCTAAGTGCAAGGTACCCCAAGAATCTCTAGTAATTTGTAAATAAGTGGTCAGGTTATTATATGCATATCTTTTAATCCAGTCAAAGAAAAGAGAGTATATTAGTTTTACCTTAAGACCTTAGCTCTTTTTGTATAGAGTAGAGACTTGTGCTTTCATTTCAACAACATCTGGGGCTCAAGACCTGGTAAATCCTCTTTGTGTCGTAGCTGCTACGTTGATAGACACTGGGAACTGAACAACAGAAATTATTTTTGCAGCCAAATTGATATGCAGGTGCACATCTGAGCACATTTATCTCTAATTATCTGTTCTCAGGCACAAAACAAGCAGGCAGAGCAGAAAATATGCAGGTATTTATTTTATTTTATTCTTGCTCTGAAATTTGTTTAATGTGCGCAAAAATGAAGATCAAGTTGTCAGAGAAAGAACAGAGTCTCAAGCCCACTAAAAATGTGCCCCAAAATGACTTGCCCACGTTAATTTTAAAACTTCCATTTTAGGAAAGACAGGAAAGGAGAAGTGCCTGCTTACAGGACTACCAGAAGCATTGTGGTTGGCTGCCAAAGAGCATAGACATAACTTCAAACTACTTCACCAAAGCCAGTCAACTTTTTTGGCAGACATGCACATTTTCTGCACCACTTCTGGGGATAAAGCGCAGCATCTTGAATATGTGCATGTGGTAACAGATGGTATATGCCAATTGTTTTAGTGGCAAATATTGCATAAACTTTGGAATACCTCAGTATTCTGAAGCTGTAAGAACTCCTGGACAGAGAAATTTATATAAGCAACCCTCTGAGGGAGATTATGTAAGCTGTATGCAGTTTAGGATGTGCACCTCTCAGATGAGGTAGTTCATTGTTATTACAGAGGATTTTTTTTCTAAGAAAGATTTGTTCTACAGCTTTCACTAAAAAAAAAAAAAAAAAAAAAAAAAAAAAAAAAATCACCTTTTGCCACCTTAGAGTATGTTGAGTACCAGGGACTGCCAGTATAGGGATCTTTCCACTATATTAATTTCAGTGGTGTGCATGTTATGTCTAAACTACTCATTGCCATATAGCAGAGATCCTCGAGTTAGCTTTGCCAAAGGGCACAGAGGATATTAGCTCCTCCTACAGAGCTCTCTGGTATCTCAGCTAGATTTCTCTTGAAATCTGAAAAGAAATCTCTATATTGTCTCTGCCAAATGCAGTGTAGACACAAACCAGTATAGCAGGCCAGTAGCAGAGTCAAAATCCTGCTTCTATAAGACATTCCAACATACTAATGATCACTGTAACATACTGCGTCTTATGAAGTCCTTTGGACAAAAGATATTACAGCAGTATAAAACTTGTCCTTCCCTTATTTAAAAAATAATAAATCTTACATAGACACAAATAAGTGCTGCTTCTTAAAGCAGCCTTACATAAAGCAAACAAGGCTCTTTTCAAGAGAACCCAACTACTGAGCAACAGATTGAATGCCTGAATACTTTTAGAATAAGATAGATTGACGCAATGTATTTATGTACAGCAACAGAGATCAGAGCAATCTGCTCACTTAACAGCCCACAACAGACAAGGTTATTGTACATTAATGCAAAATTCTAACAAATCTTAAAGAAAAGATACATCCAAATTTGAACAAGCAGCCTTTACCACTGCAGTCTACCCAGTATCAACAAAATGCTGCAAGTACAGGTTTGAAAAACTGTATCGGCACAGAAGAAAGAACATATTTTACTTAAAGTACAAAGCCTGACGATTCAGGAGTGAATGCTACCTCTCCCCCTCCCCAGCCCTCCACTCACAGACACACACCCCACCAGATTCACAGGATTAGTATGAGACTGGCTTGAGGGTTTTAGCAGTAACTGCTGCAAAACAAGTTCTGATTGGTTGATTCAGAAATTGGGATTCTGGGCAGTGTTTTATAAAAGGATAATGTATCTTTAAGCCTAGGTGCCCTTCAGGGAAATGTATTGGATAAATGTCTTCTGAAAAGCCTGTAAATATTCCATCGCCTCACTGTCATTACTACCATGAAATGATAATGAAGCATGAAAGAAATATAATTCCATATTCAGATGACAGCATTAGCCTTCATAAGCAAACTGAAATATTTATTAGTAAAATGTTCGGTATCTACGCCTGTAATCTAAAAAAAGGACAAAAATGTTTTATAATAAAAAAGAGATTGAATGCAGAGGTAAAATCTGGTTGGCTGATTTTATTGCTTATTATTAAATCCAGGCAAAACAATTATTTTTTTCTTTTCATTAGTAAGGCACCCAAATTAAAACTATGCCCTCAGGCTGTGAGGTTTACAGTAGTGATTAAAAACAAGAAATTGTGATGCATGGGGTTTTTGACAATGGCATAATCAAATTCATTCATATTGTTCAATCTTTCACTGACAAATATTTTTACAGTGAAATATACCAAACAAAGAAGCACATACAAGTACTATCAATACAGAGAAATTAGGAAGACTTGTTATTATTGCAGTAGAGAACAGATACAATGTTTCTATAATCTTGAATACAAACATTATAGTGTAGTTAATTAGGGTAATTATTGCCTAAATTGTGCTTAATTGTTTTATACTGAAAAGGATTTCTGAAAGAAGCCTTTTGGATTTCTACAAGGCACAGACATGAATACCGTACAGTCTAAGTATTTAGATATAATTTCATAAGTTTGATTGTATTTCCTGTAAGTCAGAAAATACATCCTGAAGCAGGCTGGGACAGAGATAAACACGAGTCACATGCCTTGACCTCTGTTTCACCTTATTGAAAAAGAGGCGTAAAATAGTCATTTAGTACACTAGCATCAGAGAGCATTCACACACTCTAAGCACATTCTTTTAAAAAAAAGGTCTTTGAAGTGAATGAAAAATTAGAAATTCAAGTGACCACGATCAATTCTGAAACACTGCACAAAATTAATTACAGTTTTGCATCAGAAGCAAGAATGTAGATTTCAGACAGTCTATGTCATTTATCTCATGCTGTACAATATACAAGGCGATTAAAAAGCCAAATCTGTTCCCACCCCCCAAGTCTAAGGCCTATCAGAGGCTGTGAAGTACAAATGATTAACTCCAAATTATTCAAGGGATTGTACAGACGCTTCAACTTGAATGAAATTTGCAGCAAGTCACAGGAGCTACAGAGGGACAGATTTGCTGCTCTTTATCAAAATCTAGTCTGACTATCGCTGACAGAATCCAGATAAATTGCATAGTAATCTGGCAGTGGCTGCGGAAAGCTTGCTCTGCAAAATCCAAATCTCTAATTTCTATCTGTTTTTAATTGCTTGACTTAAATTTGCATTTTTATACAATTGGCTTAAAGGATTTATTCAGTTCTTTAGGCTACTCTAATAAAATTGGGTCCCATTTTGCATGGTATCTCAGAAACCTGCTTACATTAAATAAGCATGCTGTATTACAAAAATATTTACTGTAGCAGAAAAAGATTCCTTTTTATGTCATGTTCAGAATTAGCTAAAGAATACATGTGTCAGGAAGCTCATTTTAAACTCCCCTATGAAAACATACCTCAGAACAAACAGGACGGTATAACAAAGAAAACTGGGGGAAAAAAAGCATTCATTCAAGACAGGATGAACTGTTTTTTAAAAAAACAAAAAAACACAACATATGTGGACCAAGACTGGGTACACATTTAAATACAAGTCAGAAGCCACCAATAATACAATGTGCTATTAACCAAGCGTTTTGAAAACAGCCATACATGCAGCTCTCCAGAACCTGAAAGCTGAGCATTAAAGCAAAAACTTCCATTCTTGTAATTAGCATGCTCCCATGTCATTAATGGAGGCACTGGCATAAACTGACTACTATCCTTATTGACAAGTTAATGTCACCCTCCTAGATTATAGTTTACCTTACCCCAACCATAAATATTACAAAATGCCAACATCTGAGCAGCACTTGGCTCGCTAACATCCCTCAGCTACTGTTACTGAGTATCAGAAAGGAAGTTCAAGTGTGATGACTGTCTGAAAACTGGCATTCCAGCAGGATAACCAAGACAAAAGTACTAATTTATAAAATATTACACTTCTAATCATGTTTTCACCTGCATTTACCTATTCTGGAACTAATGCAATAGATTGTGACCCATTTCAAACACATATTTTAACTTTCTACTCAATCTTTGCCAAAATAGCTGATTTATTCTAAAAATATGGCCATCAAAGGCTATGCAAAGGCTACAAGTACAGTTGTCTTAATCTGAATATCCATAGTCCAAAAATATACAAACTTCAGTGTAGTTTAACATAACTTAATAGAAGCAAGACCTTACATTCTTAAAGATTAAGTTCAAATAGTATTAAAAAGAAACAGAAAAAAAAAATCAAAAAAAACACTATTTTTTACCTACCGGTTCCAACAGGGATGTACAGATCCCTTTTCCTTCCAAGTGAGTATGAACCAAAACAGCACCAAACAGCTCCTGTACCACAACAAACATGATCTGACCCCAACCATAAACAGGATTTGAACCCACATGCTCTTCACAGTGCTTAACATGAACATGAACAACTGCTGGAATTTAGTTATGTTCCAGCCTGGAGGGTATCTGCCCCATTACTTTCCCAGTGGATAACATGTCCGGTATCCATACTTACAAAGAAAATCCATGAAAGAAATCAAGTCAATGAACTGGGAAGAACAGTCAGCTATTAGAGAACACTTGCTCATATTAAATTCCTGAGGCAACTAGCTATCAAACATGTGGCAGTTCTAACTCTGACTATTGTGTATATAAACCTTTAAAGATTTATGAGGAGGGACAATTACCCAAACAGTACTTTCCCCTCTTCAAATCAGTGGTGTCCCTCTGGGATGTATAGGCAAAAGGAGTTCCAGCAGCAAGAAACCAAACCTGCTCCACTGAAGAACCATTCTGCATAGAGCACCAGAAATAGGGACAGAAAGCAGGAATTAGGTCACTTCCAAGGCTCAATGTTCACAGCAGACACCAAATGAGAAACCAGATAAACCCATCTGTAATTGTTTTATTGAAACACCCGCAAGCAATAAGGACAGTCAATAGTTCTACTGTAAGATCCAGAGGAACTTTATTTTGTTGCTCTTGCCAATGTCCTCTGCAAAACTGTGTAGGGCTAAAGCAATGCAGTTTCTCTCTAGAAAACCAAAAAAAATGGTGGAAGCCACTGTTTAAACTGCAAATTTAGGAGAGGATGGCAAAACTCCGTGTCAAACTGACATGGAATCAAAAGCTAGTGTAGCACAGAACATACAGTCATTTCTTGTAGCTAGCAGAACAGAAAATAACCATCCATAACCTGTTCTAATCCAACTATGTCACATCTTTACTTTATCAGAAACCTTCACACTCATTCTCATGAATTACAGTTACGAAGCTAACCTTTCCTGAATATATGGGATATTCTATATGTGAGATATGAGAGCAAATGCATCTTAACATGATCTAGAAGAAAAACAAAGGCTGTCAGACTTTCTGTAACTCCAAACTGCTTATACTATATGTTTGCATGAAATACTCAAGGAAGAAGTAATCCACTGGTCTGCACTTCCACAAGCATTCAGAAATTACACAATACACACAGCCACGCATGTTTGAGTTTTTTAAAACACGTGTACAGCAACCAAAACCTGGAATGCATCTTACATACTATTCAAGCTTCCTCATGTCTTCTGACAATTCTGCTATTACGTTTTTGGTACTCTTTCCTCTATTACCATGTTTTTATAAGGTAATTTATATAAATCTTCTGTAAGATTACAGCTAAAAATTCCATTTAACTGTTGAGTGCATCTTATACGAGTTCCACAATGATACATAATTTTCTAGCAACGAATTTCATATGCACCTTTGGATGTTAGAATGAAGGAAGACCTCCAAGGTTTTAGAAAAAAAGTCTTCATAAAAAATACATTTGTATTTTTCCTTCTTTCAGAGGTTTTGAATTTTATGTTTCTCTAAGAACTAATATCTGATTTCATTTCCAGCTAAAGGTAGTTATTCTAAAGTATCTCTCCCTTTTCGTATTTCTCATCTTTGATTCCTTTGAATGGCTATACTGTCAAATATTAGAAATAAAGAGATCTGTTTGGTGAAGCAGAATTCCCTAAAGCTGATTCCCGACAACGTGAGTCAGTGTCCACTGTACTCTATACATTTTTGTCAGCTAAACAATGCTGCTATAATCTGTGTCAGTTTTATAGGATTTAATTCAACTGCAATGTCAAACCAGCATTCATATTCACAGTGGGTTCATTTTAAAATAAACAAATAAACACTTCCCTTCAGCCATTATTTGGCTGCTTCTCTCCACTGAATATGTTCTACAAACGGTGTGTACCAACAATCTTCCAAGCAGACTGCTCTAAAGGACCAACTGATGTTGCATTACATCATCATGCTCAGCAAAAATTGGTCTAGCAAGTATTATGCCATTATAGGTCCAAACCTGCAAAAATACATGCTTTCAACCCACAGGGCTCCACCTCTCCATCAGTTCCATGCTTTGTCCCCTCCTGACACTTTAAAGTACGCAAAGCTACAAAGCAGGAAACAGGTATAAGTAGCCTATATTTGGATTGCCTCTCATAGTAGCCCCACTGATTTCAGTGGCGTTATTCATATGGAAAACAAATCACCTCCATAATTAAAATATATACTTTTCATTAAAAAAAGAATTATTTCCATGTACTAATAAGAAAACCTTAATTAAAAGTCTGTAAGACCTTACATATTTTAAAAGTATTTCTCTACTTACAGCTGTATAAATTTATTCATTGAACAAATATACCAAAATTAAAGTTTGACTGAGGCAGAACCTTCCAGTATTAGAAAATATAAATATTCTGGGATGCTGATATAAAAAAATTATTTTATGGCAAAATCCAGAAATGTTGAAGTAGAGGGGGCTCACAAAAAGCCTTAAACAACACATCACCATAAATATTTAAGCTTGTCTGCACTAGTGCCTTCTGTCATTGTATTGACTGTTAATCCAGGTAGTAATTCAAGCAAAGGCAAAGTCATAAGATTAACCACAGCCTTTAGTTTGTTCCTTTTTGCAACTTCCTTCAGTATATTTTTGTTACTGATGAAAACCAAGTATCTAATCATAACTTTGGTGCTTTCACCAGCACGTTTTAAAAGTTTGTCCCAGATAAGCCAAGCCAGATAATCCATATTTCTAACTTAAATTGAAAGATAGTTAATTTCACCAAATTTCTTCATTGCATTAAACAGCTTATTCAAACTTATCAGTACAGTAATACTTAGGAACATGAGCTACTTCAGACTGCAAAAAAAAACCTCAGATATACCCATATTTAAGTTTCCCAAGTGTATCAAGAAAAATATGTACACCCACTGCTACACAAATCTTACCATAATAAACCCAAAAAGACTGACTAACTGCCACAAGTAATATCCACCAAAGGAGGAAGAGCAGAGCAGGTGTCTGACAAAAACGGTGAACGTCTTGAAGGCCTGAGATGACATGTATACATAACTCAGCAGTCATTCTATCCTGAAGAATAACTGGTTTGTGTAACCCAATATTTTACAGCAGACCCTGAATACAGAGAGTATATACTTCTCTAAATGTGATTTTTTTTTCCCCCCTAAATGATTAGCTGAAGTTCAGGCAGCCTTGTTTTTCTTAGTACCACAATCTGATGACAGGGTCATTCTGCTGCAGTTACATTTATTTACAAGGAACACTGAAGTTCTTTATTCTTGGTTTCAAGCTCCTTTCTAATTATTACATAGCTCAGAAATGCTTTTTAAACACCTCAGAGTCAAATTCCTATCCTTTGCCTTTTTTGTCCCTATACTGCCATTGTTTCCTTGGATGTTAGCCACTCTTCCATAATCCTCCACATTTCACAAAGCAACAGGGGAATTATTACACCCAGCATCTCTCTCAGATCCCCAGATTCTCAGTGGAGACACGTCCCTCAGTTTGGGATGAAGGTTGCTGTTATTTCAGTTACGCGGTTTAAAAAGAAATGTGTTGTTTCTTACAATATTTTATAGTATCTGCCTAGAATTGAACCCCGATAACAAATTCTACAAATCTGGCAAACTATAAAACATGGCACCTTTAACATTCTTTCTGTGCCAAACTCCTAAGGAAGTAACAGAACTCTGCAACCTTCAACAATACCTTAAGGGGTCACCAAAACTGCATAAACCTTAACCATTATGCAAGGATATACATAACACTGGAAGTTAAAGACTCCGGATCCACTTCAATTACAAGACACTGGCCTTGTAATGTACTGTAATTAAATGTTTGAAGTAAGAATTTTTTAAAAAAGTGGTAAAGACAATAAAAGCTGTATTAAATACATATCTACTAAAGAGTAGAGAGCTTCATTTAATATTTTAGCACCCTTTCTCATGAAACTACTATTTTATTACTTATAGTTATACCATAGGGTTTTTTTCAAGACACGTGTTTCATAACCCTGTATTTTGAGTTCTACTTTATAATAATTAAACCTGTAAATCACCAGTTTAATCCCAAGAAATTATGTAAATACTTTGGAATAGGAAAACCCACATGGATACGATGCTGAGATTACCTGTTATCCTTGAGAATATACCAGACAGTAGAGACACATTAAATGAATAAACAAATCAACGTAAACAAGCAAAGAAAAGAAAAACAAAGAAAAGAACAATTTAAAGCAGAAGAAAAGAATGGAGTTTGTGGGAGGAAAGACAGAGTAAAGAACCCCATAATTCTGAAAATAAATAGTACAGAATTTGCCTCACAAAAACAATTCTTTCTTAGATTTCTTTTGAGTTTGATTTACCATCTGGCTTTCCTCAGAGAAAACATTTCAGGAATAAATTTTGGACACTTTTTTCCTGGATATCATCTCTGAATGCAGTTCCTCTAAGATCTTCTTTCTATAACTGAGATTTGAGAGTAGGTCACTTTTTAGCACAAAAGGTTCAATTCAGTTGCACAAAAAAGTGATTTAAAAATTAAGTCTTCATCCTAAGCATTTAGGCAATAGTAAGGGAGGAAAAGAGCTGGTACCTTCCCATAGGGTAAGAAGTCAGAGGTGCTGCGCCCTCATAGAAGATGTCTCAATTGTATTATAAATTATTCTGGGCATGTTTCTTATTTGAAAATGATCCCTTCCCTGTCCATAGATACACAAATCAAGATACTGATTTTTAGCAAATCTTAACTCTACAACACATATGGTCCAAGCCATAACATAAAGTATAAATCAAAACCATTTTTTCCTTAACTATGTGAACTACTGTACTTATTGAACCTGTCTTAGCCATCCACATAAAATATTCTGTATTCCGTATTCTCAACTGCCTTTCCAGTGACCTCCAAGAGGGGGGATTTCACAGCAGCAATCCAATTCAAAAGTGATGAAAGCCTGAATAAGCCAGTGAAGGCAACAAGCAGAAGTTATAGCTCTATCTCCAAGAAGACAAACACTACTTGTCAATGCCATCTAAGTACTCAATATTACACATGGAACTCACAGTAGCCCTGGATTGCAAACTGATTTGTGTCATTAAGTGCATGTCCACACAGCACAGAGCAGATAAGAAGAGCTACAGTGCTAGAAGACCTAATATGGGCACAGAAATATTGTAGCCATCTTAGTGTAAAACTCCACCTATATCAATTAGGCCATCTGAGATGTAAAACAAACCTCACAAACATGAGTTTGTGATGCATTTGACATTGCTTCTGGTACTCAGGGTGTCTTATTCAATGGTAGCATGGGTATCGCTGTAGGGCACCCCACTATGCTATAGCAATATAAAATAATAATCAGTTAATAAAGATAGACACAACCTTTGCCACAGTTTCTACTTACTTCAGTTTCAGGTAGGTTGAGTTGCAGCTAACTGCTAAGTTTATGCTTCCTCCTGCTAGTCTTTTTCCAAGTCATCGTAATGTGAAAATGCATTACAAAAAAATTCTAAAGGAGATTGTAATTGTTTTAAAAAGCAAATAATTCCTGCCCTTTCCCTCCTCTCTTGCCCCTCTGTCTCTTCCTCTACCTCCTTTCTCCCTGTTCCTCACTCTAATTTACAGAAAAAGCTTTTCATCAAATCAACTCACAATGAGCAATGTGAAGATATACCAAGACGTCCTGGGACTGTTCAGATGAAACAACCCTTTTTTAGATTGTCATGGGCTACTTACAAGTGTTATGCTTTACTGATGCAGTTATCACACAGTAAGTTTCTGTTGCTTATTATATCCTGTTGAAAATAATGACTCAATGAGCTGCTTAACAATCAAATTTAGAGTCTGGTCTACCAAGTTTTTCTTTTTTTTTTTTTTTCTTTAGAAGAAACTAACTAAAAGTTCTAGGGAATCTGTCCTCATTGAACTATCTTAAAAAAACCTTTGAACCCCCTTATTCTATAATTGTAAAGTTCCTATAAGTTAAAGATAAATTATTCTAGAGCATATGAGTCAAAAATAACCTAAACCACCAATGTTGTCCTAATTGCCAAGGCCAATTCTTCCTAGGAATTTGACATTAAAAGCGTATGTTGTACAGAGTATCCATATTTCAGAAATTACTTATGCAGTGCACACCTCTGCATTCCATTTTTGTGTATCTCTGTGGTATAATACCAAGTATAGAGAAATGCTTTATAAAAATGAAAATGCAATTTTCTGACCAATAAAAGGTATTCCTGTATGTAATCCCAGTAATAGATTTTTAAACCCTTATCACTGCTGCAATATTATGTATTCATAGTTATTATCTTGTCCACTTCCAAATCCTGAAAGGTTAGATTGTTTAAAGATTTGTTAGCTGTGAAATACTTTTAAAAGCAAAGTATTAAACTCTGAGCTAATTGAAAAACAGCATTTTATCAGATTCTCCTTTGATATTATCTTGTAATGATTGTACTTAAGGTACTCACAATACTTCAATAAATAGTGAAATTAAAAATATAACATCTTTAGGGCTTTTCAGAGAATGTGGCTGTTAACAATTTATACTGCTTTTTTTTTAACCATTATTTTCTTATATTTCCCACAATGCTTCACATCAGAAGCAAACAGAAACTGAATGATTACCCCAAAGTGTGCTAGATGAACTGGAAAAAGTCTATTCAAACAAAGCTCATTAGTTTTGATACCTCCAGGGCTATGACAAATTAAGCGTCTGGTGAATATGCTTGCAGACAAAAGGATGATGCAAAATCTAGGGCTTGTGCTAGGCATTGTGTCAATAAATTCTACTGAAAAAGGTAAAAATTACAATTGAAACTAAAATGGAATCCCTTTAAGGAACACATAGAAAATAGATCATCCCTTTTCTTAAATACATTTATGAATGATTGTGCTATAAATAATAAAAGGATTGCTTATTGGCTACTTTGAATGTACATTCTGATGGGTCAGTTCTGGCCTCTGAAAAATTTTACTCCAGAGCTAGTAAAAAGCATACAGACAATTTAGGCAGACTCTCCGAATTGCTTTGCTATATTGAAAATTTAACTATACCACAACCACCATAACTTTGTACCTTTTTTTAAAACATCCACTCCTGAACTGAGAGCAGCCATCGTCAAGCTTATGATTGTACCTTTGGAACTCAGCAATGAAAATGCACAAGTAGCTATGAAATTAATTGGTAGATTTGGCCCTGCTCCTAGTGAACAGGTGTCTAAACCACATACACTGTCACAACCAGAAGCCCAGTTGATCATCTTAGAAAAGACAGAAAGGACAAATTCATTCCTTTATCATAAGGTGACCCTACTGTGTCATCACTGAACTGTTCTGGTGATCTGACATTTGTCTGTTCTTTGTGGTGCTTATGCTGTACATGTTCTGAGGCAAAGTGAAGAATCTGAATGACAGCACTAAAACTAAGATGCTTCAACGGCACTACAAGCTTAGTTTGCTGCCTTTCTGCTTCCAATGATTTTAATGAGAATAGGACTGGAACTTTACTAAATTCATTCCTAGTATTTGCTCTTTAATCATCAAAACACTTTCTGATGTAAACTTTGTTACTTCCAGTCTTTACTTAGTTATTGTATGGGTGGTGTGCTATGGAATTGTGCAACCTCTTACATACTTAATTTTGCTGAGCACATGACATACCTGCCCTTTTACAACTGTACAGTATTTGACTTAGATATCCAAGTTATATATGTTTAACATAATCAGAATCTGACCTGAAGCCATACTTCTATGTATTGCAATCCACGAGTCATTTCCTCGGAATACTTTGTACCTTAAAATTGCTACAGAATAAGAGCTAGAAGCTAGATTCACCTGCTTTCATGCCACCAGGAATTCAGTCAGTTCACAGCCTAACTAATCCAGGTTGCCAATGAAAGTGGATTATTGCTTTTGAAATTCACCTTCCCTTCTGACAAATCCTAATTTTGCAAGCTTTCAGAGAACATTACAGAACTCCCTTTCATATCTGATGGATAATCAAGAAGTATACTTGACCAAACAGGCCAATTTTTTCTCTCCATAAACTCAATGAGGCCTGTTACCACTAGGGAAAGAAAATAATTCTTGTATACTTCTGTTGTATATTTTATATACACCACAAATTTCAAAGTGTCTTTGAAAATTCTTTTAAAAATGCATTATCAATTTTTTAAAATAAAAATTGACTGAAAACATTACTGATCTAAATTCTAACCAGAAATATTTCTTAAGATATAGTAAAATATACAACTGTATTTTTCTGTGAGCTCTTGGTTCTTGCAAGAATGTATCTATATTTCCACATTTAAGGTCAATTCTGTTACTTAAAGTCAGTTTAAAAAGAGGGGATATTTCCCTAGATAGCATAGTTTCCAAAGGAAAGAATAAATCAGTTAACAAATATTATACACAATTTGTTCTGCCAGAAACTAAACAGGAACTTACAGTTGTAGCTTTTTGCATGTATGAACAAATTTCCAGTACCAAGACAAACTATTACCTGGGGATGTAAACTCTATGTGTGTGCGTGCATGTGTGTTCATGTCAGTTTCTCAATAAATGAGGAGCCAGCTCTGTATATCTTAATTTTTGGCTTCAAAATTATATTTAAAAAAAACTTTCTGGCTGGTACTACTGGCAGTAGAAGAGGAGGAAATGACAGGCAGGGAAGCCTATTGGTTTTGTGGCTTTCCGTAAAGAAGATAAGCATCGTTTAAAATAACAAAAACATATAGAAATATGCTCTAACAGGATCAAACTGGTAGGCAAGACAATGCTGGCCTTTGAGACAAAAGCTGAATGCAAGAGAATTGCCAGCATATCTATAACAGATTCAAAAAGTCTTGGGAAGAAATAGGTGATGGCACAATAAATTCAGCAGCAGCCTCCAGAACCCAGACTTTTCATTCTTGCTTACAGTTTTTGAAGAGGAACACCTTATGACCAGGATTCCATTTGCAAATAAATACATATTATTCTCTTCCAAGTGTCATTCTCATTTCCCTTATTTGTGTACAAAGTAATGAAGTACCTGTCTTCTGGAGTTAGCAGCAGTCATTCATTTTACGGGAAACAAAAGGAATGCTTGTTAGTAAAATACCAGGTTAAAGGAAACAAAGCTCTCGATCACAGAACAAGCAGGTGCTCCTTGACAATTGTTCTCGACTTGTGCAGCATTAGCTGGGGCTACAACACATACCTGGCAACAGGATTTTAATCTAAATCCCTGATTTGGGAGAAGAATCGAGCAAGGAGTGATCACTGAGACCAGCATTGTTACTGTGCAGTTCTGAAACAGTACTGTATTTTCCAGCTGTGCACTAGCCCAGAGTTCTCTCACCACACTGCCATCCTGTAGCAAGTTGACATTCTGCCTTGTACTTTCAGAAGCCTTCCCTTACAAATTATGGAGTATCTGTCTGTAGGTCTTTGCAAAATAGAGATTTTTTTAATAGGCAGTTCACAGAATAAAAAGGTTGAGCACCCAACATAACATGATGAAGTAACATAAATCACTGGGAAAAAAAAAACAAACCACAAAGTATTCCACAATTGTTTTAGATAAAATTATTTGTTAATTAACAATATCAGGAACAGAATAATATATGCATGTGGAGGGGGAGAAGGGGAAGAGAAATCATGCTATTGCCTTGATTTTTAGTTCTATCTTAGAATTAAAAACCAAGAACTTTGGATACAAACATTAAATAACTAAATACAAGCTGCTTAATTTTCATATATACCAAACACAACTTGGGTTCCTCTTGAATTCTAAGCCAGAATTAAAGCCTCTGAAGAGTACCAAACTGAACAAAATCCTTATACTTGAAGCCAAAATTACTATAGTCCTCTAATGCTCAAAGCACACAAACCAGCATAAGGGGGGGGGGGGGGGGGGGGGGAATGGGGGGGAAGTAACAAAATTGCTGCTATTCTACAAAAAAGTGTATTGTAAAAAACAGCCTACAGAGGTCTGGGTTTATGGTTTCCTGTTCTATAACACACACACTCGGTATGAATACAAAAGAACATGTTTTGTTCCTACCCATATTGCAAACAATTTGGAATCTGAATGTCAGGCTGGGTTCTTTTTCCTGTGAGTGTTGTCATCGATGTTAGAGGTTTTCCAGTCCAACTTCAGCCTCCACCTTACCTATACTATGTCAAGATCATCAAAATATATCCTGACATGTCTGCAATCTTAGAACTGTCAATGAATTTGCACAATCCTAATTCATTGGAGCTGCAATCATCATCCTGTACACGTCGCTAGCCTGTGGGTTTGGGTTTTTTGCAGGACAACTAGACTAGAACAAAAGAAACCAAACATTTTTTGTTTGAAACATTTAGCACTATCTTGACTAGAGAAAAAATATGCTTCATTCTCTTTCTTTACCTAGATTTTTAGTTTCTATGCATTAAAGAAATAACTTTGACGGTTCTAGCACACATTTATGATGTCAAGGGCTGGCCTATTCAAATATTTGTTCAATTAAGTATACTAAAGCAATTCTCACAGTGAAAAAAACCCCACAGCTAACCTTGAGATGCATCTGTTGCACACCTTGTCTTAGCTGAATCCTAGCCTCAGTAGATAAATTACACTTCCTCCTCCATAAACAATGTAAATAAACTCAGTTGTTAACCTTGACAACTTCCAGATCACAGAAGTCAGCAAGTTCAATGATTGTAGCTCTTAATTCTGCAGTACCTTACCCAGGGAACTGCATTGCAATAGTTTCTCTCTATTCTTAAAAGATAAAAAGAGCTGACCTAGTGAGATTTACGCTTACAGTTTTGCTTTAAGTTCAAATATATAGAACAGAGTTCTGTCATGGAACTATTAAGAAAGATATCTCAAGACTTTGGAATTCTGAGAAATCATCTGTCTCTCTAAATTATTCTTTTGGTTATCCACATACTACTGAGTTGAGCTACCATTTTTATATTTATGGTGCAATTCCTTTCTTATCGTATTTCATTCTTCAAAACTCTATTGTCAGCCACTTCATTATCTTCATTATAATCACTGTCAAGCATGGAAAGCATGAAAGGTTTCAACTAACATCTTCCTAAACCAAACCCTTTTGTGCTTTATAAGTCACTAGTGATCTCACATACCATATCTAGGCTCAAGCAGTGAAATATCAAGAGCATAATTCTTGCAAATTTTTGAGTATCGTAAAGTCTTACTGTGCATATCATCCAGACTGTTATGATGTTATTTCTGTCTTTTGATATGGCAATCAACAAACATTTATATCCACATGTATGAAAGACATGAATAAAAGATGAAAGACAAATACAACTACACAGATATAAAAGAAGTTCTAATACATATAAGCATTCAGGCTATAAAGTATTTTTTTTCCTGTATCACTCTGCCTAGTCCATCCAATCAAAGACAAAATCCAGTTGAAGGAGTGACTTCATCAATTTTCCCAAGACATATTTATCATCAGAACTAAATTAAAGTAGGTCCCTTTTTTAATCTCAATGTGATTTATGGCAATATTTCATGTTTCTAATCAAAAAGCACTCACAAACTTTTGGGGAGACAAGACCTTTTCAGTGGAAAGGTAACAATGCTGTCACAAGCAAAGTTATACAAGGACGTTAGAAACAGAGTAAGGTTCTCCTGTGCCTGCAGCCGCACCCCTCCCTTTCAGTTTGTCTTTGTAAAGTAGCACCCAAAGAATCAACAAAGATGCTGCAGAGCAAGAGATTCACAGACATAGCTATGCAAACCTTCACGAAATTAAGGATGAAGAGTAGAATAGGCGTTGGAGAGTGAGAGACTACAATGGAACAAGAACTCTTTCAGGAAGTATGTAAATTGACTTCACAGAATGCCAAGCTGACTTTCTAGTAGCGTTATGCGCTCCTTCCTTTTCCATCTGTCCTGCTGACATTTAACTGGGAGTTGCTCAATAGCCCATGTTATTCACTTTAAAAAATATACACTGAAAGTAACAGATAGACCGCAGCCTACTGTAAAGGCATCACAGCATTTCTGGAACTAGGAAAGAGGCTAACAGGACCACGTTGTCCAAAGATTCTTGCCAAAGGAAGTTAAATATATTAAATAAGTATTTTTTTAAAGCTATTCACATAACTTAAATAAAGACTGCTCTTTGCAGGAGGAGGTTATATGTAAAAACTCCACAAAATTTATTTTAAGGGATGTTATTTTTAATGAAGAATAAATTTTACATGCCACATACTAGCAGCAGTTAGTTCCTCTGGCGGGTAGATCTAGAATGTCATGGAGCCAAATGAAAAAAAAAAAAAAAAAAAAAAACCAAAAAAACAAAAAACACCACACACACAAAAAAAAACCACTTTATGATTTAAAAAAAAAAAATCAATCACATGGTGAAGTTTATTCCTACAGCTACCAAGGATCTTCCCAAATAAAACAATAAAATTTATGAATCTCATCAGGAAAAGACAAATTATTTTTAAAAATTGTATTTCAGTACAGCAAAAAGCCACACTTTTTGGTTGGAAAAAAACCCCAACCAAACAAGAAATAGAATTATGAGATAACCATTTGTTATGCTCTCATGCCAGAAAAATCTTCAGACAGTTCTTGCATGATCTAAGTTGCTGAACAAAGATAAAACAGCATGAAAACTCCTCCTACAGGCATCACAACTGAAGTGAACCCTCAAATTGATGACACTTTTTGTTTTCTTTTTTCAAAACCATATAAAGATAACGTCATCTCTTCTGATACTGCCAATTCAAAACAGGGCTTGCTTGAGAATTGCAGAGTAGAGACCTGCCAGATAGCACTGATACTGGTGAATTTTCTCATAGAAATTCTTTACATGAATAAAGATATTTATTTTTTTTAATGGAGACTAGGTATAAATACTGGAAGCATTCAGAGAGGAAAAAGAGACAGAATAAGCTCTTACATTTCTCTCATAAAAGGAACCATTTTGTCAAGATCTTCATTTTCACGAAATGTGAAAATGATACCATTTTCACGAAATGTCTATCACGAAAAACAAGCAGAAACCCTAAGAAGTCCAGCAGATGTTGTCCTCCAATTTTCATAAATGTTAGATGAAAGCTGTGACTCCCAGTTTGAAATAATATTTTCAATTATTCTATTTTTGACTATTCACATTAAAAACATTGATTCTAAGTAAACAGTAGTATTTTCTAGGTATATACTTTTAGACACGGTGCATTGCATTACTGAAATTTAAAACTAGTACCTCCAAAACTTCCATGATATCCTCCGTTTCCTCCTTAAACCCCCCCCCTCCCCCTCATTCGTATATCTTTAGGAAGCCCTGAGGCATATATTGGGGCAGGGGTCAGCAGAGGGGGAACACAGTTTAGAGAAGCTACTGACCATTTCACATGCCCTTCAGAAGTAATGAACAGAAGATGACCAAAATACTGAAAATAAAAGAGCAGGTATAATAAAAAGAAAAGAAAGAGATACATAAGTCCAGATTCAGTTGGTCAAACCTTTGCAGTCTGATAATTAGAATAATAAAAGAAATTTTTCAAGCTCTTTCAGCAAGAATTTTTTTTAAATGTTGCTATCTGTCTAATACAATGGGATCCTAGCCTACAAAAGCAGAGTCCTCAGGCAGTGGCACAGTAAAAACATTATGTGAACAAGCCCTTAAATAACACAGGTAATAGACAATAGAATTACTTTGGCATTCTAGGGGAAAAAAGTTTACATTACAGTCAACACCTTTTAAATATAACTGCCATTCCCAAAATCAAGAAGTTTCCAAGTAATCTGCAGACCAGCAGTGAAAAACATGAAGCATTCTACTACAACAACAAAAAAGTTAATGTTATAACTAAAATTAGTTCTTGGCTCACTCAGACTGTAACTGCTGGCAGAACCTTAAAAGCTATGAACATAGATGCCACTGTAAAACCTATGTATTATTATAACAATAAATTCATGTGAACACCCACTTGTATCAGAAATAAACTTTTTGATATAATCATTTCCTATATTTCTTAACCCGATGAACAAATCTATTTAAATTGTTAGGTTTAGATATTCTCCTGTGTTGGTGGTGGCAGGAGTAAGTTCTTAGTATGGATTTGAACTGATCCAGCAGCAGAATTTGTCCTGCTGTGACAGTATTCTTCAGGTTCCTCTAACTAGCAATCCTTAGAGCATCTAAACTTTCACTTCAGACAGAAACGTTCACCTCCTTCCTAAATTCTCATCTGAACAGTGTGGCTCAAATTGGTGCCAACACCGATTACCTTTATTCAGTTTTCTATGACCTGTGCCAGTAACATAATTATGCAAAGTCCTCATCATTGCAGCACTATGCTTATTTTAGGGTCCTGTATTACCAGAAGGAAAGGTACTTTACTCTGTATGTTTCACCAAAAAAAAAGGACACAGAAAAGCATCTCTATATTTTAATACAAGAGCAAATTTTGAAAAGTTTATTTGATTTGGGAAAGCATGAACTTATTTTCTTCAAAATATTTTTCATTTTCTATATATACACATCTCTTTCCTAATTTATTTCCCACATATCTTTCTGTCAAGGACAGATAAAAATCTTGTTTTGAGGTGAAACATATTATTGGTTATTTCCACTTAATGATTTAACCAAGAGTGAAATGAGCCTCAGAAATTCCCTGAGAAAAACATGCTTTCCTAGGGCACCAAATAACTTTTTCCTCAAGAAGGTTTCAGTGAAACACACAAAAAACCTGTATAAAGACAGACCAAAAAGGAAGAGAGCCAGCCTGCACATAGGCAGTAAATGGGGTTGAAGTCTGACTTAAGGAGCTGTGTAAAGAAAAAAACTAGGAGGAAAAGACACACTGGCACAAGTCAGTGACATTTATCATTGCATGTTTCATTCAGTGACTTAGGCATTTTTTTTCACTGGACTCTTTAGGAATCAGAATAGTTGATGTTATTATTTCCAGTTCTTTGTACTACTATTTCATTAAAGAAATCTGATTTTCAGCAACTTTTTCAAACTTTCTCTAACACTACACTGATTGTGACCATTGATAGTCTACTGAGGCACCAAGTTGCAAGACATTTTAAAACATCCTCTCAGTTCCTAAACAGGCCTTTGCCCACCCCAAAGCCATCTTCTAATTCACAATGTGTGATTTTTGTTTCAGCTGACTGATTATACTTGTAACTACATAAACCTCTGCTCAGTACTACATTGCTATGGTGACCTAAAGAAAGGACATTATAAAAGAGTACAATTTTGTTACTACAGATGTAATACAACTTGCGTTTACAGCCCATCTAAATGTAAGGATTTCTTTAAGACCCCTTCTAAAAGGAAAAATGGGAAACTGATGTAGACATATGATTATTAACTGCTATTGAAGCCTTCTGTGTGGTACATCTCAAAGATATTAATCTATTAAAAATTCTGAAGACAAATTCCTATTTTGAGTCCAACTGTTGATGCACGCACAGGTGATTTCTGGTTTGCCATTTCCCTTATATTTGCCTGTTGGTCTATACTGTAATCATTACTACTATGCAGCTTCTGGCCTGAATGATACATATTTGACTAGAAGAGCACAAACTTTATAACACTGGTACATTTGGAAGCATACTTTAAAACATGAAATGTATACCTTAAAAATAAATATGTTGAGTGGAAATACTGCCGCAAGAGCTGGATTTTATCAAATTAATAACATGATCTTCTAAGCAGGGAATGCATGGACAACAGGCTTTATGTGAACATTATTTCAAAGGATAGGATTCCTAACATTACAAATTCTAGTCAAAAAGAGAAATAAGGAAAATTCATGTACCATTATAGCAATCTAAACCTCTTTTCTAACCTCGTTTGTACTCTACATAACTCACAATTTAAATGACACATGCACACAGTGTCATAATCCATCTTTTATTTAAATTGTCAATACCTGAAGTTTCTCTCTTCTGGAATGTAAGGTCTCTCAGTAATTCCATTGCAAGTTATCAAGGTTTTGATAGTTGCAGAAACCAACATGAGAACATTAGTTCAAGTATTGCTTGCGTGGTTTGGTTGGTTGGGTTTTTTTAAATATCTATGCACCCAGGAATTAAAGCCAGAAAAAATACACTGGACCATCTTGTTTCCATTCTGTTAATATTGTTCCCATTGTGTTAATATAAAATTATTCTTAATAGATTTTTTCCTTCCATTGAGTCCAAGCTCCATTGAAATGCTTCATGATGGAACTTCTGCCACAAGTTAAACCAGTTGCACATTTTTCTCTCTAAGCTCTTTCTTAACATTCAGCAATGCTATGTACACTAGTTAACAGCCTTAAGCAGCTTTAGGCTGAGAAACAAAACCTAGGCAGCAAATTGTGTCACAGTCAGTGACAATGACAGTACAACAAGGTTTTTCTGCATTATGTATCATGCACAAAGAGTTTTCAACATCTGTCTACTCCTGCTACAAGTTCGCCTCCTTTTTCCTCAGGAATACAGCTGAAAATGCTGCATTTGAAACTAAAGAAGCCTTTATTTAAAAAATCCAGAAGTGTATTGACATGGCATATTGTGCACTATTTGCACAGACTAGAAGGCAGAAGTCCTTGCCTTGCTGATGTACTTGAAATCTATTGGTACGCCCAGGACCCAACTGTGTTGGAGTGGGGGAGGGAGAATAATAATAATAGTAGTTATACTAATAAGGATTCAAACAATCAAATGAGGGATGCTACATTTAATGAAATTTCACTTCATCCAAATTAAAATAAAATTCCTGGACTGACTCATTGCACAAAAGAGGTTATCTATTTCAGGTCAGCATACACTTGCTTACACAATCTATTAATGTATACTTTTAAACCTGAAACCATTTTGGGTGCAAATATTACAGAAAATACAATTCTTCAGTGATGTTTATTCTCTTGCTCAAATAACCAAGATTTACATTCCATATGTTTTCTTCTTTATATATATATACGACATACAGAAGAATAAATGTAGTATGGTAATCCAATGTTGTACCTAACAGTAAACACAGCAAAGTTTCGGTATGTTTGGTTTAGTTCTCCTACTAAAAAACCCACAAAAATCTATGCAAAACAATTTCATCAAATTTCTGTTCATGGGTTAATTATCTATTAAAATTAGATATTTTATTATTTTATTAGATATCTATTAAAGGAAATACTGTAATGTATTTATGCAGAAAAAATTGTTGTCCTTTTTTCAAACCTTTTTGCATTATCGCCTTACCAGCCAACAGCCAGGTACTAGAATAGTTTACTGGTGTACAAGGAGTCTTTATTAGTATAAGGGATTTCCGTTTGGCAACTAAAAGACATATTAGTAAAAGGTGTACTAGTATACTTCTGTATAGGCATTCTCTCTAGAAAACTTACTCTCTATGACTGTTTCAGCTATACTTCCTAATATAAATTGCCCATAATCAATCAGTCTACTTATATTTGTGCAAAATAGAAAATGACACCTTTCAACCTAAAAATTCAAAATTTACTGATGAAGTTTTGCATATAGGTCTCTAGCACCTTACCATAATCTTTTAAAGAACACATAATACAGATGTATTTCTTCCACAATAATTCAAATTACTTATAATAATGTATTCTTTTCAACTAGATAAAAGTTGTAATATATTTTAAATATAAGGTAGATTTTGCTCTCTGATATTTCCATTCTTTCTTTTTTTTCCCCAACAGGTCTAGTTCTTCTAAATTTTGTAACACTGTAACCTGTTTCAAATAAGAATAAACTGATACTGACCTCTGATCTAAATCAGTATATGTCATTGTCTGTTAATAATAAAATTTAATTCTCACATGTAAAATGCATAAAAGGAGCTCTATTTCGAATCAGCTGCAGTGATTTTAGCTGCAAAAGTCATGCCTGCTTTGTAAGTGTCACCGTAAGGAAAAGAATGTAAAAATTTAAGAGCTAGTGCCATGGTCAAAGTATTCAAGCAGATGATCAAGTACACAAATAATATGACACTATTCATTAACTTTAAGTATGCAAGTTTTCCTAAAAGTATATTTTAGTAGTTTACAGAATCATGACCTCTAAATTTATTTGCAAGAGGTAGTTCAAGAAAGTTTGGGAAATTTTACAAGAATTACTACAGCATGCATTTTTCGATCCACGTGCCTAAAATTAGTTTCTAAATCCATATTTAGACATCAAAATAGAGCTGTAAAATCTTCAGCTATTTAGGATATGTTCAGACTGTACATTACAACCTCAGAGGAACTTAAGCTTTAGTTAAGCTTGCATTTAAATTATCGAAGTGTCAAGCTGTGGCCCTCACTCTCTGCCCTCTAGGTTTTAAACCCATTATGCCAAGAAAGCTCACGACAGCACACCACAGCAATTCAGTATGAATGGGCTAGTGTAAGGTTATTTGATGTCACAGTGCACTCCATTCATAGGTTACCAGCTTCTGCAATTCATTTTACCACATGCATTTGTGCCTAGACTACATAACTTTTTTCTAACATCACTAATACTCATCTCTTCACAAGTTGTCGAATGAATAAAAGCACAAAGCACTTGAGAGAAATAAACAGACAAACAAAACAAAACAAAAAAACCCTACAAGCCACAACAAATTCTCTGAGGAGTTTTGCATCAAGTGTTAACAGCAGCTAAAATTTAGCAGTAATGCAACTACTTACGGATATTCAAAAGACAGAATTTAAACTTCACTGACTGCAGTGACAGGTTGGTAGTAGCAAAAAGGGAGTTTTCAGTAATCATTAAAAAGACATGTAATGTCATGCTAAAATTCCCCTCCCTCCTTCAGCAAACACAATGAAATTTGCTCCCTCCTCCCCTGCTACTGTCCATGTAAATACCGCCCTTTTGAATTCATGCAGTACTCTATTAACAGAGCAATTAGCTGAAGCTGCCAGAGCAGCAGGTATGGCAAACAACCAGGTACTTTGTAATTCTATATGGATGGTATTAATCATTAGCAGTAACCACAGTGGTTTGCCATATAGCTCTAATTTCTCTCATCTAGAGACTAGATCTAATAATAATAATAATAATTCAGATATGAAGGACAGAATTAATCTAATATAATTTTTTGTTATTTTAGCATGAGATATCCAAATCTTAATCAGACCTGCAGAATAGTCCATGGAGTACAATGGGCTCCAGAAAAAGAATCACCTGTTTAGACACCCACTTTATGCATTCCTAGGACACTCCTACCTTCTTATTTCTCTGTAACTCTTACCTGTAGGTGAAGATCCAGCACAAAAGGTAATAATCTAAGTATCTATATTCTACATGGTTTTGAGTTATAAACCAAGTTACATTTCAATGTTAAAATACTATACTTTTATTTCATACTATTTTATTAATGCTCATCCAAATGGGTTCTGAACTCGACTCCAATATGATAAACTTTCATTACTCCATATTTACACCATTATCTGGCCCACTATACCTACAGAATGGGATAGCTCATAGCCCTTCCAGATACCACTCATGTATTAACCACCTTACATTTATATCGTTCAGGTGGAGTATCTGCTTAGTTCACCTTATATGCTGCGTATTTTACTCAAAGACATATCATATGCAGCCATTAAATGAGACACCACAAATGCTAGTATCTAGACTACAATATATATGGAGAAGAAAACATGCTAAACTAAAGGAAAAAAACATTCCAGGCTGTGAAGTGTAACAAAAAAGGCCCATGATGACAGTTTCATCTGAAAATAGCAGACTGAGACATATTAAAATTGGTTTATTGTCTCCCTAATGAGGCAATGTATGTAAAGCCCAAAATACTCTATAATCAAAGTTACCAGCTAGTGTAAGCTTTGAAAAACGAGAAGCAAATCTATAGCTGATAATTAACAACTTCTTTCATTGTTGACTACACAGGAAAGAGAAGGGTATTTTTACTACTGTTCTACTCTGCTTTACTATACAATGCTACTGCCATCACGCAGTCTGAACCCACTCTCAGAACACAATAACTGTATTTATTTTTTTCCAAAAACTCTTGTGAGTTGCAGTCAGGAAGGACTACTTTTTGTACACTAAAAAACTAATGTAATTTATTTAGTTAGATAGAGCAATTTGCAGAGATACTTTATCCAAAACCCTCTGCTTCCCACAGAATAACAGTATAACACAATCACTCAGACTCTAGTCTTCTACTAGAATGCTATGTCCAAAGCATCCCATCATTCAAGTCAGCTACTAAGGTTTGATTTTTTTCAATGTTCTCTTTCAGTGTTTTCACAACCCCAAAAATAATACAAGAACCTACAAACTGAACCAAAATGTAAGGAACAGGATGTGAGCTTCTGATAAAACTAACTTGGGGAAAAATTTTTTCCCCTAAAATCTAAAGTATTTTTTTCATAAATCCAGGATTATTTCTTGCTGTATATTCCTAACTGGATGTGTTCCCTGCTGTGAGGGCTTTTATGCTTTGCATTAAAATGACTCACATTTAAGCTAGATTTTCAAAAGTGACTATGTGCAAGTCAACATACTACTTACTCATTTGCCCAGGGAAATAATTATTTTTTATAAAATTGTCAAATATCCTTTTTTTCTCAAGCAGTCTTCAGGGCATGTGGCAGACAAGCAGCAGAACTGGCCCCACCATGGAGCCCTGGGGAACACCATTTGTGACCAGCCACCAGCTGGATGTAACTCCATTCACCACCGCTCTTCCAGCCAGCCTTTTACCCAGTGTAGAGTACACCCATCCAGACCTCAAGTACCTTTTTCTCCAGGAGAATGCTGTGAGTAATAATAGACTGAATGCCAATACAAAAGCTTGTCCCTAAGCCCTAGTTGTGTTCAATGAAGAAATAATGCCATAGCCATACTTCTGGCACTGAAACCTATACAGTTTTGAGCTTAGGAAAGCACAACCTATTAAAAGAAATGAGTCACGTGTTCAAAAAGAACCTACATTTGGCTCACAGTTATAGACAGATAGATAGATAGATAGATATCTTTGGTGCACTCATATGGGAACTTTTGATAAGATTTAACAGGCATCACATGGTATGCATTACTTAAAAGACAAAAAAATTGGTTTGGATCTGGCCATCATCTAATAGTCAAACAAATATTGCCTCTCATACTGTAAAACTGCATAAGAACAGTGACTATTAACCCAGTGTTACGAACACACGATACTACACTTGAAAATTCTGTCATCATGGATCCTTACATATTTTTATATTCCATCTAAATGGAAATATTACCTTGTGGATCACATCCCTTCTCATCTGCGCTTTCATAAACCAAGCTCCCTCATATTCGGAATCCTGACTCATATCCATCACCATTTAGGACCCAGTGCATATCTTTCCAGAGCTTCATAATTCCATCTGTCCTGCCTGAGATTTCCTGAAGTACAGATTTTTCCTTGGCGAGGGGGGGGGGGGGGGGGGGGGGCGGGGTGTATGTGGAACAGAACAAAACAAACGAACAAAAAAACCACACACAAAAAAAACCCACCAATAAATATATCTCTGGATGCAGTATGTGGAATGTATACATTTAGAGCTGTATATGAAAAAGCAATATTTAAAAGTATGTCTTATGTATTAAAAATACATATGTGATTTAGAAATTTAAAAAGAAAATTGAAAAGCAAACAAAAAAACCCAAGCAGAGGAAAATATCACCATTACTACACCATTACTACAATCTGTCTGCAGACAATCAAAATTCCATGGGGAATGTTTAGGATTCAGATATAGACTCAGATGAGTAGAATATTCTGTATTAACTTATTCCTCCAAGGGCTACATCCAAAAAGTACAAGGGGCCATCTGTACAAAAAAAGCACGTATGAGATACATTAAAAAACAAACAAACAACAACAAAAAAAAAAAAACCCCAGAAAAAAACAGAAAAATAACCTACTCCTACACCCTGCTTCAGCTGGTCACTACGTTTCTTTTCCACACAGTGTAGAAAATACTGGCTAGTAAGAGAGTGTCCCTAGGTGATTCACAAAGCATTTGGCAGGATGACCAGAACCTTTTCTTTACGGTTTGCCATGCACCCACTACTGCCTGCACTGCAAGTAAATCTAGCATTTAATTCTTGGTGTGGACAAATAGTTTTACAACTCAGTCCATTATTGGATATTCTGTGATGTTTGCAGAGCTATGCTTATGACCTTCAGTTCAAATCACCCTTAGATGATTTTTGTCCTCTGTAAATGAACTTAGCTTTGCACTGCCATCTTATTTGACAAAAGATTAATACATTTGTTACATTGTTCAGATTTATTTTGTGTCTTTTCCTAAACTTTTCCATCAGCATACAATTTTCCAGTTACCACATGAACAGTATATCTGATTGACTGTACATACTGGAAATACTGAAGAGGAGTCTCTCCCAAACAGTTTAAATAGCATATGAGTTCTTTCAGGGTTTTTTTTTTAAAAAATCCATTTCTGATTTTTTAAAAAAAGAAACACTTCTCAAACATATTTTTTGTCTAGATTTTCTAAACAGGACAATGAGAAAGCCTGATCAATAAACACTCTCTGATGAGAACTTGTAAAATTTTTTCCAAATTCATACCCTGTTGTCATGGACTCATATCTCTCAAAGTACACAATACTTCATAGGCAGCAGGGAAAAGAAACACTGAGAAAAAATGAAGTAAAAAGCAAAAACAAACAAACAAAAAAAAAAGAAAACCCGACACACATCCCTGAAAAAAGAAACAACCCAACGTCCCCATTTTTATATTAGGTACTATTGCAAAAAAACTTTCAATATCTGAAATACAGTAACACCAGCTCCGAGGTAAATGCCCTAATTCTATTTTGTCTACTCTGTTTTGGTGTCACAAAAAATTCAAACTTCATGTAAATGGCACATGTGATTTATTCAGCTTCATACTATCTTTAAGTAGCAAATTTCTTTCTGCTGTTGTTTTTTGTGGTAATCCCATCAGAGTTAAAATTCCAGGTAGCACTGTCTCCAAAGCTATATAAACCTTTACTAGCACAAAGAAATTGCAAAGCAGGAAAAAGTTTAAATTATTGCAGAAATAAACCTAGAATATAAATGGTGCTATAAAATCCTACTTGTTTCAGCACTTTTCTTTTTCTAATGCACTGTCACTATCATGTGGCAATCACAAGAAATCTATTCCTCAAAAACGAGCTCTTAGCCTCTGTTCAAGAACTAAAAATGCTTTTTTTCCAGATGGCCTAATGATAATGGCTTTCCACAGATCACCTGAAAAAGTTGGTTGTTTTGTTCTTACCTCAGTGAAGTAGAATTCCAGAAATGCCACAGTAAATCTCAGAAAACACATATAATTAATATGGAATCAGGGGACTTGTCTAAACCGTGACTTTTGTAAAAATGCTATATTCGGTTCTGCAATGACTAAGCCTTATCCTGTGAGACATTACATAGCTACAACTTCCATCAAAGTCAGGACCCCTTAGGGCTAGGGCCAAGTCTAGACACACACACACACACACAAACTCACTGGTGGAAGCATCATTTTCACTAATCATAAGGTCAGTGTCTTTCCTGAGTCTGAGTTCTGCCCTGCAAAAGAGGACAGTAGGAAGAGGAGCATCACGGGCCTCCTTATAGCTCAGTAATTCTGATACCAGTCCCTGACAGTCCCAGCTTGAGCCTGAGCTGTGAGGGTATTTGCCTACAAAACACCAGCCAACAGATGGTAGCTATGGGAGTTTACACCAACAAAGGACTGAGCTCTGTTGTGCTGTTAAGCCATTTTGCCCTTCCTTGACAGACACTCTGAATGGCTATATTTTTAAACACGAGTGCATTCTGGTAACCATTTCTCAAAAAAAAAAGGATAATAGAGCTTAAAAAGGCATTGGAGACAAGAAACACAGATAATCAGAAGTATAAAAGCATAGGTCATAAATTGCCAGCTTCCAGAAACAGGGACAACAAATTTGGGAAAATATAACCCTACTTTTTGCTCTGTTACTTCCACTTTTTCTCTCTAAATCCTTCATTGGACAATGTCACAGAAAAGACAGTGTCCTAGAAGGCTTTTGGTCTGCTGCAGAATAGTTGTTCTCATGATCATAAATTTGAAGACAGGAGGGAGCACGGAGTACTGATTCCCACTTCAGGAAATTTCAGCTAGCCACACACACCCCAGATCAGACCATTTAAATTTCCTGAGCAGTGAAATCACGTTACAGGATTTAGATCAAACATTTCTAAAGTTCTAAAGTTCCATAGATGCACAGATAAAATACAGGATCTTTACTACTTCAAAATCAGCAAGCCAAAATAAGGTCAGTATTTTAGAACTGAAGCATCATACTAACAACATAAACCTTTAAAAAAAATAGTATGCTACATATTTTGATAGGCATTTTTAGACTCACATCTGTCTCTATTAAAAATCAGGATTTTTAAAAAAACACTAAGAGAGTCTTTTGACTTCAGCAGAAACCAGATCAGTTTGTCATATTAGCACTTTGGTGAAAAATCTCAAATGACTATAATAATAAATTACATCTAGAGTAAAAATGATTCAGTTTTTTTAAACAGAAGTAACACCTACAGCAATAAGTAGAACTCCTCAGTACCTCAGTGTTTTAATGCATTTAACACACAAAACTAGAAGTACATTTTTTAAGCAAGACATTTTTCTTATGTTCCAGAAAGCTTAAAAAAAAAAAAACACCTCATTTTCAGTTCAAAGTTATCACTTGCTTCTAACAAAATATTTTTACTTGATTCTCATTCCATCAAATCATTATAGTTATCATAAAGAAACTTAACTATATTTTTACCCAACTTAAAACTCACTTGTAGCTTAATATTTCAAGTCCAACATAGTCGTTATTTAAAGCCAGTATAGAATGCTTAAGTCATAAGCAAGAACTGCTTAGAACACCCAAAAAATAAAAACTAAAAATACAGAGCTTGCATTCTTATTAATTCCTTCTCTTTATTTTGTGATACTTTTTGAATGCTCTTTAAAAAAAAAAAAAAAAATAAAAACACACAACCCACACTATTAGAAGTACCCAAATAGTGAAATAAAAATTTCATCTTTTTAGAAATATGGCCTGTATAGTGTTTAATGAGAATGAAACCCATTCACAGAAAATTTAAAAAACAAAACCAAAAACCAACTTGTAGATTTAATGTGGGTTTTTTCCCCTCTCCAGGCTGCTTATGTACATGGTTGGTTGCTTAAATATGAAATCCCAATGAGATCGCATCATTTGTTTCTTATAATTACATCATTAAGTACACTCTAAATGCCTGGTACTAAGCATGGTCACATAGGAAGAAGTAGTAGAAATACATTTCAGCTGAAAGATTCCTTCCCCAAAAAACAGTTTCTTTACAAAAAAACCCAGTATATGAATAGGTTATGAATGTACTTGTAATACCTCAATATCTTCTAAATCAAAATGCTAAGACAATGTATTATACCTAATGCATATATGCCTAATCACTGACAGACTGAAGCAGTAAAAATTTCCTAGCAAAATGAAGAAAGCATAACAGACGCTGAAAAATATCATACTCCCGCAAAAGCAAAAATCAGTTTAGAAGTACTTTGACCAAAGAACTCTCTCCAGAATAAGACAATGTTGAAACATCTTCTCAGTCAACCTGTGCAATCTACATGACTGCAGTAGTAGCTCTTCTCCAAAGACAAAGCTGATGCCTCATTTTTAAATTCAGTTTCTTCTTTGCAGTGCATCACAAGTTGTCTGGTTTTGCTTGCTCTCTCCTCTCAGAAATGTTATTTTAACTTCTCATCATAAAAAGATATGATTCCAATGTTTATACTATGAGCTACATTTATCTTTAAGAGCAAGATGTTGAGTTTAGTTCTAATGATGAAAAAAGCCTTTAAAAAGGAAAACTCATCACAACTCATTATGTACTATAAAGGCCACAATTTAAGGATTCTGTAATTCCAATGATGATCATTTTAAAGTAGATTTATAGCAGAAAATAGTTAGATCCTTTGACTTCAGTTATAATTTTACATTTTGTAATTTAACACTCCTTTAGTTTATATTTGCACATTAAAAATATAGCATCTAAAAGTCCATCATTAAATACTTTTAATCAGTGTAATAAATAAATTTTACAGTGTGCATAAATCTAAGAACAAAACACAGCTTAAATTGTTAATCTTACACTTTTTCTCATTAATTGCAATACATAAACATATGTTTTATACAAAGATATTTGCTACGAAATAAGTATAATAAATACAGTTTACCACATGTATTAATCTTAATAGTTACAAGCTGTTAATCTTATATATTAGGTAATAATTTGCAATAAATAATTGTTTATTATCTTGATGTTTGCTTGTCTTGGGTTTTAGCAATATGCAATAAAGAAATGCAATTTTGAATAATTTGATTGTAAGACTGCTGGGAAAATACTGTAAGTTATAATTAGCTGAGGGAGGATTTTGTTCACTAGATGAACTATAGAGATATAGTTCAATAACAAAAACATGCATTATTGCTACCATAAATAATTTAAAAAGTTAACTTCAGTTTCAAGCAATAAGAGATTTTTAAAACTTAAATGCAAATAAAATTAGTAAAATATTTCACATTCTTTAGTTCTTTTATCATTCTGTGTTCACTAAAAACAGCAACAAAAACCAAAGCATTTCAGCATCTTACAATTCTTTGCACATAAATACAACAGACATACACATGTACACCTGTCTCCCAACATCAATATTTGCCAGTTCAAAAATATGTCATGTATTTATTTCCGTATCAAACTATCTTCTGTCCAGTTCTAGTATGTGTGTTTTATCATGTTTACTAATCTTAATAGAAATTGGGTTTTGTATACATAAAGGGTAATAATTTGTCATAAACATTTTTTCATTATCTTAGTATTTTCTCACCTTGGAATTTGGCAACATGCAATTAAGAAATGCAATTCCATTCACCTCAGAAGGAGACTGCTGCTTGCATTCAGTAACTAAAAGTTTGCTTTTAAGCAAGTAAGCATTATCTCTTAAATTAAGTGAATAGATATATTAAAAGCATTTCAAACCTATCACTTCTACAGAAACAAAAGGACACCTACAAATAATAAATAATAAACCTAAACCCCAAGGTGCTTGCATTGGCATTACAAACAGGATTAGCTTCAGATAACATCTATGTAACATTTGACTGGTCTGTATATAGTATGCATTTTTATGCAACAGCATTTTTTTGTACGTTTCATTATTCCCATTTTTTTTTTTCACTTGTATGCCCTAATAGCGATGAATACAGAAGCGTGATCTGCCTATAAGAAATATGCCATAAAACAAGGTAAGGTTTTTTGCAAACTCTGCTGTCCACTGGCAAACTCGGAACTGCAACACCCTTTAATCACCGTCTCACCAAAGCAACATACATTTGTAGTTTCTGTGCTCTAGATGCAGTGTTCAAATGGTAGGCATTCCTGTTATACACACAGAGCAATACCTTCTTTCTAAAGCAAAAAACTTATTATGAAATCAGAATTTGCAGAACACGTTCTTAAAATAATTTTGGAATTTCATTCAACTCCGCTTTTACTGCAGTTTCACTCTATTACACTGTTTGATTTCCCTGTAATCTGGTTCTGTTTCCAATCTGTAAACCATGCAAGTTAAATAAGAGAAACTACATTACAAATGCAAGCAGTACAGTACAAAAATAAAATCCATCAGTAGATCACTGTATTTCATAATTTATTACCAAAGTTATTATACACATACCTATAGTATCTCTGCAAATTAACCACCAATAAACATTGCTATATATAGCAGTATTTGTAAAGCAATGCCACTTACTGTTAAAAAAAAGAAGTCATGCTTTTATGAATTTTACAGTGATACGTAAATTCCAAACACTATACTATAATACTTACTATCCCACCTATTAACCTCGTACTATTACATCAACAAATTACTTACATTTTGTTTAAACCTCATCTAAAACTTATCACTAAACCAGAATTTGCTGACGTATAGGAGATGTGAGATAAACTTTTCATATACTGATCAGAACATGGTGTGCATATATATACGCATTAATCTGTTAAGTTGAAAGAAATAAGTCACCTTTATAGAAATTTTAACTGAATTAAAATGTAAGGCATTCAACATTGTAAAGCAGTTTAATAAAATTGCCATTTTAACATAGTATGAAACAGCACAGAAAGAGAATTTATTTGTAGGTAGATTTACACAAGTGTACTGACATCTACAAATTTTAAATTAACACAAATCTGAAAAATTATTCTCAAAATTAGAAAATATTACAGGCTTAATCATTACAGAAATTGAAATACATGACAAAAGCAACTAAGTCATAGGGCCAGGGTATGTGTGTGTGTGTATAAGTGTGTGAGAAATCACTCAAATTAAAACCCAACTCCCACTTGCCTTACTTACATGAATATTCCCATCGATTTTAATGGGACTATTTAATAAGTAAAGTGTGGAAGAGAACAGGATGAACATAGTGTCAAACCTACGATGGGAATGAATTCAGAAACCCTTTGCATAATATCCAGGAACAATTTCCATATAGAACTCAGGAACTGGAATAAGACCAGTTAAGGTATTTAAATGAATTTGTACCCGGCACGTAACAGGAGAAATCAGAAATCTGAATCCTCCGTTCACTAAGAATACAAGGAAAATATCCTTAAAACGAAAGTGGGGTTTTTACATCAGATGAAAAGTATTTGTTAAACAAAGAGGTAAAGAAGTCTGCTATTCAAATGAAACACTGTACTACAAAAACACAGCGAGACAAGCATTATTAGAGGCTTCACAGCAGATGGAAAAGCTACTTTGTTGTAGCCTAAAGATGTAAAATGCAATACCAGTCCCTAAGTGGCACTGGTACAACTGTGGAAATCATACAGCCAGATGAAGCCCATAAATTTCCCATATGAACAATTGTTTTCATTTTCCTCCCATGCCACTAGATATTATAAGTGGAAAGTAAAACACAAGTAAATATGTTCATTCCACTCTTGTGATCAGTGATAAATGAAAGGCTATTGAGTCTGACAAAGGTCAACCATGGCCTCGTTGCAGTTTGCCGATGCGCCGGTGCGCCGCCGTGCGCGTGCCTATACTCCCACCAACCGGCCAGCGGCGGGATCGCGCCCCGGGGCTGCCCCGCCCCGCCAGGGCTCGTCCCGAGCACCGGAACGGGGCTTCGTGCTACCCTTGTGCAGAAAAAAAGCAATGCGGTCGGCGAACAAAGGTGAGAACCGGCCCGTTTCCACAGACAAACAACAGCAACGGAGCTGGAGAAAACAACGACTTCTAAGGATCACCATCAGCTACAAAATAGCCCCAAAAATGTAACAAGAGCGTTTCAGAGTGTTGGTCATAGAAACAAGGCAAGATTTACAGTGCTTAAAAACAATACATGTTTTAAGACAATTCAGAATACTAATGACAGAAAGTAAAAATAAAAATAGACTAGTATACGTATCCTAAGAGTTCTCCTTCCTCCGTCTAGGCATTTACACCGCTACATATTTTCCTGAAGTTCTTAGTGTCTCAGCAACAGCTGCCAGCTACAAGCCCACAGCCAAATACTATTCCCTACAAATCTAAACATACAGCCGGACTCAAAGGTAAAAATCTTAAAACTAATAAATTTATTGACTAAATCTGTATCATCCTTGTCCAATATTACCATACAAATAGAAAATGCTTGCTGATTTATGTTAGCCAAATTCTAGATATATTCAGAAATTTTTATTCCTATAACTAATTCCTAATAAACAGTATTTTTAACTATAGCAGCAAAACGAAGTGGCATTAAAAGAAACTTCTAATAGGCAAAATTGGGTCAATGTCATCTTTTGGACAATTCATGTTGTGAATCTAATACTATTAATTTTACAGTAACATATTTACCACTGTGAAACCCCATGAACAGGATTTTTTATAGAAGTTACCCATTACTATTACAATTTTAAAAAGGGGGGAAATGCTGCAATAAATTGAAAACTGCTTTGGGTGGAAAACAATAAATAAACATCATTTTCAGAAATCTGAACACGTCTCTCATCTTGCTAGATGTTTTTAACATTATCCATCCCTCCAGTTACTTGTACGATAAAGTACCTTAAAATTCTCATTCATGACATGATTTATTGTTTTATTTAAAAAGGAAAAAACAAAACAAAAAAACCACCCCACTAACTCACACTGAAAAAAACCACACAACGAACGCAAGAGGGATGGAGATATTCCAGAAGCAGCTAAGACCTCAAAAAATATACCAGTCAGAAAAAATCTTTGTAAGTAGCTGAGAACAGGATATGTTTGAACCATAAATATGCTTTAATATTTTTCAATCACTTTGCATGCAAGATGTAACACGGCTGGCTCCTCTTTATTCCCCAATCTCTACCTCTGCCTTCAACTAGGATCTCTGTTACTTGGGCAGGAGTTTACATAGCCTTCATTTTCTAGCAAATAGCACAGGAAAAAGAACAGAGCAACTAATGAAAGGAAATACTTTAATCTACATTTTCCCTCTTTCCAGGAAGAAGCAGCAACACTGAAGATGTAAAGTCAAATTTTACTCCCTCAATATAAAGCCCAGGGCAGCAATGGAACAGAATGAGAAGAGTGAGTAGAGGCAATTCTGCAGCACAGCTGTATTTCATGGGGATGGCACAACTGCAAAACTCCAGCTCCAGAAGTCTAGCACCTGGAGCAGACCACTCAAGACTGCAGGACCTCTGCCTCAGAAATGCCAGCAAAAAAAATCAGACCTAGCAGAAGCATAACTATGTCCAAACAAAAGCACACACCCTTGAAATTATCAAAGACACAAATGACAGCGAGGTATCTCCAAGTAATTTAACAGGTCACAGATGTCTACTTCTCATTTACATTCTTAATAACAGCCCATTTGCAGTTCCTTGTGAATGACTGACCAACACAAACATTTTTAGTTCACACAAATCACACAGACTTCTCAGGTTTGAATAATTTTTCCCCGAGTCAACAATAGCAACTTCCCTGTGTCCCCAAAATAACACATGAAGATAATGCTAGATATTTACAAGAACATAAACAGAACACAGCTAGATACTACCATTACTGTGGTGTTGTATGGTTTTGTCTGTTTGGGTACCTCACTGCACTGTATCTAGACACCCCTCAAAATTTGGCAGAGACATAAAAAAACCAGATCATATATATTTCAAAGTTCTCAAACCTGCTTCAGTACCACTCTTTTTTAAACTTCAAGCTCACAGAATACATTGCATATTTCTGGCAAGGTAGCCAACAAAAGATGCAAGCAATCTTACACACTCAAAAATAAAATAGGAACAACTAGAAGAGGAAGGAATACACAGATCCTTGAAAAGTGAAAAAGAGCTCTTCAATTAAGGGTGATACTCCATGAAAAATGAACGACAATACTTTAAAGATGTACCACAAAAACCTCACTTCCTATTACAGCAGAGTGAGCAAGTGCCTGTGTCCAAATTACTACTCCTCCTGGGTTTGATGAATTTAAACAAAGAAAATATCTGCAGAAAAACTGTCGGAACTCTTCCTTGATCACTTCATCAAGAAAGGACAAAGCAGAGGCAGAATCACACTACAATAGCTGCAAGAGATCTGTTCTCCAATACAGATGATCCACTGGAGGCCAAGACTGAACTTTGGCCTTTTCTACCATCTTGCTTCCAGATGTGCTGACTTTAGATTAGCTCCATGTCATGCTGAAGATGAGCTAGACAATTACCAGCAATTGTTGAAGGACTGTGTAGAAATGGGATTTTTCTGACCATCCTCACAGCTCAAAGCAGACCATAACGTACATTTCCAGCATCCTCACTCTTGCAAGGCCTCCCCTTTCCCCTCTTCCCCAGCCACTCCCAGCAAAGCGAACAGTGTTCACAATTTTCAGATAGGAATTGCAACCCATCACTGTACCCCCACAGATGTAGCCTGAGCAGATCTTAAGCCACACTGCACAGACTAGATGGGTTTTCTTAGAAGACTGGTTCATTTTTGTTGTATACATACTAGCTAACAGCAAAAAGATAGCAGGGCTTCCGTACAACAATCATTACAGTACAGGCCAGTCCTATATGTAAGAATCCCAAGAGTTCAATCTTAGAAAAATAACTATTTTAGCTGAGAAATCACTCAAATCAGGCCTCATATTGTGCATTACATTGAATTAAATAGGTCCTTGGTCCCCAGTTTTCTTTTTGGAATGAACTTCATTACCTCCACTTTCTTCTCCTCATGACCTGCCTCCTTGGTAGCCACCACCTTCCCTTTCCTCCCTCCTATTCACCACATTGCTTCTTGCCACTGCCTGATGCTGTCTCCTTGTCTTCTATCCTTTGTTCTTCTGACCCCTGCTGCTACCTCCCTCCTCCCCCAGCTGCCCAATTTGGCAGTGTCAGCACAGGGCCCAGCCTAATCAGTCTGAAAGAGCTTATTAACTTGGGCTTCATGCCATGCTTCAACACTACTGGTGTGTCCCTGGTAGCTGGGAACCAAAACGTACAGCGAAACTCAGAACTCTACTGTGAAATTCAAACATTTCAGAATTAAAAACTTAATCGACAATTTCTAAGAAATTTATTCTGTAGGCAGGCAAAATCTGAGTACCAAGCTCTGCCTGTATTTCTCTAAGACAGCTGAAGTTACAATAGTTTCTATTCCCCCAAACCATAGGAGGTGCAATGCTTTACTGTCATGCCCATGTTCAAGATGTTTCATCTTCACATTGTGTGGGTTGCATGTAGTTCACCAACTCACTAGCTATTTAAGGTGTACCCACAAAAGATATCTATGTGTATGAAAAGCATCACAATCTCACTCCACAGAAAAGCTTTCAGGGAAGCCTTGTGATGCACAAACAGGATTTTTTGAAAGAAAGATAAATTTTTATTGATTTTTTTTTTTTAAATGCTGTAAGGACACATTAGAAAATATTTTTTCTAAACCATACGATAAAAGTAAAAACCATTAATAACTTGACACCAGACATTAACCAGCTTATTATATATCAGTTTGTACTGGCAAACCTGGTACTGTTTATATAGGTTCATATACCTCATCTTACCAACATCATTTGCTCTTCATTAACTTATTTATTAATTCTTAATATCATTTTGATAATAAAAATCACCACTGTCTCTGCCAAAAAGAAATACTAAATACAGTGCTAATATGATAGAATGGAAAATTGCTAAACAATAAGATGGATCTCTAAGAAAATTTGATATAGATTTCCTGTAGTTTCCCTGCACTATTTTCAACCCTTCTCACAAGGGATACAGCAAAAATGGCAATGAAAAGTGAATTTCCTGCTGTTACAGCTACTTTGGATGCTCATGCTTCTGTTCCTGTGGAGCCAGCTTGGATCAATTTCAAGAAAATAGCCTTTATCTACACTTTTGCACAGAAAACACATTTCTGTTTTGAGGAGATTCAGTATTTGTCTGTGGTCTGTATTTTAATCGGCAGCATAACATTGTTGTAACTTGCATAAAATTAAAGCATAGCATACTATCAGAGAAAAATTTACAAAGCCATTGAAGAAAATTATTTTTGGATTCTATAAATAAGGTAAAGAAGTATCTTGTTCAGAATTCTTAGTATCATTTATGCACTGTACATAAACTATTACATGCACCTAGTACAGTTTCATCTGTTGAAGCAGAAACAGAAAATTAACTGAAAACCAGTATGATCACAACACTGGGTCTGAACATGCTTGCACTGTCATTTGTAGACCATCCATGTCTTGTGAGGTGATCAGGAATGAGAGACTCCCTGTAGCAGTTACTCCTAATCCAGTTACCAGGTGTGACAATACTCATTCATTAGCATTATATTGAAGTTTATGGCCCGCTTTTGTGACCAGGAAGACAACGAAAAAATTGGTTTATGTTTTTTAGGATACAGACACTCAAGCAAATTAATGCATGAACAGCACCACACAAATTTACTTACTACTCTTTCATGGGGGAGTTAATAATAACTGATGGGCTGTAATCTCACAGCAAAAGAGTGTAAGGACACGTGTATATACATTCATGCCATAGTTAATCGCATTATAGCTTGTATTTAAATATCCTTAAACAAAACAAAAAAACAAGCAACAACAAAAATCTCACAGGCTTTAAGGCTGCAAGACCAGACATTTGGTCAGTTTGAATGAACACCGAGCAGGGTACCAATGAGATTTGAATACACCAGCCAGCCTTCATTCTGTTCAGAGATAGTCTACACATTCCTTACCTGGCTTTTACTACTTCAGATTTGTTGGATAAACATGGAAAAGCATTTTATCAACTGTACATTCAAAACAGACACATCTATTCTACAATTAAACAAATCACAGCATCTCTACAAGAAGAAAACACACTAAAAGTATCACAAAATCAAAATTTGAGCTCATGCTTTCTTACATGACTCCAGGAGACCGAAGAGTTGACCAACAATAGCCTAGCTAGGTCCTTGTTTCAGTGCAAATATAAATGTAAGGCAAGTAGAATATGAAGGTGCACCAGAACAGACTAATTCCTAAACTATAAACCAGTGTTTCTTTATCTGTAGTACATGAACACAGTCTACCGAAAGCATTGCTCCCATTTTGCATGCCAGCTGTCTGGAGCAGCAAAAAACTACTACACTGATGTAAGCATCATTCTTAATCCTACAGTACATAGCAATAGTTGTAACACAGAAACACAGCAAAACAAGCAAACTTCTTCAGCTTGCTTTACAATTTCACACCAATTTCCAGATACTTAAAAGGAAAAATGGTAGAAACTAATTTCTTTGATGATTGTTAAAACTTAGATGTGTCTCTTAATAAAGAGTTCAAGTACAAAGTATAGTAGGTATAGATTCTTCTCTATACACTCCATAAACTCTGCTTCTTCAATATACAATTCAAAAAAGCCTCAAATTGCTATTGCTACCATGATAAACATTGGAAAGTTCTGCTTGACCTTTTATTAACATTTTTCTATACCAATATGGTTCTTTTGCTACAAGCACCCTAAGGAATTATGAAAAATACTTTTTTCTGTAGTTTAGCCCATGTGCACTTAATAGGCTCACAAATATAATACCATTATAAAAAAGAAAAACTGCCAACACTGCTAAAAAATTGTCATAACACTAAATTATTATATAAATATAAAAGGAGTATGTCTGTAAAATATTCACTCAATGAACATCCCAAGGTGATGATTTTGCTATGTTGTTTTTATTCCTGGGAGATCCATAACACATTTGGATATGCCACATGTCACCACATGAATCAGGCAGTTAATGCATGTGCTTTTTAGAAGCAGAGATGTCTTCCCAATAGAATGTGCTATAAAAAAAAAAATGTTGAGATTCTGCTGTTTTGTCTGATAGGCATAATTTAATGTCTTGCTTATAATGCTGCATCTTAAGGAAAAATGTGCACTGTCCTATGTAGTTATTTACAATATATTACTAGATCTATGCAAATATATTTCCCTGAGCTCACTGTTATATAACAAAGGTCAACAATGTTTGAAATATTTTGAAACACATGCCTAATATATTTTGTATATAGCACTAATGTCCAATGTATATACATATATCTTAATATATTTTCATATATTTCTATTCATTTTATCTTGCTGCAGATTATTACGATAAATATGTGGGGGTTTTGCTTTAAGACCATAGAAATTGGCCTCTCAAGCTACGGCTTTTCATTAAGAATGTTAATTATACATTTGTTAACAATGCATCATTTAAATTACCACATAATATGCCAGCAATATTTAACAAATTAGTCAATATCACTCAATAATAAACTGATACCCATCTGAGAAAAATTAAGAGAAAAAAGTTTCAAAGTTCTGCTTCCAATGTGATTTATTTCACTATTTCTGCCATTCATATTTGTTTTCACTAACATTTAAACAGAAGATCCCTAAATACTATTTTTCTCTCCCTTTTGGGATAAATACTTCTCTGCCCTTTGTGAAAATACTAGGTATCTGATTTCATTTACATATCCCCTTGTCGTTTCTACCTTTATGTCCACATTACCATAAACAACAAGTTTTTTTCCTACAAATGGAATTGTATTAATAATTAGCAGGATGTAAACACTTGTGCATCTCAGAAAGCAGTAGTACTTTCAAAGGAAGTAAACATTTTTCTAAATTTTCGTCAGATTTCTTTTTATTTTTTAATGCACATTAGGGACAGTGTGCATTTTCTCTGCAGAATTATGGATGTTTTTTTCAAACTGAGGACTTACAAGTTAAAATATAAAATGTTCCCATGTACATACAATACCACTGAAATACTGAACAATTTGTACGTTGCCCTGTCAAGAAACTGACTTTTTTCCAAATTTTACACACCTATGATTTCAAAACACTAAAAGTTCTGAAAATTAAACACAGTCAAGTTGTATATTAATGAAATTATTTACAGCTTTCCTAAGTGAAAGCCGTATCATGCCACTTTAGCAGAGCACTGAACAAATTGTAGTATTCATTCGCAGTGTTACAGATCTGCATGTCTGTAAAACAGCCATAGATTTTCAAAGCCAAAAGACATCACATGTTCTACCTAGTCTGACTTACTTTTGCCACAACACTTCACCAAGTAATTCCCAGATCAAATCCAACAGGCTGAACTGCTATACGCAGTGAATAAAACCAGGTTAAAACTAGCCCATATTACTGCAGAAAGGGAAGACCAAATTTTTTCCTCATGTTTCTGTTGCTAACAAATTTCTGACAGTCATTTCTCTGGGAGAGGCAAGATGACATCCTATGAAGCACATTGTTGAGTGCAAAGCGTATCCTGGGTCAGCATTTACTATGGAGTCTAGCATGTACCATTTGCTTTACATACTTACTCCTAACTTGCAGACCATTTCCGTTGTACCATTAAATACTAGATGTAGCACTTTGCTCAATAAGCACCAAGCAAGATTTAGCTGACTATGGCTACATTAAACTAATTCTGGGGACCCAGAAGCATTTTCAAGCTGTGTAGTTGTATACCACCTAATTCCACCCCTAGAACACGCCAGATAGGGGCCACTGGGGAATGTCACGGCATGCACTTGCGTGCCTCTTCAGACAGACCCTTCCTAGGGGATTTGCAGCTAGCAGGCAATACCTTTCATTCCCACTGCCAGTCTAAGTGCTGACGTTGAAGCAGTAAGGCTTCCCCATCACTCACCATTCAGGCTGCACATTCTGACTCTAAAGCTCAAGTCACAGGGTCAGATCAACAGGTGATTTCACTTTGTACCCCATCTCCAACAGTGGCTGTAAGCAGAAGGTATGAAGAAAACAGGCCCAGATGAGATACTTTCCCCTAACATCCTCCCTTCATTCACCTATTCTCAGGTCAGAATAACCTGTATTTTTCATCTACATTTCAACCCAAAGCCCTCTATTGCCACTCTCTATCTCTTAAAATTATTGTTCAGCATCTTATAAAAGATTTTAGACACATAATATCATTATTCTGTTGATGTTTTCATTCTCTCTGTAGCATTGGCTATTATTATAGTCAATGTTTTAATTTGTAACATGTTTCTGTATTAGTTCAGATCAGTTCTTACCCATTTCATTTATTTTAATATTAACTACGTGAATATTACCCATTCTTGTTTTTCAACTACTGACAAATTTATTTTAAAAAAAAAATTACATAGTTGACTTGTAATTCTAATTCCACCAAACCGTAAGAACTGTCATTCTGGAATTCTATTCAGGGCCATATTTCCCATAGAACAGTCATCTATTTTTGTGCACATGATACAGTTTTCATTTGCAAATCCAATAGTATAGTATGCATGTAATTACTTAATCGAAACTACATGCAAAACTACTGTGCCTGACAATATAATGGAACTTAACCCTGTTTTCCGCATACATATTTCTCACATTGTCTGCAAGTCTTTCTACTTTCCCACTAACATGCTCATGAGTACTTCCTTTCTATTTCTCTTCCCTTGCTTAGCATGGTCTATGTTGCCTGTGGATCTGCTACTTTTTCATTCATCTGAATTAGAAAGTAACACAAGCATTTGGAACTAATAATATACACAAGAAGCTGTGTTTAGATCTAGGATAGTCCTGGGCAATCAAACATTGCGATTAACTCCCACTGCATTTTTAAATATACCAAAATATACCAGAATACTGATAAAGAAAGTTGATGTTTAATACCATGGTCCTATTAAGCAGCATCAATCAAGCATACTAACAAAAGAAAGCTCTCAAAACTAACACGTACTCTAAGTAAAATAAAATAAATAAAAAAGAGCATGACTACAGAGGCAACAAGATATGAATAATGCCTACAACTGGCAGATATTTATTACAAAATTGTTTCTGGGAACATACTTTGAATTGTGCCCATGATGTTTGCCTAGAAGAGTAAGATCTTTATTCAAGTTAGTAGTTTCTTAGCATTATGCTTCCCTCATGTGTACATCAACATCACTGCTAAATTTCACAAGGCTCACTGTCTCCACTTAACAAAGGCCAGTATTTCTTTTGATGTCAGGGAGACCTGCTAACACTGCTCTGTATCTCTTCAAATTGTTCACCCAATTCTAATAAATATTGGCAGCTCTTCTATTATACTTCACACATCTCTCCCTATGAATACACACACAAGACATGGGAGGAAAACTGGCAATGTTTGGTGCATTAAGATCACCTTTCCAGAAAACATCCATACCCCAAAAGGACTATACTCCCAATAAAGCTGTTTGACCTTGAGTTTCTTTGATGCATACTACTTTAGAAGAGGCACAAAGGCAGCCGTATCATTGAGGTTTGGGACAACTGCGTCCTTTCTCCTTCGATACCAAATCTAGCCTACCTATTTTGACATTTTCACACTGCTTTCTATCTTAAAAGAATGAAAAAGAGGTACAAAATTTGCAGATTCCAGTTGTCCTTTCAAATAAAGATATTCAACAAACCTAAATATTAGATATTTTTGTGGAGGACTGTAACCAACATCGTCACAAGCAACAGATTGCCTTAAGATAGGAAAGTATCATTTTCAGACTCTTAAAGAATAAATCTGCCAAATATGAACATTATGCTGCAACAAATTAGCAAACAGTTAATCATGTACATTTGTTGGTGATGGTATGGTGACCAGAATCTATTGGTATATTTAAATAGTGAGTCACTTTGGTATTATACTTCAATAGTAAACTAATTTAGCCAACTAATCTTGTTTATTGCCTCAATATTGTTAGTTTCTATCAGTCAGATGATTTTTCCAGACACTTACATAACAAGCATTAAAAAGATACATTTAGCAGCTACAATTGTTAACATAACAAAGGCTACAGAATCCAGAGGTTATTGCATTCTCCCAAAAGTACTTAAATAATAGCCTAAAATCTGAAGAATTACTTTAATACTTCAATAAAAATAACCCAATTCAAAACATTTTCAAGGAAACAGAGCTCCTTGCTCTAGGCTACCGAATAATGGCTGAAAGAAAGTATATAGCTTGTCACTTCTGATTAGAGAACTGTGCCTCTGTGCTTTGAATGAGAGGCATGTCTGGTAATAGGAAGTGCAGATATTAAATTTAATAAAATAACGTGGAATACGATATATATGAAACTTGACCAAGTATAGCACAAAATGTAACATACATTACCCTGCTCAGTCAACTACTGTGGCCTAGCATCTAATGACAGACTTAATTTCTATTTTCCAAGGAGACTACTATAAAAATATAATTTTCAGATTATACAAATATTTTATCAGACTACACAAAAAAATCGTAACCAAAATTGCCTTACATGTCTACACGAATACATAACAATAGCAGAAAATTGCTAAACTACAAAATGCTCAGCCTTAAAAGTCCACAGAAAGACATTAGGTCTTGTAAATAACTAGTTACAAAGACCCTGATGCTAATACATCACAGCATCGTATGACCCACAACATATTTATTTCTTTCCAGGTTTAAGGATTCTTTCATTTTTGGGGTTTATTTGTTGAGGGTTTGTTGGTGGGGGGGTTGTTGTTGTTTTGAGGGGGTAAACACAATCAGGATTCTTCTTCATAAACAATATGTAAATGCTGCAAGTGCCTTATCTCTTTTTATGCCTTAATTCTGGCATTGCAATGCAAATCATAAGAGCTTTGTCTTTCAATACATTAACCCTCAGCATGTATTTCCACAATTAAGTAACAAGCTCCATATAGTACTTTCCATTCCCTTTCTAACACAGAACTATGCTACCTGTGATATGACACATAAGGGATTTTAAAACAATTCCAAGAGCTAATCCCAGTAAACCCAGAATTAAAGTTCTTGTTTTCATATTTCACTTTCAAAATATTTAGAACTTTGACAGATATGACATTATGTTTTCATTAAAACAGCTGATTTCAAAATGCTGCACTGTGCAAAAACACCATAAACAGTTTATGATGAACTGCCACACTCTTAATTAAAACAATAAATCCAGTGCACAATATTTGTGCAGCCTCTGGTTTGACCTTTGCCTCTTGCTATCCACTACCAAAGCTGCTGCCTCATTCTGTGCACCAGATGTAGAAGGTTTTAAACCATGATCTGAAAGGCAGTAAAGATAAAATAAGAGAAAATGTGCCATTACTCTTTGCAGTTATGATTAATTCAGTTCATATTTTACAATCTGGTTATGGAGTAAAACTGCAGACTTTACATCAAGTATTTGCCATTCAATATACCAAATGTATAAAAATGCCTGATACTTTAGAAAATGGCACAAAGCTAATTCACAACCACTACATGAAGGACAGGAATAGGAATAATAAAAAAAGGACAGTAATTAGCTATCCATCTAAAATAATGAAGCTATCACAGCACATGATGGTCAGTCTTAGCAACAAATGCATCTGTTATAACAAAACAAACTAATGCTTTCCCTTATCTCTCTACCACTTGATTTTAGATTAAAGTATCCTTTAAAACTATCAGGTCTGCTCCACAAACAGAAACCAAAGGTTATTAATTACTATGGCATGCTGTAATGATCACAGATTTCTTGTGTTTTCCTGGAAACAAAGTTGAATGCAGAAACAACTCAAAGACCTAAGTACAGGAAATGAGCTATAATCCTGGGGTACAAGCTGGTATAGGCAGAAATCTTGCAGAAAAGCAGATGAATAGAAAAGTCCTCATTCTGCAAATGCTTATACACTGATCAATTCATTACTTTAATCTACTAGCTTCATATACAGTAAAGCCTGCAGGAGTAAACATCACTGTCTGCTTGGTAGATTCATGTGACTCTTTTTGTTGCATACTTAATATCTTCCCTGGAAAACTGGAATCAGTTTACCAAATGAAGCTAATATAGCTCATGATCACTTTTATGGGAAATTGGCATGAAAAAGATTTTTTTCTTTAGGATCAAAGAGGAAAAATGCTGTGTGTTGCCAAACAAACAAACAAAGGATTCAAACGGAAGTCCACTCATGCCCTAAGAAGGTAAGACTTTATTTCATATAATAGTTCCCCACACAGAGCTCTAGAGAACAAGAACCTTATTTTGCTAATTCTTTCATTTGCCCACAGTAAGGTACAAAAAATCACACCTCAAGTTATCTTGTCATTCTGCAGTTGACACTAGGTGTTTAAGGAGGCAGAGGGTGGTTAGGAGCTTGTTTTTAGTTTGAATTTATTATCTTTTTAACTCCCCAATTTCAGTTACAAATTAAGAAAGAAAAACAAACATAGGACCTCACAGGTAAAACTTTCCCCAGGTTTCGTTCCTTACACAGTATTCATTATGTATTCAAAATCAAACTGCATTGCCATCACTTCTCCACATCATTCACAGACAACACAAAAGTTCAAAATCAGTGGATGAGTTCTGTGGGGACACAAAAGGGAAACAAACACATATATGTAGTTTCCTGCCCACTGAGAAATTGAAAAATATATTTAGAAAGGCAAGACATAGAAAAAAAGATCCACTGCACTAAAACCTCTATTACCTCTGTTAATATTGGTAACTATTCCTTAGTTTTCTTTGTAAAAAGTATCACAATGGAATTAGACTATAATCAGTGAGAATTAAGTGAGCAGGGTAAAAACCAACCACAAACACAAACAATTTCAGCTCCTCAAAAATAGCTCCCAACCATTTCTTTAGAAGAAAAATAGGAAACATGCAGTTATTGAAGACTTCAGTGTTCATGTCTTTCTGTGACTCTCCACACCTGCACTTGGGGAGAAGACTATAAAACAAGCTCACAGTGAATGAGATCTTTTAAACTAAGAATGGATTAAATTTATGAAAAGGTATTTTACTTTTACAGCTTTACTTGTTTATTTGCATTATCACAGGTCCCATAGAAGTGAGTCTAAAAAAACTTGTGGAAAATTAATTACATGAATTACAAAAAGAGCCAGGAATCTCTGACTTTTAAACATAACTCAGACAAATGATTATTCCAGCAACTTTTCCAGACTCTGGGATTTTCCTCTTTTCCATATTTCTAAAAAGATGGTGGGGGAAGCTACCACACTTGTATAACCTTTATAGTTGTGAGCTAATTTCTGCAAAGCATGAAATACTCTTACCGACTAAGTATGCAATAGAAAACATTTTATAGACGTCCCTTTGTAATATACACAATGCCATACTTCTCAAAAATAGTAACCAAGGAGGGAAGTATTTGCACACTTCTACATTTATCTGAATTCTACTGCATATATATATGAAGTTTAAGTGCTGCAAATTCCTTTTGATTTTCTTGGGTTGCTTCATAAGAACATACACCATATTTTAATCAGGCATTGCTAGCCAAAAATCCAAGATTCCTGCTAGTTCATTGTTTTACAAATACTCATACTGCAGATGTCAAATTTGATGTTAAGAAACTTGTCTACTAAAATATGTCCATTATGACATGCCACAATTTAAGCATAATAGAACATGACCAAATCAGTCCAGAAAATATTACATTTTTTTACATTGCTAATCATAAAAATGTTGGTATTTCCTCAAATGCTCAGCTCTTTACAACAATTATGTACGGCCAAAGTAAAATAAATTAGAAACAACAACAAAAAAAATCCTTTCCTATAAAGTCTCAATTATAAAAGAAGCCTAAAAAAATATAGTGTACCCTAACAAACCCTGAACTCACAAATAAAAGAACAAATATTTTCTGCATCATAAAATCTCAGGGTTTATGCCAGTCTCATGATTACACTAGGCATGATTCATGACATAAAAATGCTTCAAGTTTGCCTACTAGTGGTTCTTCCATAGCTTTCACAGAAACTTTCAAAGATAAGCAAAAGTCTAACCCATCATCAAATAACCACTTGCATCAAACAATCATTTCTAAATTTCTCACACAAAATATATAACAGATATACATATTCATAAACTCTACCCACATACCTATTCTGTCAGAAAGAACTGGATGATTTCCAAATACAGGTAGGAAAATCATAATACAGGGGACTCACTGGAATTGCTACAAGTGTTGAACTAAATGAGAAACACCCTTGTAAGTTATTTCCCCCAGGTGGTTTGTGATTGCAGCACCAGCTCCACTCACTCAGTTTAAGGAGGTTCTGTAGCAAGCGTTTGGACTCGGTGGGGAAGGGTGAGTTGATGAAAATTAAGACTGAGACTTTTGTCTTAGCATTACAAATAATAATAATAATTCCAAGAACATCACAGTCTTCTCACTTCTCCGGGTAAGAAAATAAGATTCTGTGAGTCTGGTTTGGACCTGGGTTACTGTTACTTCACCTGCAAACTTTCAACTGTCCTTCATGACACAGCAGGATCCCATCAACCAGCTTGGCTACTTACACAAGTGAAACCCATATCAAAGTACCAAAACACCTGCAATGATTTAGCCAATAAGGGACCTGGAGTGAGAATACTACACAGATGATGGGACAGCTTCAAAAATAAGTAGCAAATCCTCAATCATTTCACAATACTGGAATTGTTCCTAGTAGTGTATCAACCATGATGTTCCATGAACAAACATTAAAACTGCAGGAGAGAGCTTTCCAGATGTAATTACATTTTAACATACCTTTTTCTAAAGCAGAAAACTTGATCCTGACTCCAGCAAACTTACCTGCCAAGTTAAAACTTTCTAATGAGCACAATAGATCAAATGTGTTCTAAATTAGATTAACATCTAATGAAAACATGCTCAAAGACTTTTTCTTTTATTAATGTGGACCCCAAAAGGCAAAACTGAAACAAATGTGCCCTCCTACTATAGACCTATTGCAAAGAAAGAGAATGTTAAAACTTTTTAAAAAGGGTGTAAGACTGTTTGAATGTTAGCTAATAACATTTTTTCTGTAATCTAGTTCTCAGAAAGAGCTAAAACATTTTAGATGAAACATAAAAATTTCAGAAACTTGCAAGTTTTATCCCATAAAAATGAGTGACATTTAACAAAGTTTCAAGACACTGAAAATCATATATTTTATTGGAAATATTGGGCAAATGTAATTAAGGGTGATATACTGGCTGCTATAACAATATTTGCATGCCTACAGTAGAAGAGTTCATCCTTTTAGAAGAAAACATTGTTCTAGAGTACATCTAATGGGGCATAAAATTTAAATAAGCTTTAAATAGGAATTCTGCCTAAAGATCCATTCCACCCCAGCCTCTGGTAGATGCTTTGCTGAAGAAATTCTGTGCAATGCAACTTTCTGGAGGAAGGAGTTGGGTGATTTTGATAAGATTCCTGGTGCAGGCACCCTCACATGAAATGGCTTTGCATTGCCAATTAAAGTGGTGGAGTTCTGATTCAGTAAGAATACTGAATACGTAACAGAGTTTAATACTGGCATACCTATATGCAGCATACAGATTAACACAGAGAGTAAGTAAGCAGGCAGCAAAATCTTCACCATCCCCCCTTTCAACCATGAAACATCTGCATAGTTATCTCCTGCTGGATCACATTAATAGTGCATACATGTGCAAAGAAAAGTTATGCCCAGAAGGATAAAAGAACCATAACCAGCCATCAGCAGCCTGGCTGTATGACAAATCCAGAAGCAGCCATGATTACTCCAAACTTAAAGACACAGCCACCTGAAGAGCTGAATGAAGCCAGACAAAGGGTATAAAGTAACATCAGTCACTACAGGGAATTTCCATTAGGTCAACTGACAGTCAACCAGCTGGAAATGATAATAATAGATTCAGCATGATGCAGAACCATGAGACCACATTCTTGTAACACTTTTAGTGATCCTTTAAAAGGAAGAATGAAATGCATGGAGAGAAAAATACAAATTCACTTTCCCATTCAAAATACTCACCTTACTTGTCTCCATAGTATTATATTTCTCATAGTACACTATTCCAACACTTCAATAAAGAGAAATTAAATTTCATTTTAGAGAGAAAACAATTTTTTAAAAAAATGTAAAGAATAATTCACATCCAATAAAGGAACCGGTGAACTGCCCAGAGATGCCCACATCTTCAGGATTTCAACTCACTTCAGTGGAACCTGCATATGCTTAGAAGCCAAACCAAACAAGCTCTTTTCTCCATGTTATATTGAAATTAGAGATGTAGTTCAGACTCCATAGTACCTGACTTTGCCTCTAAATCAAGAGACCTTAAAAGCAATCACTCATAGATTGCTAAATTTAAAATAGTCATAATACCAACTGGCTGAATAAAACAGTTCACAAATGTTATTTCAGTCCATACATTCAGAAAGACAATATCTGTTTGTCTTCAGCAGACAGACGTTTTGTGTTTGAAAAGTACATACAATATACTATTAGCATTACCAGACAAGAGGTCTATGTTTTTAAAGTTCTCCTGGAACTAAAAAGAGTAGGCATTTTTCTTTAAAATACAAATTAATTTCTGCTAAAAAGCAATTACAGACTATATAAAACTTGTGGACAAATACTAAATGAGCCCAATAGCATAAAATTTCTGAATTATGTATTTCCAAAGTTCTTCTATGAGCTGGACTTTCACACTTCCTTCTTTATTTTGGCTTGAATAGCAAAGATTTAAGGAACTGGAGAAGGGTAGATTAAGAAGAATAAAATACATGCTTGAGTCACAATATTCTTTAACATTTTATCAGAGACCCTGCAAAAAAAACTGGGCACATGAAGATTAGCATGTGAAAGATAGCATCCATTAAGGTTTATGCTGCAATGGCTCTAGGTTTCATGAATAACAAAAAATTACCTAGGTTAAGAAAAGTGGTTAAATAAAACTGAGAAGAAATACAGTATCTACACAAGGCCTGCCTAAGTAGTCCACCTTCCTATGAATTCAGTTAATGCTCTTGTCCTGTTAGAAAAGTAAGAAATGACTGTTTAATTTTAAAACAGGTAAGTGAGGAAAAATTAGTAAAAAGGCAGCTTGAGGAAAATCTATATTTTCCAGACTATTATAGTCAGGTGATGAGTCTTCCCTTACTGGCAAATGTATCTGAGGCATGGAATGGAGGAAATAGGAATTAGCTAGTATCTTCAATGAATTCTAGCTCAGCAAATGCACAAATATCAGTAGAGGTAAGAAATTTGCATTGCAGCAAAGGAATAGGAAGGGAGAAAACCGTAAATTTTTATGGCCTATATAACAAAGAATTTCTTTTACATTCAATAGATGGACACCAACATCTAATGTAAATAGCATAAAGGTCCCCCTAAAAGCTGGCAAGTGTTTCCAGTGATAAAAAGTTTACCTACTTTAATAACAGTAATCCAAAATAGTAAGTCTCGTATATAGACTATATACTCGTATATGAGTAGTATAACCCTTTCTGTCTCCCTGCTTAATTGTCAGCTTTAGGAATAATCTTGGATCAACTAAGATACATGCTGGGTACATCTGCCTACTCATGGAAAGTCTTCAGTGGTCCCAAACATCAAATCTACCCTTGAGCTCATAGGAGTTGGTAGGTGATTAATTGGTAGATGTAGGTGACTGATTTAAAAACTGAGGAGACTATCTGAAATGAGAATTATCCTTGAATTACATAGGGTAACAATCGCAAGTCTCTGTAAAAGAAAAAGATGCCTTTCTGATGACATTATCCACTGATCATCTACCACATATAACTAAATAATCTTCCTTTTTAAGACTAAGGAAAAGGACTCCTGTTTAGTAAGATGACTAAACAAATATGGAAATTATTATTTCTCCAGTGTTTTCATAACTTTTGTTTGAAAATATACATTATACACAGAAGCTAAAGCAGTTATAAGTAAGACAAGAACCTTACAGTAAGGTTGTGACTAAAATTCTCCCTGAATGAACAATCAGCATCATTATGATGCCAACCCAGGAAATCCCAGACATCATGCTTGGAACTATAGAAGACCATTAATAAATATATTCTCTTCATAGGTAAAAGGAAACACTTTCTGTACCTCATGTGAAAAGGCTTGATCCCACTCAATATTTATAAATGAACAAGTCATCACAGAAAATCACAATGAAGCAAATAAATTTCACTCTGAATCCTGTTATTTTCTTCTTTAACAGCTCAATTTTTTCAATCTGATCTGAAATTTTTTTGCATCAATGTGGGATGTGGAAATGCACAGCTGTCACCCAAAAGAACAATACAGAGACTGTTTAAACTAAATTGGCTGAAGCAAGGAAACCTGAGACACACAATCATTTTGATTGTGAACCTTAATTTGTACTAGAGCACACATAAGCAGCACCAAATGTGAACAATTCAAGTCACACTCAACTTCTGAAAATTTGGAATTCTTGGTTTAATTCTGTGGGCATTATTCAAGAAAAAAAAATCAAATTTCATGAGGAATTTGTGAGTTATAGGTGAAAAAATCTGTCTTTTTTTTTAGAATTAACAGAGGCTTTAAGACATCACTCCTAGACTATATATACTGAAAAAATCAGTGCCACTACACACGGAAAAACACTTAAAAAAAATCCCACAAAATGAGCTGTATTTCATCTTTATAAGTGTGTCTTACTAAGTTCCACCACTGGGACAGTGAAAAAAAGAATAGGGATACATCTCCATCTGATTTTTTATGTCTTTCTTAATGCCATTATAGGACTAACATATTCACCCTCTCAACTTTTTTTTTTTTTTTTTTAATTGTGGTAGCACCACTGGGAGCAGGTGCCTTGAAGTGGGGGCACATACCAAGCCTGACCTCCCTATGAACAGCTCTGAATTCCCTGATCTTGTTATGAATATTTTTTCTTCAAATGCAAAGCTGCAAAATGCATAAAAACTAAAGTAATTCAATTAAGTATCTACTCGGAGCTGGAAAAGACCATTTTGTTAGAACCAGTGGAGCACTAGTTTAACCCTGGTGCTCAGAATTCCCAAGCAAGTCAGCACATTAAGCCAGCTCTTCAACTTAAGAACAATTACTGTCATTTATCAGCCTGAATAGCAATAATGCACAAATCGACAGCTTTCAAGAGGCAAAGAGCGAGCTAGGTGTAATGATATGCAAAGCCACAGCACTCTACATTTTGAACTGTCTTCAGCCCATCAATACATCTCCAAGTACCTACAATTTATCAATACAAATGTGGTACCCAATGAAGGCAGGACCAAAAAGATAAATATGAACAGGGTGGAATAAAAGGTTCAAGAATGTTTGAATTTTATAATGATGAAGTACAGATCACATTCTTACAGCATTTTACATGCAGTGACCTGATCACATCACATTTTATTCAGCAAGAGGAAACGAATAAGAGAAAATCTTTCAGGTAGTTGTAAGCAGCTGCTTTGATTCTTTTTGTTTTGTTTCTCCTTCCTTTTCTATTCTTTTTTTCCTCCTGCCATTTCTATTTCAATCATGCATCTATGCAGTATTTATACAGATATGGTTCTTTTACTGATATATATAATTAACATCTTATTTTTAACATGAGAAAGCACAATATATACAGAAGGCATCATTTGAGTCTCACTATCTTATAAACTTATTTTAGTAGCAATTGAAGGATTAAAGGAATGCCTAAAATTATCTAACAGCATATATAACAAATGGCATTCTGGTGATTAAAGGCTCATGAATACAGAACTGATTTCCTCTGTACTTGATCTAGTTGTGTGAGGTTTTTTCTTTTGGATTTTTTTGGCTTTTTTAACATAAATGGGTTCTTTGTGAATGGAACCTTTTGGCAACTACAGCTATTGCAACAGTCAGGCATTCAGATTTCTTTTCTCTTATAGGACCTCCACAGGCAGATATGGGCATTTGGATTAGCAGTTAACATATACAGAGAATAAAGGCACATCTATGTTTTACCATGAGAAAAAAAAATGAGGGTTATCATTATTTCACCTGAAAGTCTGGCAGTTCTACCTGAAACTGCTAGTTTTATAATACCTTTTAATTTTCTATTCCTTACTTTCCAATTATTACAGCATGTAAACTGTTATATGTAGTCCTATCTCGATTCAAGACTTCAAGGTGTTCACTTGAGTTAGACATCTGCTTTGAAATGTTTTTTGCATAGGGGATTTCACTATGCAAGCTATTTTTCCTAAACTACTTCCATCTTCAAGAACTTAAAAAACTATATTACAGAAAGTACTAACATGTCCAGATGGCTAAAATGAGGTATGAGCAGGACTGAAAGAGGACTTTGCCAAAGAGAAAACACAGTCTTGTAGTGAAAGAACAGAGATCAGGAGCTCTGGGGTTTATTCCTAGCTCTGCTACAAACTTCTCATACAATCTTGAACACATCACTGAAACCTGTGCTTCCTCAGTTCCTCCAGAGACAGCTCTTTTTCTAAACACAGAGAATAGCTTCTTCAGAGGACAGATGACAGTTATTGATCAATGGAAAATAGAACATCATGATCCATGAACATATGTGTGGTATTCCTCAGCAAAGATCCAAAACAATATTGTCTTCAGCCTTCAGGAGACAGAATTTGCACAGAGATACAATTCATCTTATGATATAGCTCAAAACTGAGAGGATTTAACGGGAGTTTTCACACCATTTAAAATACAATTTTAAGAAGAAATACAATTTCCTCCTGTTTTACAGCCTTTCTAGAATTCACTCATCTTCCTCTAACTATTGGGGAAAGGATGTATATTACAACGCTCTGAGTTTATTTTTCATATCCCTTTTTATTCCCCCCAACAAATTTTACACCTCCCACCATCTTACTAAGTGGGCTCATTACACATTCCTAAACATAGGTGTTTCTTTCAGACACCCTAAGTTACCAGCTTCTGAAAAGGGTGCAGAGATTGAGAGGCTATATACCCATTGAGAATGCCTTAGAGACCATCAAGATGTCTTAAATGGCAGAATAAGTCAAAAGTGTGGGATGAATTCAGTTGAGCCTAAGGCGTCCTTTTCCAGTAGGCCTTTCTTATACTACTAATCACACTTGTGTACTAGTTTAGTAGACTTACCAGTTAGTAATATATATATTCAGTCAGAAGAAGTAACTCACTATCAAGAATCCCAATGAGCTGGTTACTAAAGAGGTAATAGTAATAAAGAGGTCATCTCATCTCAAGGTAAAAACAAAAGAGAAACCCACTGCTGACTAAGACAGCACAGTTTTGAGATCTTAAGAACTGCTGTTTTGTAACAACAAATTACTTCTGTATTTGATCTAGTATTCTGATTTCAGCTATTATCAATGTGTATGGAAGAATACACCATAATGGAAGCATAATAGTATAATTTTCCAGGAAGGTGAATGGGAAAATGTCTAAACAGAACACAATGAATGCTTAATTTGATTGATATCTCTCTCTTACTTGTTACTGTGTCAGCAAGGCTGATGATTTTTCACAAGTCTCCTGTTACTTGGCGTTCCTTCTCATCCAACCACTCCCATAGTTGTACTATATAAAAAAACAAACAAACAAAAAAAAACCTCATTTTCTTTAAAATTACATTTCTAACATTCAGTAACAATGAGAAAACACTGCAAGCTCAAACCCAAAAGTTTCAGAATACTAAAGGAAGCAAAAAGAACTTGAAGTAAATTATTTTTTAAAACTGCTTTAAGCCAATGTCAGTATTTTGTCTGAAATGCAGTGGTCATTGGTCTTGACTGTTCCTATAAGTAATGGCTCTAAAGCAACAGTGATAGCAGAGAACTTTAATCTCTGTTACTTCCCCTTCTGACACATTTGTGTCGACCTTGCTACTGTTATCAAGCTCTATTGCTCCTGTCTGATAGCAGCATCAGAAATGCAGATGTACTATAAAAATCCAAGGCATAAAACATTACATTGATTAAAAAAATAAATAAATTATTCAGAAGAAGAGGAGAAAACTCTTAAATAAATGTGTATACCCGAACAATCTAAATGACATGTTATTGTGTCAAATCCTTTTGTTCATTTCCTATGTCTAAACTGACTGAGAGTTTGATCTTGCTTCCTCTGAATTCAAAACAAAACTTCCATCTTTTTCTTTGAAAAAGCACAGAAAGATCTTCTGGAGTGAGAATGTATCTTCTGTTCAAAAACCTTCAGATTTATCTGTTCCCTGGCTGAAGTAATAAGTGGAAATAAAATAGTAAGAAAAATCTCCAATAGTTACAGTTTCAGACTATGGTGTACTAGCTGGGTTCTGCTTGGCTTTACAATAAAAGCGTTGAACATCACATTTTGACTAATTATCCAATTGAAATACAGATCATTCTGAGTTGTCAGAACTCAAGATGTCTTGAAGGGACCTGGAGGTCTGGGGACTTTCAAGGCTTCTGACACCACCGTAGAAATAAGAAGAGGGGACAAGGTTCTGACCATATCTGCTTCCTTCCTCCTTTCACCAAGATCTCTGGCAAAATTACCACTTGCACTCCGAGAGCTAAACATAGGTTCCTTAACAAAGATTTTCATAGACAGGATTCATGACTGAACGGCCCATAGTTATGAGAAACATGTTATAAAGTTACAAAATATAATTTGCCACACATACCAGCAATAATACCTACACCCTTTTTATCTATAGATACAGCAAGTAATGACAGATCAGCAGCCACTTTGAAGGCTCACTGAATGATGAAGATGCAGGTTAGCATCCAATTTGTAATAAAAAAGGAATGAGCTCTGAGATTTATTTGAAGATTAGTGGGAATTAGGCATGTCTACTTTCAGAAGATGCCTATCCACACCTTCATACACAAATATATTATTACCAGTCTGGTTCTGGCTGTGATTTTGTGCCCACCAACTTAATTAAAATATGAATTATTGTGAACAATATCTACTGATTTTTTAGTAAAATTAAATTAAATAGTAATATTAATGATTGGCTAATGACCACAATTCTGTAGATAAATGTATTAAGTACCTAGTACATGACAAAGATAGTAGGAAAGCTCTGGACATGACCAGGGCTGTGCTCTGCCAGTTCAAACTACAGGGCTGAGAGTACTTAGGGTCATACTAAGGTGTGTAGTAGAGAGCCCTGAAGAGCACATGGTTCTCTGTTCCCAGAGTTGGGGTTTCTACTTTGTTTTTAAAGATCAATAAAGCTACAGAATACTCAAGGAACTGGAGAAAGAACACCTCTAAATACTAATTCCAGCTCATCCACATTTCAGTTGCCTAGTAGACAGCATGGAGCAAACCTGCACATCAGCATGGCTTCCATTCCTAAAGATGGTTTAACCTGACAGCTAACTCCATCAGTAGTATAGAGGGACCACACGTCATATGTTCAGAATTATGGCAGAAATGAGGAATTCTGGCAGCAGGAGGCCTGCCAATCTCCTCCTGAATAACAGCCACAAAGGACAGAGTCAGTCTGATGCAGCTGGATCATCCTTGGAGTTACTTAATTTATGCTACAACAAAATTGACGCCAACCTATTGCAGAGTTTTTTAAAAGGGGGTTGCATCATTAACTGTTCCAAAGTCCCATAAATACTGATTTTATTTAATAAAAAAGAGCTCAGCTTACCACCGTCATTTCCAATGGGCCTTCTAGAGCAAAGCTTTTCATTGGAAATGTGGGTACTCTTTTAAAAGGAAGTATTCCTAAATATGGATATTTATTATAAAATCTCATACTGACATCTGGATTTAAACTGGCAGGAAAGATGTTACAGACACTTTATCCTTGTTTCTATTAACTGTATAACAAGCATGAAATATATACAGAAGTTTACATGGAAGAAAAAGCAAACAATAAAATGGGAGTCAAACACTCTCAAACTGAAGAAAACTTCTTGACTCTTGTAACTCTTCTCTTTGAAGTATCCATGCAGTAATTTAGAAGAGAGTGCAGACTCACAAACTGAAAAGAATAGAGGGCAAATCAGGGCTATTTCAGGGATTGAGATCGAATGTTGATATATTTAAACACGCTATAACCCAAAGAGGAGGGTTTTCTTCAATGTCATCTTATTACACTGCAAGGGAGGAAAACAGACAGTTCAATCACAAAATCATAATGCTTAAGCAGCATGAAATCATAAAGCTAGCAACAAAACAGGTGAAGCATGCTACATTTATGATTCATATGCTTCCTTTCACCCTAGCACAGTATTGGTTTACTGATAGCCCTAAATGGCCAGTCTCTGCTGGTCTCTCCAGCACAAGAGGAGTGAGCAGTATTATCCTTTTGGGTGTACTTACTGTACTGCACTCCATCATATAAAAATAATGCACATGAATAGTTAAACTGTTTATCCAACTGTACACATAGGTTACAAGCTACCATAAATAGCATTGTTGTTTAGACATGTACATAAAGCTCAATGCATACAAATAATCTTTACTGTCACATTCTAGACCCATTGAAACTGGTATACTGCCACAATACAATTTGGTAATTTTACTTTGCTACAGACAACCCAATTCTCTTAATAATTCATGTAAACTAAAATAAAAAATTCTTTGAAAAATTCTACCTATGAAAGAAAGTCTGAATGTGGACTTTCTTTGATCATTTAGTTTTCTCTATAATTTGTTCAAATCTTACATGATTTTGAGATCACCAGTGTTGATATTCTCAAGCATCTGGGGGGCAAGCACATATTGAACAAGGTGTCGCCTTACGATTTACTCCAGTGTAAATCCAGAGTCGAAACAATTCAGAGAAAACTCAACTTTATCTTGTGCATCCATGTGCTGAAATAGGCATTTTCAGCTAAGATACCTAACTGAAATTAGAACATCACAAAATAAACTGGGACATTTCCTCTCTGCATACAGCTGAACTCAACGTAGAGATGAGGAGGGAATGGAAAGGACAGCTTTGCTTAACTCAGGTAGGCTGAAGGCTTCTTCAGTCTCTGCAGCAACTCATTTGGGTGAATAAGGAATTGATGCAGAATTCAGCTCACCTTAATACCACAGATCTTCCTGATACAAGTCAATACCTAACAAAAGGATGTTTTCTGGAGTGACTAAATATTCTAAGTGAACTAGGCTCCTAAATGCCTTTTTACCAATTTTAACCATATGTCTCATACATTGACATGTTCATTATGAGGTAAATACACCTGCTGTACTGCCATCTGTTGTCAATCAATAATCCATAATATCAATGAAATTTCTAAATTGCTTTCAAAATAACATCATTGTTCCCAAAAAATAATTTGAACCAACTTTTCTTAGTTGGTTACATGAATGTAAGAAAGATTTCTCTTTCCAGATGTACTTACAATATACTTTGTCTTAGCATATGAAGCTTGTTGTTTCAGGAAAAAAAAAAAAAAAAAAAAGTAAAATTAATAAGGGAGAAACTAATGGAACATTTATTTGCTACTGGTATTTGGATTTCATTTTCCGAATGCAAATTCTGAGAACACCTTTTAGTATTTTCTACTATTGTCCTCAAGACTCAATCAAAAATTCTTCAGTTTCTCTTTTCAGCCAGAAGATGGAGTCACCGTTTCTTTAGAAAGGTCTTCACCACCCATACTATCACCCTGTCTAGTTTCTATAGCTATGTCAGCTTCCAAACAGGTAAATGTTAATAACCACATCACAGGTTATAAATTATTCAGAATTTTGAGAAATTGATCGTGCACAGTGCAACATTGTTGATTGAGTTGAAAGTCTACTTTATTTGCTTATGGCAAATCTTTCTAGAATATATTGGGGGGGGCGGGGCTGAGGGGGAGATGTTTTTGATTTACTTCTATTATTCTAGCTAGCATCTTTGCAGTCACAATCTTCACCTCAAGGTTTTTGAGTGAATTTCCTGCCCTAGATCAGTGTAATTCTCACAGGAACAGAGGCAGTATTCACATATAGTTTACTTGGGAAGAAGTGATTGCAGTATAGTTCATCAGAGAACTGGCCATTTTGGAAATGGAGCTTGCTTACTAATGTTATATCTATTGCAAATTAATATCAAAGAGTACATTGCACAAGAAGGAGGTTTAAGAAAAGCGGATAACTAGCCACACAATTTATGGTTACGTATTCTTCACATACAGGTGTGCCAAGGAAATGAACATATTCCTACCAAACAACTTGAAAATAAGACTGGAAGGTCAACATGAGAGCTTTCATCAGCAGCTCTGATTACAAATAAGCCATCAATTAACAGTGTAGTACTAGTACTTCCTGAAATGACTCATCAGTAGTAAAAAGCTGGTTCATGAACTACAGGTATCACAAAAAGACAAACTAAATAGGCAATTGCAAGGCTACAAAGAGCTGACACTGCTGGAGTTCTGCATATACTCACCACAGTGAGCAAAAACTTCCGTTTTAAAAGGCTTAACATGAAAAGCAATTTATCAACCATACCACTAAGTTTGACTTTCACAACAGTGTAAGTAGATTACAGGTATTCTAAAATTAACCACAACTTTAGTTCGCAATCACAAACAAGTATTTCAGCAGTCATATGTTACCTAACTACAACTGTAGCTAACATAACAGTATCCCTTGACTGTCTACCATTGAATTCGTGCCCTGTCTGGCATCTACAAAATAGAGAAACCTAAAAAATCAGGGTTATCCTTTCCTTCTGGATGAGCTGTAAAGATGGAATCCATTTCTTTGCTTTAAAGCATAGAAAGCAAACCACTGCCCAGAATTCAAATTTGTCAGTGAGCACTCAGGAATGCATCACCACAGAGACCCAGCCTGTCAATATGAGAAAAAAAAAATTCCAATTACTCTGTGAAGTTAGTCTGATCACTTTTAAGTTCCAAAAAGAAAATTATTACTTTTCATTTGCTCATGGTTTTAATTTGGACATGTCTGCAGAAGTTTTATGCATAATAAACACAAATACCTGTAACTGAATACATTCAGTTGTCTCCATTTTTTCTTAAAGGTACAATATAATAAACTCTTACATACATAAGAAAATGTATTTGCTCAGTTATCAGGTATTTGTTTACAAAGCTTTTGCAGTTACCTAACAGGCTCAAGTTTAATTCACAAAAGATTAATAATTTAGCTTCTGAAACTTTGTGTTACTTTGCATAAAAGACCTTCACCCACATCTACCGTTCAAAAGGTTTAATCTTTTATTGCAGCATTGCCAAGGGTCACGATGCTAACTCCAGCCAAGGTGGGAAAACAGCACTGCTATTAATTATTACTATTTACAGTACATAGTAGTAAATTAATTGGGCAATAAAAGGTATTGCTATGATTTATCAAAGTATTAAAAACTCATTCACTGGATTTTTTTTCTTGCTGAACTACTGTATTCAATATTATAGAGCAAGCTTTTTACCTTTTTATTTTAACTGGGTGACCTGGTTTTGGAGAAAGTAAAATAGAGTTCTTGTGAATGTTAGTGAGATGAGAGTAGAACTTATGTTATCATTAGAAAAACAGAAATTAAGGGTAAATATTTTAAGAAGATTTCCTTCATCTTACATTTATGCAACTGCAGAAAATTCACAAAGAAGATTGCTCAGGAAGTCCAACATCTGGGAAACTTAAAGAAAACCTGGACAAAAGACAAGAAATATGAAGTCCAGTTTTAGAAAATAACTGCTAACTAGATAGGATTTTCTTATATCTTATAATTTACAAAAAAGTATTAACTGGCAATGACATTTCATTTGAGTGTCAAAAATCAAGCCTATTTCTACTTCATCACCATTCTTTTAGATAATTTTTCAGACATAAGCCATCTCTATTAAATTCATATTAAAATGATAATAACTAATATGTGGCAAGCCTTTAGATAGTAACATGTTCATTATTATTGTACAAAAAATTAATGAACTATTTTCCATTTCTTCTCATTTATAGTGGTTTTGGAGCTTCTACCTTTTTGCTAAAACTGCTAAACCAGCCAATATGGTACAGAGATGTAAAGACCTGAATTACTGAGCTCAGCACTTTTGCCTGCATGTATGATGCTCACAAATAAATTATGTGTAAGAAAAAGAATGTATTATTGCATAACATTCTTAATTGCCTCTCTCCCTGCAGGACTCCATCGAAACATGGCATGTTGTATCCTTATAAAAAATATTTTGTAGAAGGACTTTAGAAAAGCACAGAGCTAGTAAACAGATAGCCATTGCGCTTATAGTTACAATGAGTTACAATGCATTACGTATTTAATAACCTAATTTTTTCAGTTGACAGTGCAGATTTTTAGCAAACTTAAATGGACATTGGACATTAACTCCACATGCTTATACGTAGCAAAATCTTTAACTGCTCCCATGAAGAAGATAAGTTATTAGCCTAAATGACAGATACTGTTTCCATGCTCACAAATACTGTCCAAATATTCCTTCAGTTAAAGACATATTTAGAGCTCATTCTTTTCCAGATTTGAAATGATCTAAAAATTGGTGAAGAGGGTGGTTTTCTGAACTAAGCTTCAAGGGAAGCATGTGAGTTTGTTCTCTGAAAGCACATTATCAGTGTGCTTCCTGGAAGACAGGAACAAAAGAACGTTGAATGTGAAGGGCATTTTCCTGCATGGCTTCCCAAGACTGCTGTGGGTATGTCATCTCTCATTCTAATGATTTGCCAAAGGTCTACGCTATTGAGAACATGCATGTGTAAAAACAGAAAACAAAATATTAAAAAAAATAAATCTGACTTCTGCAGTCCTTGGGACTTGTGTGCAAAACCATAAAGGGAGAAACTTTTCTATCCCCTAGTATCTACCAGAAGAACTGTGAAGGTTCCTTTAATTTACACAACATCAATTGGAAACAAGCTCTTGTTCAATGCTTTCAGGAGAATTACCTCACATTTTTCCTGTCATCACTTTCTTCATCACCTTTGAAGCAGGTGGGGACAATCCAAACAGCACATTCGCAGTGGTCAGAATGGTGTACTGTGAATCTATGACTGTTGTGAAGCAGTTCCTTCAAATGTTATACTATCAAACACTTTAAATTGGTTTCTCTTTGAAAACTCTAGCTTGAGCAGAAGTGAAAGCAAAGGAGGTGGTGAAGAAGAGACTAGAATAGAGATGCTGACCATTACATTTGCATTGATCCTCCCAAAGTTTCTACTGTCATCCAGAGGAAGCCTTTCCACCATACTACCTACTCACTCATCTACTGCCTTTAATACAAGGTATTATTAGAGTATATCAGATGGAAAGAGCTTGTGAAAGCATCTGATACTGTCTCAGCCAACACAGAAAAAAGGCCTCATTCTCACAGCACTGATCTAGAAGAAAGTATGTCAGTCTTTTTAGGAATTTTATGGAATCTTAAAAAAAGTCATTGCACTGTCCTAGACAAAAACCAAGCTCATTAATATCAGTGGCAGTCTTATATGAATAAGAAATTAAGAGACGATTAGTACAAATCTATTGTACATGGTGTTAAAGTGCCCAAGTCCAGGTTCCCTTGCGTGCAAGGCAGGTCTCTGTGAGGAGAGGCCGGGGCTGCCCTGCGCTGACAGGACCGGTTCCAGCCGGTTCCGGCCGGTTCTGTGGCCGCCCCCACGCAGGGCCCAGCTGAGCCCCTCAGCGACACCTCTGGGGAAACCGGTCTGGGAAAGGGCAAAGCGCTGCCCCACAGCCAGGGGACAGCCTGAGGGACAGGTCTGACAGACAGCCGGAGGGACAGGCCTGAGGGACAGGCATGAGGGACAGCCTGAGGGACAGGTGTGAAGGACAGCCTGAGGGACAGGTGTGAGGGACAGGCATGAAGGACAGCCTGGAGGGACAGGTGTGAGGGACAGCCTGAGGGACAAGCATGAAGGACAGCCTGAGGGACAGCCTGAGGGACAGGTGTGAGGGACAGGCATAAAGAACAGCCTGAGGGACAGGTGTGAGGGACAGCCTGAGGGACAGGCCTGTGAGCACCAAGATCAGAGAAGAAGGGTGTGCAGGAGGTGTTCCAGGGGCCAGGATTCCCCTGCAGCCTGTGGGGAGACTGTAGGGGAGCACCCAGACTGTAGCCTGTGGAGGGCCGCATGCCAGAGAAGGAGGATGTTTCCTGAAGGAATTGCTGCCCATGGAGAGACCCACACTGAAGGAGGGGAAAAGTGTGAGGAGGAGAGAGATGCAGAGATGGACCGTTACAAACCGACCACAACCTGCCATTCCCAAACCCATGCCCTGACTGGGGCTGGGGTGGGTAGAGGAGTCAGGATGGAAGGAGTGAAGTTGAGAGTGGGAAGAAGCAGAGGGGAGGAAGGTGTTTAATTTTGTCTTTGTTTCTCACCATCCAAATCTATTTTATTTGGCAATAAATTAAATTAATGTTCCCCAAGTCAAGTCTGATTTGCCCATGCCAGCAATCAGTAAGTGATATCCCAGTCTTTAAATTGACCCACAAGCTTTTTCATCTTATTTTCCCCCCGTCCTGTGGAGGAGGGAGATGAGAGAGCAGCTGGGTGTGCAGCTGCCTGCAGTGCAAGGTCAACCCACCACATCCCCAGGCTGATGAACACTACTGACCGTCAGTTGAGGGAGGACCATGACAAAAAAAAGAGGGGAAGTTAAAGGTAAATATAGAAAGAAGGAAATACTAGATTTATGTGAAATCTTATACCTGCCTGGATTGATACTGACTGTAAATTCTGCAGTCAGTCTGGGATATATTTGGATATTTTGATCATACATCCATACTGCCAATATTTATTTCACTGACACATTTGGGCCTCTGTATTCATTTAGTTCTATTCTCAGTACACAACTGGAACCCTAAATATAGACCTAGTCCGTCTGGGGGTATCATACTGTGTAGCTACAACAGGCATACTTTACTGTAGTAACCCTTTCTTCTACTCATGAATTGTGTAAGCACCTGGAAGGATCTATATTTACAAATACTCATTTTCTTTTATTGTGTCAAATCTTGTATATATCTGTTTGTATGGAAAGATGTGAATAAAAATGCAAAGATATTTGGGAAGGCTACATAAAGGAACATACTTTCTAATAAACATTATATTAATCTGACAAGGATTATACCTAAAAAAAAAAAAAGCGAGAGAGACTAATAAAATACTTCTAAAAGAACAGTATTTTCAGGAGATGTATACTGAATACACATTATGACACCTCCAGTATGCTATACTTTCACACATGTCTTTTCCTGAGATGCATTTAGTATCCCTGAAATTTATTATCAATTAGTCTCCATTTGCACTACAGTTCTTCCAGGATCACAGTTAATATCTGGTTACAAACTCTGCTGATGCTACCTTTGCTGCCAGGCCCACCATCTTCCTCAACGTACTGAAAAGTTATGGGTTTTTTTCCAGACAGTTTCTCCCCTTCCCCACCAATTTGACACTTCCATGTCTCCTTTCCTTGAGTAACCATGAAATTCTACCAAGAACGTTGAGCAAACTTCTTGTCCATCAGCAATGACACTCCTGAATGTCTACTGAAGAGTACCAGTCTTGTTCTTACACACTCCATTTGTGTAGCAGTTGTGATATTGATCTAACACTCCACAAAAACACAGCTTTCAATCGTTACAATAATTGAGCAAAACACGTCCATTCTGAAATTATTAATACTATCACAGGGAAATTAATTTCCTTTTGATGTTCTTCTATCAGGAACTCTACTTTGATTCATTGATGTCACAGAACAAATTAGTGCAGTACATAGCCAAGCAGTGTGATATTAAAATCAAACATTATTCTGCCGCTGATATCAAACAATAAAGTAGCAGATGGCTTTTTTTTAGAAAAGGCTTTCATGTCAGAGTAAAGGGTTGCACAAACCAAAATTATTTCTTTTTCTGGAAGTTGTTGTTGGTTGTTGCTCATCTGGATCAAAATCTTCAGTGTATGAAAAGACTACATTATACGATAAAAGGTCAAACATTCAATGGAATACAGAAGATAAGGGACTTCACAATCTTCTATGTTTTGGTTCTTTAGCTTCAGTGGCAACCAAACATAACACTTGGTGAAAACACAAACACTGCCTAGCTTGCGCCAACTCTTGGACAAACGTTTGATTTTAATAGCATTGTCTTTTCATATACAAAATTTACTTATAACACATGCTACAATAATTAATTAAAAGCAATGGTATTTACACTGCCATCAAAACTGGGTTTATAAGATCAGGCGTTAGTATTCCAATATTCTGCATTTCTACACTAAACCTGAACTTGCTTCTCCAGTGAATTAAAGACAAATGTGATTTTGTCATTTGTTTCAATAGGAGGTAAATGCGATTAGGTGTCTTCCTTCAAACGTGTCTTCCTATGATACTACCAATGTCATAAGGACATGTGCTACCTCTCTCTATTCAGCACAGCTACTTTCTTCAGCAATTAAGTCACAGTATTTGAATACCCAGGCTTAGGGACAAGTTTATTTGTTGAGGAACAGACCAACCCATCACTGATACATTTCCTCCTACCAACTGCTGGTAAGCATACATTCTGTAAGAAGGAGTAAAAGACCATTTAACAAAACAATGTTGTTTATGACAACTTCTAAATGAATGAATTAAAACACAAAGCACAAAGGTTTGATTCATGTTGTGTTTACCACTGAAAATGACAAGTAACTAAATGCAGGTTTTATGCAGCTGTTCTTGCTCACCAGCAAATGGGCAGAACATCAGACAGCAGAATCTTTGAATTTCAATTGCACAGACAAGGACAGTATATTTAACACATCTCCTGTACATCAAGTGGTCAATGCTATAGCTATAGCTTCATATAATAGTTTTCAGGGGCTTAGGAAAATGAGCAAAATAGGGTCGTTTACTTTGATCTTAGCCCCTGGGAATGGGAAAGAAAGAGCAGCCAAACATACTTGCATATTTAGTAAAAACAGAAGAGTCAAAACAGAGAAACTAAAGAAATCCATAAACTCTAGAAAGGAATAATACTTCATTACTTCCCCCAAAAAAACACCTCAACAGAGAAACATGAGATGCTGCTAAGTGGATTAGCTGCAATACAAATCCTATTGAACAAAACAGGCCTTCTAACAACTTGCAATTTGCATTTCTCCATGGAGGACTGGTGATTAGTTTTGCATTAATTGCTGCACCCTGTTAATATTATCCCAGCCAGGTTCCACTATCCAGCCGGAATCACTTTTTTCATTACCGATTCTTATTAGTTGTTGTATGTAATGCTAACATATCAGTCAAATTGAGTTTTCTTATTATTCTCATTAATACAGGATCTTTTGAAATCTTGGACTACTTATGAAAGAGGTTTGGGGGGCTGGAGAGGATTAGCCATAGTTTGTATTATCTGTCTTTGAGAAAGTATTTGTACTTGGATTTTTTCAGTCTTGTAAACTCTGTGGCATGATGTGACCTTTTAATATCCTCATTTGTCAAAAGCAGACACTTAAATTCATTTAGAAGAGTGGAACCATTACAAGTAAGTTAATAACACAAAACCCAGATATTTTTAGAAAGTTTTGTATATCCAAGGATTTTCTCTTTTGAGTAAAATATTTAACAAATTCATATCACTTTTCATATACTAATCTCCAATTTTAGAAAAATCCTTTGAAGTATTAAGCATCCAGACATGCACACAGAATAAATTCTCAAGTTATTTCTCTGAGTTGCTGTGTCCCATTCCCTTCCACCCCACAAAACACCCCAAAAACTGTATTCACCATCATTTTTAATGTAAATTATGTTTAGAATATATCATGTTTAATATAGTGAAAGCTTTTAATAAAGCTAAACTGAAACAGGTCTCCAGTTTTCAGAGTTAAAAGATCCGTTTCTTTTCTATCAAATTATATGAATGACCAGTAAAATTGTAGGCACAGAAAATGTATTCTGCATTCACTGTAATAGTGAAATATTTGGCTTTGCCAGCAACAGACCAAGTATTCCATTTTATGTAGAAAAGGATGTGGTTTGCTTGGTTAGCTTGGAAATAAAGTCAGTGAAAAAGAGTGGAAGCTTTCAAAACACAAGAGAAGTACAACTTAGTGCTGTTTTCCCATAAAGCTGCAGAATGCAGGTCCCTTTCAGCTGTTAAAAGATTGAAGAATGACTTGGAGTAGAACAATAATGTCAGAAGAACAGGGAAGTGCACACTAGACAGCCATAAGAACTTCATTTGACTTGTATTGGCAATTGATTTAAATGGAATTGCAACTACCCATCAAGGTCAAGAGTGCTTTCTTGACATTAGGGACCTCTGTGTCAACTGCAAATGTACAATGGTCATCTATTTTTTACAAACATGTTCAAATCATTATAAATCATGTTTTAGAATGATTGTTTTAATGTTCTAAGTAACGTGATTTTACTGAACAGTAGTATTGCTAGCTGAACAGTTTGGAATATATTCTTTGCTATACAAATTACTCCACAAAATAATAAAATACGCTTTATCAGATACTACACAGCTTAACTGAAACAGATGGATCACATCAGGTACTTCCACTGCAGTATAGCAATGGTACTTTTAAGACAACAATGTTGTGATTTTGAGACAATAAGGTCTTACAACAAGGTCTTGCTTAACATTAGTGCACAACCATTAGGCAAATGTTAAACTAACACTTGAATAAATCCTAAAATACTGGCTGCAGGTCAAAATCTCTGGAAAATCAAATAAACATCTATTACAGATTCTTCTCCCGTTGAAGTTGAGGACAACTTGTTTATTTGATTTTTGTATACTTACAAAGAGCCCCCATTGTGACAATCGTAATGTTTTAATTTCTCCAACAAAATGTGTGCTTTTGGTGCTCTAAAGACAAATAAAAAGCATATCTCTGATTTTGAGATACTGGTAATCTAGGTTCCTGACCTACAGAGATGAGAAGTACCCACTAAACCTCATTTCTATATATTTCTAAGAAATTACTCACATTAGTTTCCATGTTAATGATGTTCAGCTCATATATATTGTGGCCTTAGTTTTATTTCTGAGGTAAACATATTTCGGTGATAAAGAGCCATAAAGTTAAAATCAGAAAGAAAGAAGAAAGAGGTTCCCAGTGAATGACATTCCTCACAGGAATACCACTGTTACCTCAGTTATTCTGCTTCTTTGTCACTACATTCATATCTCTGGAAATTTTGTTAAATCATAGAAATTAGCTTACGAAACAGCAAGGTGTGACAAAGAGAAAACTACAGTACAGGTCAGAAGAAATAAAAGACCAGATCTAGGTCTTAGTGAAGTAACAGTATTTGTATCAGATTTAGTAACCACTGGCACAGCCCAAACAGCATTCATGCATCGTGATCTCCATTTGGCTTGTGGTTTGTGATTCTCTACCTGCTTTTTAAATCTAATAACACATCATTCTGGAGCTATAATTCAACTTACATTTCTATTTTTGTTTATATGCTTCTATAACTGTTTCTATGTAATACTCGTATTTCATTAGTTGAAAAAGTTGTCACGGTACAACTGGTCAACAGACGAAACCAGTGAAACATGGGTAAAGAATAAGGGTAAACAGGTCTAAATTTCAGATCTTAGTATAAACACAGAACGCTAAAGATTGAATAAAACACAAAACCTAAATACTCTATATAACCTTATTTTTTATTAAATTATCACTGAATTATTTTTAACTGTTACATAAGCTATCTTTAATCAGTTATTGGGACTTCTTTATATTTTTATATATATAAATATATAATATATGTATATTTTTATTAATATGAACTCCAGGTACATAAAGGGTTTCCTTCAAATCAGTTTTTAACTGATCTATAAACACATCACTAACATCAACTTCTCTGCATTTGTTAGGGTAACTATTTTTGAATGGTGCTTCTTCAACACCATTAAACTGTGTAACAGATATTTCTTTGGTCTTCTAGTCCAAACTTGTGTTAGTCTTGCAAACCAGCACCACCTGAGCAGCAGTACAGCCCACACAGAAGATCATTGTGGAGTATTAGTTGTTCTAGAAGTTTGTAAAAACAAATGCTTTTAGCCATTTCTTCTAGTGCCTCCTATTTTGACTAATTAGCTAATAATAATTTAGTAACCTAATAGTAATTGACAACATAGAAATGCATAATAACCATGTCCTGAAAACTGACACGAGCAGTATTATATCACCCAGTATACTGGCTTTCATACAACTATTTCATTACCTGCAAGCTTCTTGGTAATGAATATGCTATTAAAAGTTTCTTTTTAATTTTCATGTTTCTCATGTTGTAATTCTCCAATAAATTTCTCTGACTTCTAACATAAATAAGTTTCATTATTCCTCATTATTAAAAGAAACAAACACATTCTCCTTCACTGAAAGGGTGTCATATAATTAGATGACCTTCCTACATAAAATCATGAATGAAAAAGGACCTGACAACTTGCAGGAAAATATTTAATCAGACATTAGGACATTAAATATAGTTAGTCAAAACACAAGACATTATTACACTAACAAATGCTTTCAGAAACAGTCTTTTACAATACAAGAGATCAAAACAGACTTTAGTTTTACTACACCATTAGACAAGTCCCAGCTTTCCAACAATTTATCACCAATTTCTTCATTTGGTTGTTTTAAACATGCTTTTAAAACATACTTGATAACTAGTAAAAATTGTATACAATGCAAATGACATTTCAGATAAGTTTTATTGACTTAATGCTCTGGTAATAAAATTATAACAATCAGTATTATTTTGATTTATTGCAAATTTTACTTTCACCTTTAATGGACTTGGTGTATGGCAGAATTGAATGTAATGCTGCTGCCACCTCAAGGTCACTACAGAAAAGTGTGATGGTTCATTTTGGTCTACTCGTATCTAATAAACAGTAGCAAAATTCAGTAAGTGAGAATGAACAGACTCCTTTGTTTTCATGCAGTTGTTCAACACTGTGTGCAGATTCCACATGCATATTTGCAATGAAAATATAATTTGACATCTCTGTGTACACGGAAGTGCATACACGTCATCTACAGACCTGCATGCACGCACAGTGCTAAGGGTTAGAGAATACAATCTTTGGATGTCAAGGAATGTCCATAAAGTGACTCAAACCATAAGGTACTAATTTCAAACAAACTAATTAAGAAGAATTTGACTTTAGTAAAATTGATAAGGGAATTAAACATTTGGTCCAGTACCTTTCCAGGGTTTTGGGGTTTTGGTTTGTTGCTTTTTTAAACTTTCAGATTAAAATCACAGTAGGATGGAGAACCCCAGTTTATCACATTTATATTAATATTTTAATATATGTTTTGAGGGAATAAGTGCACAATAAGTACTATACCACAGATAGAAAGTTGTGTAAATCTCCTTATTTAAAGTTTTGGGAGCCAAATAAATATTTTAATGAAGAAAACTGGAACAATGTATTTATTGGGTACTACGAAACATCTGCAGCATTGTGTTCATATGGATGCTCAGAAACTGTGCAAATTTGTACTCCTCAGAGTTCTATAAGAGCATAACAGAAGCTTCACACCATCACACACATGATAAATATGCGGTCAGCTGTATAAATTTTGGAAAATTTATCAAGGTTAGGTTAACGTGACTTCTACACCGAACTTCCCTGAGAAATCTCACACTGTATAACTACAATCTACAGCTTAAAACCCATCTCAAGCACCTATGTGCTTGATTAAAATACCCTGCCTAATCCCATTTGGCAAAAAAACAGATTTCACTTAAAGTTAAAGCCTCTGCAGGAGAAGATCAATCTATGGAACACAAGGAAAGTTGCCAGGACTAGCCAGACCATTCACTGAAGGACAGAGGACTGGTCCACAGTTCCCTTTAAAGATACGAGAAGTACTCAAAAGTACTCAGTGGTTTCCATGCTGAGCAGGAAACCTTAATACCTTTATTCTGGCCTATATTGGTAATTGATAATGACATTCAGTCATGGATACACCTGATTGGATTTACAAATTTCTGGTGGCATTTTATCCATTGGGAGCTAGCATGTTGTATATACTCTAGAAATTCTTTCTTGCATCATAAAGTATTTTAGTCTATGATGACTGATTTAACAAGGAGGAAAAAGTAATGCCTTTTAACTACAATGGTTAAAACAACCAAACAAAAAAACAGCAATTAAACCCATTACAGGAATATTAGCTATATTAGAACTCCAGGGAGTCTGATTCTTTTTAGGGGCTCCCCTTTTACATGTGAAATACTAATTTATGTAATGTAGGATCTGATTCCAGGCTTACTGCCACTTATCGTTCACAAATGAATTCTCCTGAATGTGTAAAACACACTGAAGACAGTCACCAAGGCATATATAAATGGCAAATCTAACAACTAGGATCTGTATGTATCTGCTATAATGCAACACTCCGCATACAGCTGATTTCTTTTACGAGTCAAAAAGACACTTGTATTTTCACTGACTGTAACAAGAAAAAAAGTGGTAGTTTGCTGTCATTGTTGTAGGAGTCTTTTGTGCGTATGACTCCCCTTGCTACAGCTGCCAATAATAAATCACATTCTACACTCCCTTAATTGGATTACATGCGTAAGAAAGCGCCGTTTGGAGTATGAGCTGGCAAAAATATCTGCAAAGTAATAAAAAGGGAAAATAATAATGGACATCATGTGGCAAGTCTCTAAAAACTGCCTTGCTATTTTCTGTACAGCTAAATAATTTTTGCCCCTATTCTAAGGGGAGCTTCCCCATGGCCAATTCAACAGTAAAAACTGATCCAAACTTTCCTCATTATTTTCACTAATTTAAAAAAGATCTGTCCTCAATACATGTACACAGACCACACTGTCTTCATATTAATAAAGACATTTAAAAATTGCATATTCTAAGGGCTAGGAGAAGCCCTGATACTTTGAAGACAATGGCAAAACACCTCTTAAGAATCACACCTTCTGATTTAACATTTCCCCCAAAAGTAAAAGATGGCAATAAGGTCCAGTTGTCACCTACCAGTGAGCATTATCATTCCCACAGCTGCAGGGAACTTTAAACTGGTAAAGGGATGGGCTAACTGGAAAGCTAGATTCTGTTGACTCTCAGAAGCTTCCAGTGCCCTAGCTTGCTGTAGAATTGAGTTCAAAGAATCAATGAATTTTAGCTCATCCCCTAAGAATTTTTCTTGCAGTGCCCTTATTTCAGAGGATCCAATGCTTTTGATTCCATATTTTGCCTCGAAATGTTATTAAGTGGAGTATAGCATGGTTTGGCTGTTTTGTAATTGTGCTTTTTCAAAGGCAGAACACTGGTGTTTGAATCATTTCTTCAAGTCATAATGCAACCTACTACTTTCAGTCACCATTGCAAACCCACTCCTTTTCAGTACAGAATCATAAAATGACAGTTATGCTCATATAGGCAAAAATATAAATTAAAAGAATTTACTAATTTTTTAAGAATTTTACAAATTTTTCTCTGTAGCTTCTTCCTTCCTCCACTCCTATCCACACACCTACAGCTCACATTTATCCTCTTCTGCTTTATACTCACTGCAGACCTTCCAATGAGACAAATACACCCATTGTGATCCTTTGACCAAGTCTGTAAAAATCATCTACTAAAATAGTTATAGTAATTAGGGATGTGATTTTTGGTGACATTTTTATATAAGATGTAATATAGAACACAGTTATAATTATGGTTTGCCCATACCACTGACACAAATAAGCTTTCACTTACTTCACAGAAGAAACCAGCAGCCACAGCAGTTGTGAAAAGAATTGCTGTGCCAGTATAACTTCTATAGAAGTTATGTAAGTTCCTGTTGGTATAACTGCATCAGAAAAAACACCTTGTAAAGAACATTTCAGTACCTTGATTTGAGCCAAGGTGAAGCTTTCCATAATGTCTCACTACTTTCAGCTCACCTCGTTGTAGTTTCTTTCTCCTATATACCAGAAAAGCTATGAAGGAAGTTAGCTTACACTTGCTTCTACTCTTTGTATATCACCAGCATGCTCATATCAAGTGATTTTTCACACTCTTTAAAATTGGGTGCCTCCTAACCACTGACTGGAAGATTCCATGAAAATATAGCTCTATGTTTTACATTTTAAAGCACCTAACATTTAGGGTGTAGTTTTTCTCGAGCCAGTAACACTCTCCAAAAACCACAAATGTGACTTCAAAATTTTAAGGAAATATCTACGGAAAAAGATGAGCCTTCCCTATTTCTTACACTCAAGAGTTCTTATTCAGGTCTCTTCTTCTCAATACCAATGAAAAGTCAGTATGTTAAAGATAGAACTACATATTCCACAGAATGGGATGAGGGGAATTTTGCAAAAAAAGTATATTCTCTTATTCCTGAGAAGAAGTTTTAAATATAAGTGAAGAAACCAATGAGAAAGAAATATAGCATTTTATTTTATTTTATTTTAAAAGCAATTTCAAATAAGGGACTTATGGTCAAATAACTAAGATTCAAGGGAAAGAAAGTAAGTTTGCAAATAACAGGACAGATGCTGTTAAATCATCTCTAAATTGCAATTACGTATTTTACGTATACACTTACTTGCATACATAAAATTGGATTTACGTATAGCTTAGAGGTGGCCCTGAATCATACGGTTTAAATCTGGAGTCAAGCTTGTATCTACCCACCCACAAAGCTGGGGGAAGCAGTGGACTATTCAGTAGGGATTTTTGGTCTCATTTCCTGTACAAAATAAAGTAGATGTGATTTTAGGAGACGGAGTAAGTCATATAAGAAAGCAGAGTGAAAGATATTTTTTAATTCACTGAAAGTTATACATAAAATACAGAGTGAGAAAAAATCTCATCATTTGATAACCCATCATGAAAATATACAAGGTCTAAAGGAATAACAGATTCACTGATTTGCAGTGTTAGCAGTACTAAAATAATTAAAAGAAAGATCAAGCAAAAACAAAACACAAAAAATAAGAAGTTAATGTCATGCCTATTCTGTGAATATAAGACATATATCTGATTTACAGCTTTTTAGCAAATACTACTTAGATTTAGTAAACATATTAGTAACCATCTTCTCAAAAAATAGGAGATACGTTTCTAAATTAAATTAATATAAATCAGCCCCTAGATGTCATTGTTGCAGCTGAAATATCACTTACTACAGAACTTCCCTAATTCTGTAGTAGAAAAGGCTGTATAAAGCAAAGTAAACCATCTAAGTAATATAAATTCTGCTCAGTTTTAATGCCTCAGTGCCAAAGCACAAAGACCTCTGAGGCTATAACAAAAAAGATAACTAATCTAACTGTACAAAAGGACTGTATACGAGGCAAAGGTTCTGACAGCAGGTAAGCGCAACCACCTCAAAGGACACTGCAATCCAAACCTCATAGCGTTAAATGTTATATACTCCTTTCACAAGGGAAGATTCTTTGTAACTGCCATCAATGTTTGCCTCAATACTAAAAACATTGACATTTCATATAGTTCAGACATCTCTAACTCTACCAGGAACACCTATACATGTTCTGTATATACAAAAATCTAGTTTGTTTTTTTTTAAATCTTACAAAGTGTGGTTTTTTCTACAATATCTTGTAGCAACTAATTCCAAAGATTAATTACATATATATAAAAGAAAAAAAAAATCTAAAAATTTTCTGTGCTTGTTTTGAAAGTGCAACCATTCAACTTCACAGAATACCTGATTAGTCTAACAGTAGGAGCATATTTAAAGTGTATTGTATTTTCTTTATACTATTTATTATCCTTATGTATCTATCATATTCTATTGTACTGTCTCTCTAAATAAAGCAATGCAATGCTCATTCTTTCCGGTATAATTTTTCAGTACTTATAATAATTCTTAATCCATCTATACAGATATAGATATAAATAACATATTTTTTCCTATGTTCTTACCACTCTTCTCTTACTATTTTCATAGAATATACACCACATTTGCAAACTTACATATTTACAGGGTCAAAATGTCCCCTGTGTAAAGCTCCGCTTCACAGTAAGGATTCCCAAGATGCCAGCCTAATAAAGTAGCCAATACATTTGCACCAACGTAAATATATGGAAATTCTTCCACCATTTTCTAACTGAGAAACCCAGAACTTTATTTTTCATGCATTAATCAACTGTATTTTATGCAATCTGCATTCCTCCCCACGCCCAGCCCCCTGCCCCAAAACAGAACTACTATGAGCAGATAAACCTAGTACACAGGTACAGACAATATGAAACAGATTGTGCCATCCAAAAAAACGTGAGAAAAATAAGTCCAGGCTCATGTGTTGCACTTCTTCTGTAAAGATGGAAGAATTCCTAGTTGCCAACAGTGTTGCAATGCTACTGCAAGTTTCTCTTTTTTTATGGTGGATCTACCCCACGATAGATCAAGGCCACCCCCAGGCTGCCAGACTTAAGTGAAATATAAAAGAAGAAAACTACTTCTTTACGTGGCACTCAAAGTGCTCACACAGTACTCTTGGTCACTGCTCACACAGAAGGAGATGTACAAGCCAAGGCCTCCGTTCCAACCAGTGCTCCACGCAAGATTCACTTGTAAATAGAGCTCTGAAGCAGTTTATTTAATCTCCACTCAGGAGATTCAGGGACTCCATTTATATCATACATTATAATAATGTGAAAATTATAAAGCTTTTGGAATGGCTTTGGAACAGCCAGGCACAAAAATGTAGAAAACTCATGGGCTAAATTGAATTTTTTATTGACAACTATATAACTCATTGCTGTACAAGTCATTAATGAAAATAAACCTAATCATTAATCCTGATGACTGAAAAGAGTTTAAGACTGAGGCCACAAAGAATAAACAGACACTTATAGGCAAGTTACTGTATGTAGATTTCTCTTATTTTAAAAGCGTGCACAAAAAAGTGTGTATACTTTGCATGTATTTACTTCAAGATAGCATCTTTGTTGATGTAGCTCCATATTTACTCGGTGTTTCTAGACTATGTATTACTCTTTTAAATTAAGCTTATAATGTTTACCATAAAACTCATACCACTGACATTCTGTACATATTTACAGTAATTACAAAGCAGTTTTGTATAAACTTTTACAAAAACATCAACAGCCTGAACTTATTATGCTCAGTACAAGTGTCTCATTTCTACCACTCAGGAACAGTTGCCTTATCCAAATTTCATTTGGTTCCATGTTTCCTTCAACTTGAAAGCAATGAAAATGAAAAATATGAATAGAACTTGGTGAATTAAGTAGCCTTTCAAAATAATGTAAAAGCAGAAAACCTAAATCTGTTTTTGTTGTACAGTCATACTTAAACAGAGGATGAAATTTTTAACTTAGTCCAGCTTTAATTACAACAGGGAAGAAAAACAGTGTATGAAGACAACTACTCATTATCAATGCAGTATTTTTAATCCAGACATATCAGATCCTAGCATATTTTGATTAGAAAAAGGAGGGTGAGAGTTCTGTATCTACAAGCGTGATTCAATTCAGATAACTGGTTAATTAAACTATGACAAATATAGAGGTGAAAACTAAGCTTTTAAAGGAACACGATCCATGAAAAGTAATGACATTTCTATGAAAAGGCTCCATTTAATATGGCAGAAAAGGTGAAACACACTGCTATTGTTATTACTACTACTACATTTGACTACTTTAAAAAAGAATGAAATGTCATTTAGTAGGTGTTAAGACAGATTGTATCCTGGCATTTCCCCTGAAGCAATGTCTTTTTTAAAAAAGCCTTACTAAAATTATCTTACAAAAGTTATCTTACCAAGTCACAGACTGTAGGATAAGCTTTGAAGTGTCTTAAAACTTAACACAATTAAATAAAGCTTCATAATTCAAGGAACTGAAGCAACAATGGAAAATTAGAGATTAAATAATGCCTATTGAAAGGATGGCTAAATCCATCTCTTGAGTAACACCTGATTTACCAGTATTTCAAACACATCTCCTACCTCTATGAAACCATATACAGTTATTTACAAAACTCCCGGCTGAGGGAGGAAGTAAACTTGCAAAAAGTTGCTACAATTGTACCAGGTCCCCCCCAAATTCAGCTGTAGACCCACACACCTGAATGCACCTCAAGGCTTTTTCGAAGAATTGAACATTAGATTTCACTCACCCTCACCCAGCTGGGAACCACTGCTGAAACTCATTATCCCTCTGTCTTTTCAGTTTATATGAAATACCTCATAAATTCACAGCACATAACGTTCCTGACACATAGCTCCTAAGGTCGCCCATGACATACCACATACGCTTTCGACTCCACATTCCTGCTAATATTTTTTTTTTAATTGCTAAACTTTGTCAGTTCTCTGCAGTTTACTCTTGGAAACATTTGCATCCATTTGCCAGTTTAGACCCAAAATGTGGTGGTCGCTGTGGTGTTGTGTGAGTTTTTTGTTCGGTTGGGGTCTTTTTGAAGCACGGGTGTTTTACCAGTTTGAAAACAGTGCTGAAAGGAAACACTTTTTGGGAGAGCCTACAGCATTTCGTGAAGGGCATCGTGCTGCCTGGCGTGGCACGGGGTACAGCGATACTGAGGAACCGCTGGCCGGCACAGACGTGGCGCCGCAGCTGCAAGGTAAACACCCAGTATTTTGAGATTTGGGACAAAACCACCAGCTCAAGAGCCGTCAGGAGCGGTGGTGCGTTGCTGTTGTGGCTCCGCGCTGCGTGAAAATATGAGTTAGGACGATAAACGTGTCGATGGAGCCACCTCAACCTGCAGCGCCCAGGCAGGAGGCCGGTGGAAGCCGCCTGTGAGAGGGCCAGGGGAGCACAGCCGCCCCGCCGCATGGCTCCCGCCCGCCTTCGCGCTGCGGCCAGCGTGGAGGGAAGGGCCCGGCAGCGGGGCGGCAGCGGCCCGGGAGCCTGGCGCGACGGGCGCCGCGGCGGCGGCCGGGCGGGCTGCCGGGCGGTGGGGGCCGCGCTCGTCTCCGTGGCAACGGCGCGGAGGCGGCGGCGCGGTGGCAGCGTCCACCCGCCGGTCACCTGACCCGAGCCCGCGGGTCACGTGATACGGTCTCCATCGTCGCCATCTTGAAGCGGTGGCCGGGGGTGAGGAAAAAAATTTTTTTTTTCTTCTTTATTGAAAGCCAGGTAAAAATCAGGGGCGGGCCCTCGGCGCCGCCGGGGCGAGCGGGCGGTGGCCGGCCGGCCGGCAGGTAGGGCGCGGGGCGCGGTGGCGGGCAGGCCCCGGGCCGGCATGCCGCAGCCCATGTGCGGAGCCGCCTGCGGCTGCGGCTCCCGGTGGCGCCTTCCCCGGGCCGGGCCCAGGCCGTGGCCGCCTCCCTCCTCTTCCTGCCGCACCGCCCCCCCGGCAAGCCAGAATCCCCGCGGCTCGCCCGCCGGCGCGGCGGGTGCTGCTCCGAGCCCAGCCGGTAGCGCCGAGCGCGCTGCTTGAAGGCCGCGCCGGCGGCACCTGCCTGATGTACAGCGGGGGCGGCCCCGCGGGAGGGGGGAGCCTCGGAGCGGGGTCCGGCGGATCCGCGGCCGGACGTGCCCGAGCCGCAGTCCCGGGGCAGGGCCCGCGCCGGCGGGGGCGGCAGCTGGCAGCCCCAGCTCCTGCTGGAGAAGTTTCCCTGCCCTCAGGAGCCGCGATGCCACCAGACCGGCCTGCTCGGTGAGGCGGTTGTGCAACGCGGCGGTTGGCTTTTCCCCGACCCGGGGCGCTTCACCCTGGCTCTGCCCCCCGGGTGTCAGACGCGGGCGGAGCGGGCAGCTCCAAGGCAAGAGGCGCTGCCCTCTGCTCCGGATCTTGCCCCTTGGCACCCCCAGACCCTGCACCTTAATTACTGTGTAAGCGGCACCCGCTGGCACAGCCGTTTGCCCGGCTGAAGTTTTATGAGATTGAGGCGTCTTTGTGCTTCGTGAAAGTAATGTAGTTACTAAAACTCAATTTTTGTACAATTCTTAGCCCTTTAAAAAACAAAGTCTGCAGCAGTAAGCGCTACAGCTACTCTAAACAAAGAATGACGTAACACATACATACCATAGTTACACCTGTGGTAACTTCCAGCAGCTACAAGCACCCCAGATCGATGCATCTGAAGGTACACGCTCTGTTTTCATTTTTGACATAGCAATAGTACGTGGCAGCGTACTTCTTTTAGGGTCAGACAGACCATACGATATTTCATCTTGGTTTCTGTGCTGCTTTCAGATGAAAAAGAAGAAATATTTGTCTACTTAGCATCACTTACAAAGTTTTAAAAGTACTAAGTATAAAGTAGCACCGTGGGCTTATAATTTTCCTTAACTCATTCTCAAATTGGAAATATTTCTATTAGACATTATTCCTTTGACTACTTCATGTAATGTTACATTTGCTTTCAGGGGAAAAAGCACATTTGTTTACTTTTCATAATGGTTTTTGAACATATTATAGCCAGTATGAAACAAACAGTGAAGTATTTTTGTATAACTGAATAGGATAGTTTTCAAATAACAGCCTTAAGCTTCTTTTAAGTTAATGCATAATCAGAGATATTACATGAAAGGGGTATAATTTTTCCTAGCCACATAGACCAGTTAGTCATTCAATATACTGTGCCAAATGCGTAACAGAAACAGAAGCAGAATATGCACATCAACATGTCTATTGTTTTATGTTTTAAAAGTTAAATACTTGGATGTTTCACTATAAATCTATGGAGACATGCATTGATTCCTGTTAATAAGATGATACTGAACTTGAATTAAATAAGCTGGCTATTTGGTATACTCTTATGTAAAATGATACTTTTTTTGTTTAAATACTATTTAATTTCTGTCTCCTACAATTGATCTACTATTGCAGTGCAGTATTGATCATTTTTAATCTGTTTACATAGATCCAGCTAAAGTCATAAGGCCTTAAGTAGCTTAGTTTTCTAGTTATCATGGATCCAACTGCTCTATGGCTTTATTTATAAACAATTTTATTAAATTTTTCAATTTTAATGTAGGTTATAAGCATTGCCAAGTAAATAATCTTCAAACTAACACTGAAAAATAGCAACATTGAAGGGAGTAGTCTTGTGTTCCTTAATGATTCAGAATTCACAAATACTGATGCATTTTCAATTTGAAATATTTTACATAAGCATATTAGTGGTGGACTTGGCAGTGCTAGGTTTATAGTTGGACTGGATGATCTTTTCCAACCTAAATGATTCTGTGATTCTGAGAGGTGTGAGTGATACTAACGTAGCTAATATTGATAGTTCTGATGATAACCTGAATTGTAAGTTGAATGGCAAATAAAGGTAATTTGAATAGTTCTGCCCAGATTTTTTTTTGTAGAGGGAAAGGGGCACCACAGAACCCACTCTTATATGTCTGTTCATTGTATCGCTGTATACTGAATCTGTAAGTAGAAAAGAATGAATTTCATGGTTCTTTAGGACCAGTTCTGGAAGTTCTGGTTTGGCCTATGTATCTTTCTGGGGAAAAAAAAAAAACAAACAATAATAAATAATCCACATTAAAGAACTTGGGATACATTTTCAAAGATGACTGACAAAAGAAATACCTGGCATCTCTTTATTGTCAAGGTTTTTTTATATATAGTATATAAAAATACATTTTGTGTATAAAATATAGGTGTGTATATATAGTGGAACTCAAATAGGTTATTTTTAGCTATTTTTTCAGAAGTAAATTTCACTGTAAGACTTCTTGTCCAACTCCTCCACCCCTCACCCCACAGCTCTGCCCACATCACAAAGTATGTTTTCATGTAAATTTATATATATTGGCTTCTAACTTAACCTCCAATAGTACCACGTTATTGCCTGTGGTTTATGGTTAGACATGTTTAAAGGAAGTGGAAGTGGAAGTAGTTATTGCCTTTAGCATTCCCTCAAAACAGAAAAAAATTACTCTTTATAACTTTAGTACCAATTGATTTTCCCTATAATTAAGGAATTGTAGAAAAAGCTACAATTAGTAGCTTTTCTAGAAAATGACATTTATAATAAGTATGATTTGACATGTGAATGGTCTTTAATATAGTCATAGTGAAATGACTAATGTAAGTAAATACCAGAATTACTTTCTTTTCCTAACATTTCAAGGAAAAAAATTACTTATTTTTGTAAATTATGTTGTTGCAAATTGTCATGTGCTTTAGGAGACATTAGTGTATCAGAGTAAGTACGTTTGAATACATTTTCATATTATATCATGGTTTTTAAATGTAAATATGCCAGTTACTATTGATTGGTATATTTAAGTGTCTAGCATTCAAATCTGTGGCCCTTGTAAAGAAAAAGATAATAGCTGTAACAATGCTAATCAGCCTATATTTGACAAATATATGTCTTGCCCTTGTACAACTTGGAGTCAGGCTGTTACAGGCTCTCATGGAATTAATCTGTCCAGCTGTATTGAATAGCGTCTATGCTATCCACTAAATGTCCTCAAAATCTTTGGCTATTTATATGGCCGTTCTGGCAGGTTTAATTAAATTAGTGGCATTAGGCATCCATATTTAGTAGAGGGAGAAATCTAAATAGGACTGGGTTGTATTTTTATGATTGTGCATGTATAAATATTAATTTTTTATAAACCCCTTTCTCCTAGGTATTATGGAAGAAGGAAGCAGTGTTGCAGTATTGATGCCAAATATTGGGGAACAGGAAGCTGTGCTGATTTCTGAAACAGTCATTGGCCCAACACTGCAGAACAGTGAAGATCAGAGAAAATGTAAAACTGATCCACTAATCCATGTCATCCAGAAACTAAGCAAAATAGTGGAGAGTGAGAAGTCACAAAGATGCCTTTTAATAGGGAAAAAACGTTCCCATCCTAATGCTTCTGCACAGTCTTTTGATGCAGATGATCTTTCTGAAATCCCGGCTAAAGCAATTGAGCTATCTGTTATTGCTACTAAAAAGACTGAAGAGTTACAAGCAGATTATTTTGTGACTGAATGTCTTCCACAAAGCAAAAAAAAAGTGACGTGCTACCAGTGTAGTCTATGTAAATTTCTATCACCTTCTCTCTTGACACTACAAGAGCATATAAAACAACATGGGCAGAAAAATGAAGTGATACTAATGTGCTCAGAATGTCATTTTGCTTCCAAAAGCCAAGAAGAACTTGAATCCCACTTCCAAAATTACCACGAGAGTGATGGTAAAAACAGCATCCAGACAAAAGTGCAGCAATGTGTAAATGTCGCAAGTTCGGTTTTGCAAGGGCCAGTGGAAGGAAGTGTCAAATCAGGGACTGATCAGGCAGGAAATCTGGACTGTAAAGATGTGACTCAGTCTACTAATATGCCTGAAATGGGTAGGAGAAAATGGTATACTTACGAGCAGTATGGCATGTACCGCTGTTTAATTTGTCGGTACACCTGTGGACAGCAAAGAATGTTGAAAACACATGCTTGGAAACATGCGGGTGAGGTTGATTGCTCCTATCCTATCTTTGAGGAAGAAAATGAAACTGCCAGCTTGTCAGAGACAGTAGTAACTCACACACCTCACAGCATGGATACAGTTGTTCTTTCTTTGGAAAACAGTGAACTTGATATCCATAGTGAACCGTCTCTTCAACTTCAGATTTGCAATTCTGAGCAACTGTCTTGTAAATCACCAGTAGGAACAAATGTAAAAGAGGAAGGGATGTTAAATCAGTCTGTAGTGCATTCTCCTACTACAGAGGTTTTAGATGAGACTGTATCAGATACGGAACAGGATAATATGATAACTGATAGCCTACTTTCATCAGCACAGAAAATCATCAATTGTAGTCCAAATAAAAAGGGTCACGTTAATGTAATAGTAGAGCGCTTGCCAGGTGCTGAGGAAAGTATCTTACAAAAGCCTTTTTTGATGGACACTGACACTGAAACAGAAAAAAAATTGATCTCAGAGGAGTCCCGTGTTACTTGTGAAGAACCTGATGAAGTTTACTGTTCAGATGAAATTCAAGAAGTAATAATAGGATGGAATAATACCGAGAAGAAAGATAATGAATTAAGCTCTAATAAAAATGTGACAACTGATGAAAATGTGCCTCCTGCACGAAGAAGGACAAATTCAGAGTCTTTACGACTACACTCATTAGCTGCAGAAGCTCTTGTTACAATGCCTATCAGAGCTGCAGAGCTAACAAGGTCTAGCTTCATGACTCTGACTGGAGAAGATGCTGTGGATGCAGGTGCAGGACAGGGAGAAGCCGATGGCCCATGCATGGCTCATTCTAAAGTGGTATCCTCACTGAAGAGTCCTTCAGAGGAGTTTAGTGGCTTAAACCAAAGTGAATGTGCAATAGTTGAGATACAGAAAGAAAGGCCAGAGTTATCAGAAGCGCCAATTAAAATGGGCATCAGTATGTCACTACTTACTGTCATTGAAAAACTGAAGGAGAGGACAGATCAGAATGCTTCTGATGATGACATTTTGAAAGAATTACAAGACAACGCACAATGCCAAAATGCAAATGATGCAAATATTCCTGGGAGTAACCTAGTAGAATATATACCTAATGTAGATCGACCCTACCGCTGTCGCCTCTGCCATTATAGCAGCGGTAATAAGGGCTACATAAAACAACATTTGAGAGTCCATCGTCAGAGGCAGCCATACCAGTGCCCTATCTGTGAACACATTGCTGACAATAGTAAGGATTTAGAGAGCCACATGATCAACCACTGCAAAACAAGAATGTATCAATGCAAGCAATGTGAAGAATCCTTTCATTATAAGGTAAAAGTTCTTTCCTGTGCCTGTCTGTAATGGCTAAGTAACCTATTTTGTTACTTTTTTAATAACTGGTAATCCCTCTTTCTAACTTAATTCAGTCTGACATCCTGGCTTCATTGTTTTTACAATTGAGGATTATTACCAGCAGCACTTTCCATACATACAATTCAGCTGTAATTACTCTGCTTTACCCACTGAAGTAAACTTGCTTCCTCACCTGTGTTACCATCCTGAGAACCATCTTATGGACATATTAATGTCATGTTGTTTTTCTGCCCACATGTAGAAATTCCATTCAAGAAGAAATTAAAGCATCAGAGAACTTAATAGTTGAAACTTTAAAAGAATGCTCAAACATGCCTGCGAGTTGTGAGTGTGTGCAAAAGTAATCATGGTATTTGGAGGTAACATGGGACACTATGAAGCAGAAATTCTTTCCTTTTTTTCCTCTGTTGTTGTGTTGATCTGGATGTTCTGTAGAACTTGGATCTGAGGGATTACACACCAGAGCAGAATAATGTCCTCTCCCATTTTTATAGTCACTAGTTTAAGCATTAGTGCTGGTGAGTGTGTTCCTGTGTATGCAGTTCAGTACTTAGATAGCATCAGTATCCAGCTGTGCAACTCAAACTCTTTCTAGGCAATGGTAGCACAAATTCTGCCATATTTACTGCTGTTTAGTCCTAGTTTGAAAAAACTGTACAGGTAGGGTGGCAGAAGGATCTCTTTCCTCCCCAAGCAAGTGGAAACAGGTATAATGTATTCTTAAGTCACTGGGTAATATGAAAATTGAGTCAATTTTCACAGAAGCCATCCTTTAACATCTAATCTAATAGTGCTTTTGGAGCATAATAATTTTGGAGGAAGAACTGTTTGCCACTTGTCTGTGGGAATGGGGAAAGAAGGAAGTTTGTTTTTTAAATAAACACAAATCATATAATCCTCTCAGTCGCTGTCATTAATTCTTCATGTTATTAAATAGTGTGATTTACTTTGTTTCTAGTAAAATTATCTGAGGGCTGATCTTTATATACACATAAAATTTGTAACAGTTGTTATTAAAACTTGAGTAACAATGTCACAAATTATTGCAATATTTGAAGTGAACAGTGTAAATTTTTAGTGTGTGTTTAAATGTGGGAATTGTTTTTTCAGAGCCAACTGCGAAATCATGAAAGAGAACAACACAGTCTTCCAGATATCTTTTCAACAGCTACATCTAACAAAGTAATAGTTTCCAACGAGGTAGATGAAAGAGAAGGTACTGTTTATATTTACACTTGAAATTACTGAGAGTCACTCATAACATTACTTCTTTTTGCTCTATTTGTGTAAAACTGGTTTTAAGATCTAGTTCATGCTGAAGTGTTTTCATGCCTGTTCATAACCTTAAATTTATGTTCTCTCCAGAATGAAAAACTTACTATAGTCAGTTTTGAGATACCTTACTGACATTTATTGGTAGGCGAGACGTTTTTAGCCCCTGTAATTGGACCTTGTGTTTCTTCTTAAGAAAAAATGACTGGTGAGGAGTATTCCTCTGAATTTTTAAGAAAAAAAAAAATTCCCCTCTTCAACAGCTACAGTATTTTCCAAATCACCTACAATAAACAGAAGGAAGCCTTTTCTTAAACACACTGTGGTAGTTTGCTGTTAGCATACACATACAATACCATCCGTTCTGTGTTTAGAAATTTCTGATTAATTATGGTAATGTCCAAAATGAGTCACTCGTTTTAGCCCTAGAGAGGCCAGTGTAAGGCATTCCAGAAATTCAACCAGTATCTGTAATAGTTTCCAGGGTAACTGTAGGTATGCATTTCCTAAATGTCTGTTTAACTGTGTATCTGCTTATAATTTAATAGTGTTTGTTTTAAAAACAACAAAACCCAAATAATTGATGTGTTAAGGTAGTGAAATAGGAAGAAGTAGCCAAATGTTGACGTTTAGGAGAAAATGTGGTCTCAAAATCCTTTGAGTATCCTGGAGGCCTGATATTTATTATTGCAGCTTGAATGCATCCTCTTCTCTGGTGAGTTTAAGTTACTGAAAATATTTACAGCATTTTTATTCTGAAGGCAACACTGTAATTGTTAGTATTTTGCAAGCACTGTGGAAAAATCCTAGTAATTATATCACCTCTGAACAGCTGTGGGGTGAAGTATTTCCTTTTTGTGCATATACCTCTGTTCTGTCCTAACTATGTTTGTTTAGATAGCAAAACGTGCACTATAATAGTACTTAGAATGCAGCTGAAATTTCTAGGTTCAACTCTCACCTGTACAGCTGATCAGTGAGTGCAAAAATAATCGTTGAAATTGATGCTGCTGTGTGTGGAAAAAGGTACTAACCAGTGTGAGCCGGGCTGGATGACTTCAACCAGTAATGATTTGTCCAAAAGCAACATGGTACATGTCAGAATAGAATGAGCTCCTTAACTCATAGCCTCTTTTTCTGGCTTTCAGTACACAAGTTAGAAATTTAAAAGTTAATTACCTTATCAGCCTCAGGTAGAATGACCCTTCCCAGCTCCTTTTTGCTCTCATCAGTGCAGAAAGCATTTAAATTCAGGAAATTGATCTGCAGTGCTTATTACACCCCTAAGACCTAAGCCTGAGAGAGCCATCTGAAGTCAGGGAGAGACAGGAAAAAGGCTAGGGAGTGTCTGCTGGTAGTTGGGGATGTTCCTTCCCCATTAAGTAGTCGGTTTTTTCTTTAGAAGAAATTGCAAAAATGTTTCTACAGAAGTAATAGGAAATAAAACATTGTTAGTTTAGCTGGTTACAAATACCTACGATCACAACTTGGACTATTACTTCTGACAATGTTTTGTTTTAAACCAGTATTTTTAAAGATGTCATAATACAGGAATAACTACCTTGCAACACGTGAAACGTCAGTTTTTGGGGAATACTGTACCTTTTGAGCTCAAGTCCTGTTAAGGTGACTGAAAACCAAGATGTCTATCGCTTTTGAAAATAGTATGTTTTAATAAGGTGGTTTTACAGTTTATATTCTGATCTTGTAACTTAATCTCCATGAAAGAGGAGCCCTTGTTTGAGAAAAATGCCTGCTTTCAATTTAATTACTTTTGAGATTTTTTGGTTAAATATTTTTTGCTCATTATTATCTTATAAAAGTGTTATAGCCATGCACTTTAATTGATTGTTTACCCCACATGAAATTTAGTGATGTGGCTTGAATGAAAACAGTTCTTTTAAACTTTTATTAACTCATCCTGTGGAATGCTTAAATTATTTCAGAACCAATTTATAATCAAATTGCAACACCACTGCAGTACAGCAATCTCTTGTCAAACAGATGTCATCCCTATAAAGAGACACAAAACAAAGAAGTTTATGGCATAGCATCTGTTTATGTGAAAGATGCCTGAGCTGGAACAGTTTCATTTCTTGCTTATGAAATAGTTAGCCCTAAAAGTCTCTTTATTCATCATGGTTGTACAATAAATTAAAAGGAAGCATTATGAGACTGGATATGATCGGATTGTAAATGTCTAATAATGAAGGAATAGGATAATAAGCAGCATTACAGGAGCACCTGTTACTGCTGCTAGAACAAAGATCTGTCATTTCCATGTTTGCTTTTAGGAGACCTGATATCTTCCATCCAGAAAGCAAAAAAGGCCCCAAACCCAGAAGAAATAAGCCAGTGGAGGGAGTGGGGGACATGACTGCTGTTTTGCAACAGCAAGAGATTATATGATGTATTATAATTCATATGTATTTTGTTGAAGGAATAAATATAAAGTGGTGATTAGTATAAATAATAGCTCCTGTGTGCGTGCTACTGGGTGGTTAGTCACAACTGTGTAATAGATAATATCTTTGCATAACGCTTTAAAAAATCTCATTAGATACTGTTTGTTTTAAGTTGCCTGCCCAATAAAATACCAGATTCGTAACAGAAAATACATTTAGAAGCAGTTTATTCTAAAGCTGCAGGATTTCAGATGGAAAACCCATTCAAACACCAATGCAATAGCTTAACCTTCACACAACCCCTGTTCTCCCACAGATCTGTAGCTCAGTGGCTTTGTACTCATTTGAGGTCTTCTCCATAAATGTGCATTCATTGAAGAATAATTGTAGAAATATAAATTCCAAACTCTCCAAGTGTATAATCAAGATTGTTTTGATAGTTTACATTAAAGGGAAAAAAATATATAATTTTTGTTCTATGAGCCTATCGTAGGAAAAAATGTGATATATTTTACTTCGACTTCTGAAGAGTGCCTGTAAAATATTACTTCCATATCTTCATAAGAATGCTAGGAGTGAGCACTGTGTCATGTTTTAACAGAAAAAATACAAAATATTTTTTCTGTTATCTTGGTACACACAGAATTATTTAAATTTTATTTCAGACTGTATTTGGATTGCTATCTTATGGCATACTATATATTCTTCAGAATAACCCTCTGGGGGTTATCAGCCCTACCTAATTACTTTGCATCTTAAACCAAAAGTGCTGAATTTTGGAGTGAAAGTTTAATTAGTGGTAAATTTCCCTCACTGTTAAAGTTAGCTGTGTGACTGTATTCCTCAGAATAACATATCTACAACTTTTTTTGACATAAATTCATTGCCCACCTGTGGGGAAAAAATAGCAAAGAGAAAAGGTGAAATTCCATTTTGGATGACTCATTCTACTGCCTTATTCTGAAATGTTTCCTTAAGAGTTTTACCTTAAAGATTCTTAATTGTTGCTTTGATAATGGAAAAATTCAGTCAGGGTTTATAGAGTCCAGCATCATCAAGAGGAAACTCCAGAACAAAATTATCTTTACAAAATCTGTTCAGTATTTTGGACTCAGGAGATGGAGCTTCTGTTTTCAAGGTAAACTCTATAGTTCCTCCTCAATTCAGTCAGCTTGTCTCATTCATCCCTTCTTTAGCTAAAAAGAATTGGGATTCAAGGAGATGGTAGAGGAGTGGTTTTCAGTCAGTTTTTCTTACTCCAAACTGGAGAGAGGTTCATGATATTTGGACCTAAGCAAGAGATGTGTCTTAAAAGTCTACTTTCTATCTTTTTGGACAGTCACTTCAAATTTCAAGCTTGTTTGTCTTCTCAAACTGCAAGTTGGAACAGTGGCAGACAGACCCTCCTCTCAGTGTGACATGGACCTTCACTGCTCTTGACCTTGACAAACCTTTAACAGAATTCTTCAGGATTCAGAACAGAGGGTTCCCATTTGGGAAATTAGAACTTAGATTTTTTTAGAGAGGGGAGTTATTTCTGGTTTGGGGAGGAACTGGGAGGCCTGGGAAGTAGATTGTTTTCTGATATTATCAGAGCACTTAAGGCAATATCTACTGAAAAACATCCAGCTAATACACCTTTTTCCATTCCACCTAGGATCTTCTGCTGTACCCTACTAGTAGTAAACCCGTTCACAACACAAACTAATGATTTTTTTCTGCTAGAGACATGTATCATACAAGCAAGAAGAGTTGCTGAAGTCTGTTCTTGCAAGATTTGAGCTTTCCTTTGTCTCCCACACATTATTTATTGAATTGTATATTCATCTGGCTTTGTGGGTGTACTTCAGTAATGATCCTTACCCACCAGAGAAATTCTTTAAGGATCTGTATCAGAGTTTCTTCAAAGCCCATGTACGTAACTGAGAAACATGGCTTGACTGTTCAGCCGGCTAATAAGAATGTGATGTAAAGATAAAATGAACTTGAGCACCCTACTTGCACGTGGAAATAAAAGAAAAAAGTAGAATTATGCAGGCTAGTGAAGAGGTTAGGTGCTGAAAGAAAACCCCTTTATTTCCGTTTGAGTTTTTTTGTTTGGGTTTTTTGGCACTAGTTCTGATTTAAACAGCTCCAACCTTGGTGTCCCTTCGTGATTTTGCTGTTCCCTCATTTGGGGAGTGCACGAAGGCTGCATGATAGGCTGGAATGGAAAAACAACTTATATAAAAAATACCATCCCTCTTCCCAAATGTTAATATTTTAACCCAAATCAGTTCCGTTATTCAGCAAGGGAGCAGGAATAGGGCTGTTTAAGTCTACACACTTACATCTCAAAAATACTCAAACTGTGCACTTCCAGGCACACATTTTCCTATGTTAAATCAGTCATTAGCCTTTGTCTCTGCAACTATTAATTTTTCAAGAGTGAGTTTCATTCTGGAAAGAAAAAATGATTTATTTATTTTTTTACAACTGCTTTTTAGTCATTTGGAGAAGTTCCAAATTATTTCTTAACACATCTGGTCGGTATCTGTTTGTTTTACCATCTCAGATCCTTCTGAAAGTATGAGTGGATTGGATGATAAAGAGAATGTAGATGCTTCAGAAGGCCTTTTGCTTTCCTTACCTATATTTGCCAGTTTGAAACTTGTCCTTTCTCAGTGCTCATCGTTTCCTTTGATTTGATCCATTCCACAAAGCAGTGAAACTGTTGCGTTCAGCAGTTCCCACATTTTATCACCTTTTGCTGTAACACAGAATTTTAACCCAACTGCAGAAAGAAGGGAAGTCTGCATAGACAGAAAGAATAGGTTTTCTTAAAATTTTAGTAATTCCAGTAAAAGGTAAGGGGAATACAGAACGGCATGTTAAATAAACTACACCTTTATTATCTCTGTGTCCGTTGTCATTTTGCTCCAAATACTTTAATAAAAGTATTAAATATTTACAGCTATTTAGAAGTATTACTTTAAAACGTTAATTTATGTTTCGTAATTCAATTGTGCTGAAATTATCTGAGGACTCCTTACAATGCTGAATGCAACTCTAAAATAATGGATATTGTTCCATATAGGAAATAAGTCTTCAGTTCAGAAGCTGTATAGATGTGATGTATGCGACTACACAAGCACAACTTATGTTGGTGTACGAAATCACAGACGAATTCATAACTCAGATAAGCCATATAGGTAAGTGTCTCAATATGCCTGGTTTACTTATTTTAATTAAAAAGGATACTTAATTGCTCATGCATTTTTGAAGATAATGTTAAAGAATTCCAATTACATAATTTTACTGCAAATTTGAAGTAGCCACGCTTGCTGGTTGACTCAAACTATGCAATTAAGATTTGCTAACTTTTCCAGGATGCATCTTTTGCTGTAATAGTCTACTGCTTGTTTTGTTTGAAGCATTCAGATGCGGAAAGAGAAATAATTACATTTTAATATTGAACTTTGGCCAACAGTAATAATATATTTCTTGAACTCCATGCACACTTAAGTTCATTTTGGATTTGCTTTAGTGCAAAGTGTTCTCCATTGTCATATTGCTACTTTGCACATTGGCTGCTACAGTGTGGCAAAATTCTGCCCTTTGTTTTGTCACCAGTCCCCTCATCTTTCTCACAGGTTTCAAACCATATTAACACAATCACTTAGAATCAGATCTTATAACTTTTCTACAAGGGAGTTATATGGTTTTCTATAGAAAATTTGATATATAAAATCACAGGTAATAGTATAGCTCAGGTCCCCAGCAGAAAAATAAATCATGCATTTTTCTATTGGTTCCTGCATAAATTCCTGCAAATTCAATCTATGCTCATTCAGTGTGGATCTCTGTCCCTCTCTAGTGGCTGGAAAGTAGATCTGTGTTAATAGAATTTTTGAGCTAATGTACTTCTATGTTTTTAATACAAATTTTGAAAACTCAACACCTTGAAATGCTGAGCACAGCCAAGGACTTTCTCTTTTGGATAAACAAACACGGAAGACGTGTTTTATTTTGATTTGTGTATTATAGTGATATCCCATAACACTAGCAAAAATTTGCAAGAAGAGCAAATGTGGAATACAAATAGATATTTTTTTTCTCCTCAGAATCTTCCCTATTGCTGTTATTTGTAACTTAGTGGGGCTGGAACAGCAGATACTGTAGAGGGTCTTGTATACGGTAGTTTTCTGAATTGGTGTTAGGCAGCCTGTTTGATTTAGGTACCCTTGAAAATTTTCCATTGGTGATATAGACTGCTCCGTACTAAATGTAAGCCCACTGAGCTGGCTTGCTTTTCTGATTATTTTTTCATAAGCCACTTAGACAAATCGGCAGACTTGATAGGATGCTTAAGCCACAGCCTAAAAACCATAAGGTTCCAGTATTCATAGCATTTCTCCTTCTGAAACATGTATTCCTCGAGCCTTTCATAGTATCATATAGCAACCTACTATACTGCTGTCTTATTTATAGCGGTAAACATATTTTATTATTTGTTCAACAAAAATTGCTGGAAATTAAACTGTATAGCCTTCAGTGATGCATTTTTGTAGATTTGATACCTTCTGGATTTTAATCGTGCACAATTAAGTCCTTTCAAAAATCAAGTGAGTAATCTCAAGTTAAGTAGCCTGCAGTCTTGAACTCTTTCATACCATAGACCAGACTTAGTAAATATTGGACGTTTTACCATTTCAGAAAAAAGAAACAACTGAAGTCCCTAACAAATATGCAGAGTTCTAGCTGAACTTGATGGCTACTGTTTCATTATGTTATATGCATGAAGCTTGTGTGGTAGTATATTGGTATTTATGGGTAGCATAGTATTTGTGTAATACTTCAGGATCTAAATCCATGGATCTAAATCTAGATCCAGCCTGACTGTTTTATTATTGTTTTTGTACAAAAATATTGTCACAGAAGTAAAAAAATAAAAATTTAAACAGCATGGTGTGACATCCTTAGGGCACTTGAATCTAAACGTGTTGATCTTATCCCTGACTTCTGTATCAGATACAATGCTCTGAAACTTAGACGTTTTATTTCTAAATAGATAGTTTGGCTTTTTAAACAAACATGGGTGTTGCTTTAAGTAGAACATTTATTCTTGAGGAACAAGACTCACTTCTAAATACACTATGTCCCCTATAGCTCTTATGGTCATATTCCACCTTTGCATAACATATCCAAGCAACTTGAATCAGGGCTGCATCACTTCAAGTGCATCCATCTCCCTTGTACTTCATGTTGCTTACCAGTGCTTAGAGGTGCACAAGATAGGTGTCAGGAAGGAACAGAGTCCATGTGCCTAGTGATTCTTGCTCAAAAGTGGAGGGTTTTTTGGGCTGCAAGTGATTCTCATGGTCCAAAAAATGAAACAATGTCATCGCTTGGACTTCTGTAAATATTGCTAGTTTTTAACTGTAGTCTTTCCAGATAGCTTTGCTTTCTCATAGATTTTTATTTCTGGAATAGTGTTAGCAGTTAATTGTCAGATTAGTTTACTTGTTGTTGTCTCTTTAGATGTCAAGTATGTGACTTCGCCACCACAAATATGAATAGCTTGAAATGCCATATGAGGCGCCACCCCCAGGAGCATCAGGCAGTGCAGCTAATGGAACAGTACAAGTATGTAACAGTTCTAATTTGGCAAAACGCTGTGATAGAAGTGATTTTGCTATGTTAAGATACAAAGCAGGGTTCATATTCTGTTCTCTTCCCTCCTAGATTCATTCTTTGTTCCGGTGACTTTTTTTTCTTCTTTTTTTTTTTGAGCGAGAGAGAGAAGGAGATTTGATGTGGCATCCCCAGGTGATGTTTATGCTAGCTAATTAAATGCATCCATGACCTCCCTTTGGTACAGTATTCAGCTTTTTCTATCCAGGATGCGGTGGTTGCATATAAACTGCCTATTGCAAGTAGTTTCTGGACTGTGTTAATTGCCAGAGCGTGCCTGGAATTGTTTGGGAGGATGCAAGTGCCAAAACCATGCCAGGAGCACCTCTAACATTTAACGTTATAGACTGTTGAATTCCAGTACCCAGGAATGTTCTCTGACTTCGTTTAATATCCTAGTCTAGGCATGGCCTTTGCATATACATATTAGTTAGAATCTAGATTGGCATCACACTGCCCTAGTTAAGAATTAGTATGACTAGTCGTTATGTTTAAGTGATAAGCGTTCTTTATAGTCTGTCCATAGGTATGTGTGTTCTATATATATACACACACATATATGAGAAAATTGGCATAAATACATGCAATTGTTTACTACTAATTTGCAACAAAAAATAAAAGCTGAGAAAGTAAAGAGAATGAGGAATGTTCTGAATGTTTCTTTGTGGAAGATTTTACAGACAATAGGAAGAATCCAAATAAATTACATTCAGATAAGGGTTTCTTCTCAAGAAAATCGGCTTCTACAACTTCAGAGTCCTTCCACTGCATTTTTCCTATTAGAACACATTAAGTTCTATTTTCTCTGCTGTCATACTTCATACAGTATTGTTGAGTGCTCTTAGTATTACCAAAGATTACTGAAAACCTCCACACTTTGGTCCCTGCATCCCTGAGGAAGCAGTCTATCAAGAGCTGCAAGATAATTGTTTCCTCAGTAGATCAATTTAGGATACACTTGAAGAGTAAATTTTAATAATTCAACACAGGTCAACCAGCAGGGCAAATCATGCTATAGAATTAAAAGAGTTCTACTGCTAAACTCAGTGATAAATAATTTTGTTTCTCTGGGAATGTCTTGCATATACAGTAACTATACATTAAGTACGTGATCATAAAGAGCAGGCAGTGCATCATGCTAAAAGCTGTTGAGTTTCTGTGTCTTTGATTTGAACTGAATGCTAAAGCAGTCAACAGCACTTGGCTCATGACACTGTTCTCAGCAAAGTAAATCTGATTAGTAAATCACCTGAGTAAATTAACGTACTTCAAAAAATGAGACTGTAATTAAAAGGGGGTAAAAACAAACACTGAATTCTTGCTACATTCACCGTGTTACCAACCCACTGACCAAACTGTGTTAATGGCACAGGAAAATAATACATATAATAAGACTAGTGGAATACATGTGTGTATAGAATGGAATTAAGATTATTTGCTGATCTTTGTGTTTTGCAAAAAAATATTTTCACCTAATTTTATCTACAAATTAACTATAAGGTCTGCCTTTTATCTTATTTTTAATGATGTCATTAATTTGTAACAGCCTTATTAGAAATGTTAAGATTCTCAACCCGAATGTGAACTTGCCTATATTTGAAAGCATCCGTTTTCTTTATAAGGCTTCAAATTAGAAGGAAAAGAGAAAAATAGGATAGTACATTCCAAATCAAGTAACAGAGAAAAGTGAGCTAGAAGGATACGCTTGTTGTTCCCCAGCAAGACAGAGTTATGTGGCTGCATGAGCAAGGTAACGTACCATGCCTTCACCTAACTTGTCAGGGTTGTGCTGTTCTTCACCGTCTTCTGCTGACCAGAACTAGTTTCCTATATATGATTATTTGGAAGGCATTTAAGGACTGTATCCTGCTGTCATTAAGAGAAGTTGTAAAATCATACTGAATTGTATGTATAACACAGTTTTATATAGGCCTTCTCATGGTTCCAGGTTATATTTCTGAAAAGGTCTTAAAAATTTACAAAAACTTATTAGTATAGTAGTCATTTTAACAGATGCATCATAGTGTAACATACCGGGATCACATTGCTTGAGCAAAAAACATCGTGCTCTCATTGAGATAGACTGAGGTGCATTCCCAGCTATTCACTAGAACAAGGTCACCTTCAGTTGATCCTGGTCTTTTCCATGTGATTTGAGAAACTGAAGACTTCCAAAGTAGCAGGTAGCTAAGTAAAGTAGGTTCCTCGTCCAATAGACAAGGAGCTACACTGTCTTTACCATGAGTACTGTTCTGCTCTGGAGTAGTGTCATGCAGTATCACTCATCTCTTTCATGCAGAGGTGACTAATTTACCATCTTAGAAAACACTGTTAAAAAAACTTCTTCTGTTGTATGTTCATGTATGAAAAAAGTCCTATGGGATTTGATCAGTCCTGAGTTATCTGTGTCTGTAAGTACACACTACATCTCTATGTAAATAGGGCATGTTCTTCAAGGTTTTGTTCTTTACTGTGTAAGACGCTGTTTTATAGGGAAACAGATTATTTAGTCTTGTGTTACCCAAGCTGATGGAAAACTCTATGGACAAAATTCTCACCTGTCTAAATCTCAACCTGTGAATATATTCAGAATCGAACTGGACACTGCTGTTGGCAACCTGCTGTAGGTGATCCTGCTTGCACAGGTGGATTGGACTAGGTGATTTCAAGAGATCCCTTCCAACTTCAACAATTCTGTGATCCTTAAATAAACTAATATATACTACACTAGAAAACTTTGTTAGCTCAATTAAAATTATCAGTGCTAACTACAGAGCTCCTGTGTGGTTCAGAGCAATGGCAAAACGAGCTGCCTACCGGCCTGCCATGTGCCACACCAATGAACTCCATGTTTCTGCAGTTGTCAGAACTACTGCATTTTTGCAGTACTTAAACAATTTTAACAGGCCAAACAGATAAGGTTTTAATACAGTTGTTCAAGAAGTCAGAAAAAGCAAAGTAAAAAATTCTCAGACCCTAAAGATAGTCTTACATTTCAGGATGAAACTTTGCAAACTAACTTGACTTAGTTACGAAAAGGAAAAGAGGGACCAAGAAGACAATTGACATGTATCTCTTTACTTATCCTTTTGGAAGAACTAATCCATTACTAAACAAATAAAATTTAACTTCTAAATGTTTTTCTTTCTCATTCTCCACTTTTTCCTAGATGTTCTCTCTGTGGATATGTCTGCAGCCATCCTCCATCCCTGAAGTCCCACATGTGGAAACATGCAAGTGACCAAAATTATAACTATGAACAAGTGAACAAGGCCATTAATGATGCAATTTCACAAAGCAGCAGGTATGTCTGATTTACTTTCAAGCCCTATCATCTAGAATTTTCAAGGGACCCAACTCTGATCCAAAATAAAGTTCCTGTCAAAAAGCAACAACTGTAAGTTTTTGTATTTATTTCGGTTTTTATTATTATTTCAGGTTTCAAGGACAGCTTCCTGACAAAACCTTATTAGAAGGCACAGATGAAAGTACGGTACCTATACTAGGAAGTTCAGACAACTTGGTGTCTTCTACAGAGTCTATTAACCAGACTACAAATGAAATTTCAGGTTCTGATGAAAATGAAAAACCTAACTTGATGAATACCTCATGCAGTTTAGAAAAGAACTCCACTCTACCCTATCTTGGCACAGAATATTGTGTTCTTCTCTTCTGCTGCTGCATTTGTGGTTTTGAGTCTACCAACAAAGAAAATCTGCTGGATCATATGAAAGAACATGAGGGTGAAATCATAAACATCATTCTAAATAAGGACCACAGCACAACTCAGAGCACAAACTAGGTGAAGCAGTAAGTTAAAGTGAGGGTTTCCTGGAGTGAATATTTTCTTTCTTTGTTAATTTTTGCCTGAGAAGCTTTCTAAGGAGAAGAATTGCAAGGAAAATTTGATTTCCCATGGTGAGTCTTTGTTTCAGTAGGAGTACAAAATTTTAACCAGGGACCGATGAATCATTTAAAAGATAAATATGAGTGGGGAAGATCCATTTTAACCTGTTCTTTCTCTTTATGGTGCCAAGAATGTAGAATTGTTGGGGTTTTCTTTTATTGTCAGGTACTAGTCAGTAATAATGCATTAGCACCGTACGTTAAAACCCAAAGGTATGAAAGCTTTGTATCAATTGAAAAGCTTTTTTCCGCCTCCCTCTTTGTTGTTATCCAAGTATTTCAGCAAAGAATTTTTTTACCCTCTTTTTTGTGAAACTGGCAACAGACCAGATAAAAATTTTAAACTATGATCTCCTAAACCCCACTGCCTGGATTCTGGAAGGTAGGCAGAGAGGAGGCGGGTGAAGGGCATGTGTGTGCTTGCATGCAGACATAGGCGTTTCATTTTTTCCAATCTATTTTTAAGGCCTTACAAACTCCAAGTTGTCCTTCAACAAAGACTGCTATCTTTTCTCTTGATTTAGAGCACCAGGAGCTGAGAAGCCTAGAAGCATTTTGCTAATAACTTTATCTGATTGGATCCTAACTAAAAAAATTATACTTTTTGGAATGATAGTGTGTAAAAGATCCTTTATAATGATGACCTACTGTTTCTTAATGGTTTTCTTGACACATTCGGCAGAAGTATTTAAAAAAAAAAAAAAAAAAAAAAAAAAAAGCAAGCTTATCATATGTCACTTTTAATTTGTGGTGATTACTTTTGCAGTATATATGAGCAGTGTTTTTTAATGAGAACGAGATATTAACAGTAATCACCACAAAGTGATGTAGATTAAAACTTTGTAGATTGCTAAAGGTGTAGGTGAGCTTGAAGTGGGATTTTGAGAAATGCCTACGTGCTTTGGAGTTCTTTGAAATCCCACTGGCTGTCTAAAATCCTCACTTGTCTGGCAGAGCTGTAACTGTAGAAGTAATTCACTGAAAGATACAGTAATCTTCCTGTAGAAAATCATATTTTTTTAAAAAAAGGCTAACTGTATTTTAAGCGAAAATTTATCCAGTCACTTGTAGAATAAATTTTACTAGTGCATATAATAGGGATTCATAAAGGGAATTAGGGATTACTTTGTTTTCTGAGGAACGCATAGAAAACTCCCTTTTAAAGCCTTTAGCTTCTAAAATTACAGTGCCTTTTTTTTCTTTTACAGTTACAGCAGTTTGCAGTACAAGACATTAATCTATGTATCATTTCAGAATATTATCATACTGGCTAATTACTGGCAACTTTGTTGAGGTTATTTGTAAAAGTTGGCTCCTTAAGTTGTTTGAAATATATGCTTCAACCAAGTGAAGTAGTAGCACTTCCAAAGAAGCCCTTTAGCAGCTAGATTTAAACTTTCTAGTTCAGGTATGTATTTCTGCTTTTGAAAAATGGCAGATGTACAGAAGCATGCCTAGTTCCTGACATGGGGATGGAGTTACCTGATTTTTAGTAGCTCACTACTTTAAAAATGACTTACTCTTAGAAAAACAGTATTTTACAGTTATTTTATTTACACTTTAGTTTCTGCTAGCAGAAATAAGCTACAACTGTAAATCTAAGAAGGTGGCATATGTAGTGTACAGTCTATTGCACTATCGCTGACTAGAAGTGGCAAACAGAAGAACAAGTCATTACAACTTTAGGAACCAGCACAAAATCTAAAGGCCTAGGGGTAAAGGCACTAGGATTTCAAATACATTTGATGATTTTTGTTTTCATGTGATTTCCTCCATTTGATTTGTTATTCTGGGTTAAATATCTATTATTTTGTTTATAAATTAGATAGCGGAAAGTACACATTTTACTTTAAAAATTGGTCAGGGTATAATATCAAAGCATTTTTGTGTCAGATATTTGAGATATTTTAAATACATATGTGAAGTAAGTATACATTCTTTTCAGTTAAAAGTTATTTTTCATATTCCTACAGATGGATTTTACGTTTGAAAAACATGATTTATTGACACGATCTCAAATTCAGTTAGAGATAGTGAACTTTTAATGGGTTATTCATGCTGTCTTAGAGATAGTAAACTTTTAATGGGTTATTAATACGGTGTTATTGACACCAATATTTTACCTTCAATATAGAATTCATGTGAAAAGAGTACATTATCTGGAATATATCTCAACTTTCTCATTCAGGGATCCCATTTGTTGAAAAAAAATTAAAGGTACAATGAGATCCATAGTAAAGGTAACCTACCAGTCAGTATCCACAGAAACAGTATTTTGCCACATTGTTATTTTTGTGTAAAGGGATTATTATGTTAAAGCTGCTCAGCTAGTGAAAGATAGAAAGGTGAAAAACTTGCATTCATAAGCTAAGGAGGAGATGGCAGTGAAGTAAGACTTAAAAAGCAAGTAACCTTGAATCTAAATTAACAATTGTGGTGTATGTGCAAGCCACGTTTGCAGCATCCAGCATAATGCACCAGGACTCACTGTAATGGGATTACTAAACAGGATGCATCTATTCACAGTTGTTCTTTGCCATCTTGTTCCTTTTTTTTCACCATGTGTTCCTATAAAATAGTAGAAAGTTAGTTGCCTCTAAAAACCGTTATCAATCCTAACAAATGCCAGCAAATAATTCTTTCCCATATGCAGAGATTTTTTTAATTTTTTTTAACTGTTTCCATGCTGCTTGCCATTAGTTACCCACTCACAACTCCCATGAACTTTATCAGAAGTTCTGCATGTGAAGTTAATTATAGACTTAGTTTTTCTGAAAGCAAATTATTCCTCAGGTTATCTGCTTTAGAAAGCGTATGGTTGGCTTGATTGCATGTTATGTAAGGGGTTTTAAGCACATTTCAAAGTCACTAACACTGCAGTCTTCCCCTTTCTTTAAGCTTTTAAAATACTTTTGGATCTTCTGTCACAGCACTATCAGATGATCAGCTATTCACTTGCTGTTTGTTTAAATTAGATTTTATTCTGCAATACGATCTGTAACTTGCAGCTTTGTTTTAAATGCCTGTACTTCTACTAAAGAGAAAACTTCATTTGTACTAGGCTGTACTGATAAGTAGGTGCATATTTCATCTTTCCGATTTGTGCTTGGCCTGGGAAAATAGAGTGGGATTCAGTCAGAGTTATTGTATTTTCCTCTTTCAGAAGCCCTTATTTAATCATTTTCAAAAATGTACAGTTGGTGCTCAAAGTAACATTTGTTAAGATATATTTAATAGAAATTTACATTTGCATTTGATATTCATGGACATGGGTACATGTATTTTTTTAAGAAAAGGTATTGTAACACTATGGCACTGCTTTTCTAGCCAAAGTATAAAAAATTTAGAAAACTGACATGTAAAGACTGCAGTTAATTCTGATACTGTATCTTATTAAATAGGATGACTGTCATTTTATAAAATTATCCAGCACATTAAGCTGCATGCCTTAAGCTCTCTCTAGGATTGTGTTCCTGATAGACGACTGTTTGGAACTATGAAGCAAAGTCTGTAGTACTACTTTAACTACCTTCTGAAATACTGTACAATGTTAGAATAATTTATTTTGCTTTACAGGAGTTTGTCACGTATTGACTTTAATATTGTATTTTGGTAATAAACTTTTTTTGTTAAACACTTTAGTCACTTTTATTTGACTTGTATAAAATATGAATATGGAAAATTCAAACATTGAACTAGTGTTCAGAGATTTGGGAATCTGTTTAAATCAGAAAGTATCTGAAATATTTCACTGCCATTTCTCACTCTTGTGTCAAGTTATTACAGTTTTAATATTGTTAATACAAGTTTTATAGAAGTAACTGTAGTGGTGAAATATGAGACTATTAAGTCAAAATATTTGTAAGCCTTCATGCAGTTATGATGGGACAGTGCTGAAGGACAGAACTGCACTTTCAAAATCCATAATGAAGCTAGCAGGAATTTTTTCCCTAATTTAAATGGAGTGAAAGCCTTATGCAGCTTTTATTCAGGTAAGTGATTGACTCTTCTTTATCCATCACATAAGCTAAAACATACCTTGCAACCTAATTTTTAATATATAGCATATTTCTTGGCCTTGCTGAGCTTTTCTTCCCATCTTTTTGTTTGCTTGGGTTTTTTTTTTTGGGGGGGGGAGGGGGCGGGGGGAAGTCAAACTCAGTTGCTGCTGCTGGCCAAGGAGAGAAAAGAGAAAGTACTGCCAGAGTATCCATTGCTGGTATTATCATGGTTTACATCTACATAAACAGGCAATCTTTTTTCATTTTGTTGTTGTTATTATAGCCCTGGGCCAAATACAGTGAAGTAAGAAAAGCTGGAACTACAAATGGGTTTAGTTGCAATGCTACAGAATGCTGTACCGCGCAGCTTTTTCACATTTTCTCTAATGCAAAACCTGAGAAAAAAAGTCCCTGTGGTGTAGGATGTGGCATGCAGGTATTACCCTGTTCACCGGGCTAGAATACTTTGCTTGCTTCAGCTTAATGCAGCAGAAGAGCCTTGTCAGAAGTTACTTGCCCCCCCCCTAAATAACCTGGTCATGTGGGATCCACCTGATACCCCAAGACACCTTATCACCTTCCCTGCTTACGAGCACTGGCCAGCCCAGCACAGGGCTGCAGCTGCCCAGGGAAAGGGCACCGTGCCTGCTACTGGGAGTTGCAGCTTTTGCAGAAAGGGGACTGGACACGCAGCTTGCTGGGATAGAGTTGCACTGACCTAACGTCTGATGGTTGTAACGCTCCTGGGAATTAGGAGAACAGGGGGTAGAGCCCTGCCACACAAGTGGGATTTGAATCACTGTCCTGTATCTTTGGCACGTATTTATGGACAGAATTATTGCAGAAAAGTTAACGCACCGTGCTACTGGGGTTCTTTGCAATCCCTTCTAGGCATGTTTGGAAAAGAGCTGTCACTTGGAGCCACTCAGAAAGTGAAACGCTATTAAATACTGACTTCACCCAATATTACCTCAGTTAAAAAAAAAACAAAAACAAAAACACAGAATTGGTAAAACTAAGATGGTTTTGCCCAAAAGCAAAAGTTGAGATGTTGATAAAGGCTTTACGGGGATTTTTTTTTCTAAAATAACTATCTTGAAAGACACTACAAATAAAATTTACAGTAAAGAATTAGTGTGTGGGTAGGTTGTCCCTGTGCAGTAGGAAACAGTCCAGTGCTGCAGTTTTCTGCTACAGAGGTAAAGGTCTTCCCCTCACCCCCCCCCAGCCCCGGCACGTTGGTGCTGCAGTTGATCTGTAACTAGTGGTGTTTATAATGGATTGAACACAAAACAGACCTGTGCCGTTTAGGATTCCAATTTTCAGAAATCACTTAACATGTACCTGGAACTGCATCTACTTGGGGGGGGATGGGGGGGGTAGGGGTACACACACGACGACACCATCACTAACATATAAATCCTACGCCCCTGTTTTAAACAAGCACCTTCCCCGCCCGCCCCAGCGCCGACAGTTCAACCACTTTAACCCCTCTGGGGGCAGCCAGGGCCGGCCTGCGGAGCGGGGCTGTAGCCGCCCCCTCCCCGCCAGCAGCGGCGGAGGCCGAGCTCGCCGCGGACGGTGCCGCCCCGCCGCCGCCGCTCAGCCCGCCCCTGCCCGAGGCCCGCGGCTCCTCCCCGCCCGGGCCTCCCCGTGCGGCGGCGGCGGCTGCCTGCCCACTGCCCACCGCCCCGCGCCCCGGCTGCCGCAGCCCCTCCGCCCCGCCTGGCACGGCCGAACAAAAGGCGCCGCGCCCGCCCCCGCCCTTTCCCCTCCTGGCGGCCGGGCGCGGCCGGCTCCGCGCAGGCAGCGCCGGTACGAGAAGCCGCCGCCCCGCTGCAGCAACCCGCAGCCCTCGGAGCGCCGGCAGGTATCGGCCTCGCCTGGGGGGCGCGGAGGGGAAGGGGAGGAGGCGGGCGGGCCGCCGTCAAGCGGGCCGAGCCGGGCCGGGCTGTGCAGGCCGCAGCGAGCCGCGGCGGCGGAAAGGCGGCGCTGTGTGGAGCTGCCCGCGCCCCGTGGGGCCTGCCCCGGCCCGGGGAGCAGCGGCCCCAGGCCCGCGCCTCCTGTCTCCCTTTCTCGCCTTGCCCGGCCTCCGGGGCCGCTTTCCTCTCCGCTCCCGGCCGCCCTCTCGCCTGCCCGCCGCGCTGCCCTGCCGCCACCGGTGTTCGAGGCCCCTGTCGTGTCCCCTGGGCCGGCAGCGCAGAGCCTGCCCCCGCCGCCCCAGGCCTCGCCTCGCCTCAGGCAGCTGCGGGGCCGGGCTGGGCCGGCTCCCCCCGGGCGCCCCGTCGAGGCGTTCCCCCGTGTGGCGGGCAGAGCCGTTCCCCTCGGCGCAGCGCTGAGGAGAGCCGGCTGAGGCGGCCGGTGAGGGGAAGGAGCGTGGCTGCGGTGACCGTCTTGCCTCTGTTAATTAGTTGTCGGGTTTTCTACAAACCGTCTATTTAAAAACAGCTTGGATATATGCTCCCATAGTTCCCTCCGTGTGTTTTCCCAGGCGTGTGGGGAAAAGGTGAAGGTAATTCCCTGCAAAAGCTTAAAAACGACAAAGTTGTGCAGTTGAGGTGCATTTCTTAGGCCATTACTGGTCGGTTATACTAGTGGTGACACAAATAGCAGTGTTTCTGCTCTGGGGATGGTAGCAGATTGGGGCATTCAGGATGGGACATAATTAATTTCCAAGCGTGGAATGGAAGGTTGAAGCAGGTTTGTGTGTGGACCCACCTCCCAGAACAGAGAGAGCTCCTGGGAATTGACGGGGAATGACAAGCTGCTCTTCTTTCTGTCTTTTGTAGTGTTCTCAGGTTTCGTGGTGCTTTACAAACCTAAAACATAAGGATTTTTTTGTTTTAATGCTGTCTCTCTAGGTTTTCATAACACAATTTCTCTGACATAATTTTTGCATCTCATGGTCCCCTTTTTCAGGATTTCCTGAAAGCCAAGATTCAGGCAACTGGCTTTCTATTTTAGGTGCCCAACTAAAATACCCTAAAAGGACTTATTTTTCGTTGAAGGGCTTACACTTTTTCAGAGTGGAGCCTGGTGGGCATTTTGAGTCAAGGGCCAAAAGCAAGGGCAGCTAAAGTAATTAATCATTCTGAAAACCTGTGCAAGAGTATGTAAAATTGTGAACTTTTAAGTCTTTACAAATCTAAAACAATGTTTTTTCTATGCTTTCGTTTGCACTCCAAGTTGTGCAGATTTAAAAATCTTGAATTTTTGTAAGACAACACTTCGGTTTAGTTCTGTAAGTCAAAGTGATAGCAGTAAAATACAGGGTATTTTTCACATATTTCATACAGTATTAAGTGAGTGTTTGGGTCGGAAGATGCATTGCTTGTCTGTGTCCATTTAGGAGTCAAACTGAAGAATAATGAATTAAAGTGACAGACGTCATGACAACCATAAGACAGAGAAGGGTTGGAAAAGGCACAGAAGTGCCTGAAGATCAGCCTCCAGAGGAGAAGAATGTGAAGCCTGATGGGAAAATTGTGTCTGGTGGGTAACGAGGAGGATTGTAACATTATGGCTTTTTAGTAGTGTTCAGCTTTAGGTATCTATCCTAAGCACAGGTTAGAAGAATATCACCAAAATCATTGATCTAGATTTATATAGGATCATGGTGTTCTTAAACTATAACTACATGTTACCAATTAAGGCACACCTTAGTTCACTTTGCATGTAAATAAAATACTCTTGAGTTTGCTATATGAGAGGATTAAAAAAGACTTCTCCATAAAGACCCCTTAAAGCCAAGTATCCTGTTACCTACAGAATGTAAACTGTGCTAGCACGGGACATGTATAAATGAGTTTCCAAAATTCCTTTAAGATGAATTATGTGTTTCACAATTACAGAGTGAAATATTTTTCTTATAAGATCATACAGGTGGAAAGCTGTGGAACATACTCTCAATAACTGTTGGTGGAATTCTTGCCATCTGTCTTGGACTTCTTACTTCTGTTTACGTTGCTACACTGCATGAAAATGACCTGTGGTTTTCCAATATTAAGGTAACAGTCATTTTCATAGTTTCATCAATGCTTTAATAGAGCATCAGTATAAGTGTTATTTGAAATTTCATTTATTTGTCTTGTAACTTGCTAAAAACCCTAGATGATTTCGTTTTTAAAAAAATTAATTTACAAAAAGCTCTGCTTCCCTTCACATCACTTTTTAAATACTTAAGTAACTGCTCCCAGTTTTTAAAACCATTGCTATGCAGCAGCTGAGTTGTAGCTATGGTTCTTCCAAACATTGATCATTATCTAGAATAGAATTTCAACAATCTAACAATATGTTGCTCTATAATAATCTTTCTTTTATCCAAAGCAATCCAAAACTGAACAAAAAACAGTTAAAATAAACAATATGCAAAATCCTGGCACACAGTTCTTTAATTGTATTTACGCTGTGTTGTTGTCATACACTTTAGGCACAGTATCTTACTCTTCAGTACTAATTTTATGTAACGTTATCATAAATTTACAAACCTCAAAACATATTTCAGACATTCACCAATGTAAAACTAACCATTCCCAAGATCCAGGACTGACTAGTTTTTTCCTAGAATCATTGCATGGGAAAATAATGCAGCTATACACATATCTAAATTTAACCAGAGAAGAGAAACAGGTGAGTCATTTCCCTTTTAGATTCCCTTAATTTCACTCTGTTAGGTCTGTGTATTATGTTATGCAAAGTTACATGTATTTAATTGGAATACTTTCATTGCAATATATCTTTCCTGTAATACGCACTTTTTCTGTCCCAGAAACATTTATGGTTGGCACTTTCTGAAATAATTGCTGTTGTATTATATATATAATACTGTTTTGTACCCACCCCTCTTTGTATATATAGATAGATTGTATATATGTTGAGGGTAGACCTTAGGTTTGCCTTTTCCTTCCAAAAGCAAGTATTGAATAATTTTGCAGGTATTACATATTTTGAAATACAAACGGGCATGGACTTGTGGCAATGTATGAACATAACAGAGCATTTTTTTTCTGTTAAACTGATACAGAGGGACACAAAATTCACTGAGGGAACGTGGTCTGTAGTGGCAGTTAAATGGCCTCACAATGGATGAAATGCTCATTTTATTTGGTAATTATTGTTTTCATTTAAAGTGATATTTTTAATCTGGTTTCTGTTGTCTTTGTAGCTCTCATTTCATCCTATGGAGTTGATACGATAACTAGTAACACTGGAACATCAACAGTTCCAGCCAATTTGACGGAAAGGTTCTGTAAAGCGTTAAGTTCATCCACCAGCAGGCTAAAGGAGACAGAGATGCAGATGTTTTCTGATCTCACAGTATACCTTCTTCAGTAAGGTGTGAAGTCTACCAGAGGATGCATGTGGCTACAGTGCTAATTTTAAACTGGTAGCAACAGGAAAAGCTTTAGTAAGATTTCACATATTAGAGATAAAATAACTGGATGTAACACAGAGCCAGAAGTGACCAGGCTTCATACGTACCTCTGCTTTTTGGTGCTGTGTGTTCAGGGAGTGTAACCTGTTTTGGTTTTTCACATTTGCGCTCTCAACTTAAATTGTTTCTAGCGTTATCTTCCCAAATAGAAGGCTATAGCTGTAACTTGATTGATCAGACAAATCAAAGCAATTTGTAAGCATGTCCCAGGCGAGATTCAAAGTTGAAGAAAGATTTGTTCTCAAATTATTTATTACAGTTTGAAACCAAACAGATAGTATCCCCTGCAGTTTATTTGCAAATAAAAAGAAAGTTTGGGATGAGTCAACTCTAATCAAAATTTCTGCAACTGTCAGCCAAGTCAGACTCTGACTGTGCTTTCACTTTGATTAACACAAAGCTTTCCAAGGTTTTACTGTTAACTTAAATACAGTCTAGACTTACTTTCTTGCCAGTATCCATATCAGAGCATTTTGTGGCCATAAATAACAAGAAGAGAAATCTGAACTGCGTATTTTGATACGCTTTCTCTTAACTAAGCAGAGAAGGAATACATGGATGAGATAAAGTTTAAATAAAACACTGTTTTGTGAGTAGTATGGGAAGAGAAGACCACATATTAAGAGCCTGTGAAAATTCCTGCAAAGCTGACGCAAGGCGGCTCATCATAACATCTGTAAGCCAGTATATAGACCTCTCTGTGCTTGTATGAGTGAGTGGACATTGTAGTGTCCCTAGATGTGTGTACAGGTTTCCAGCACTTTGAATTGGTTAATGTTATAGCACATACCATACACTAATTAAAGGTGAGAATAAAATACACTGTGGAACAATTGGAGATCCTAAAAAATTATGTTGAAAATAAATGAAAAACTTGCTTTTTTCCTCTAACATTTTATAGTTTGGGCAAAGCATAATTTTCTGTATATATTAGCTGAATTTTCTAAAAATTTTGAAAGACTTAAGTTTTATTTTAGTATGTATCCCAGCCCGAATTCTCAGAAGAGAGGACTATAGCCTAATCCTTGGCACATAATTACTGCATGCCTTGCTTAATGAATCACAGGGGCTATTTTGTTTTATTCTGCTTCTTTTGAACATTACCTGTAGAATAAATGGGCACAATACTAGTATGCATCCAGTGTTTCATTAACCCCCATACCTATGAAACATAGTGCATCACCACTGCTCTGAAACAGAGAAAAGAAAATTAATTCTAAATCAGTTGTATTTCCATACATGTGAAATTAGTAACTTCAGTCACTCTGAATTAGCTTTAAACAGCGCAGATTTGGAGGTTTTATGTTGCTGAACTCTGATACACAAATTCTATAATGATGTTATTCCCTAAACTTTACTTCTCTCTTCCAATAAAGTACAACTGGTCAGATGGTAGGAATTGGTACGCAAAAGGACATGTATGGCTGGTAAATTGATAGAGTGCAATGTAATAGAAGACTTCTTTTGTCATCTTTTTCTTTTACATGAAGGTACTCCTCTCTTTGTACAGCAGTAGAAGGAGGTCTGCAGTGTTTATCTGACACTTTTGCACTTGAACTAGACAGCGCTGTTTACATACACCATTTAGGTACAAAAGGTGGAATTTTTGTTCTGAAGACCTCATTGATATATGAACATCATGATTGTGTAGCTACAAAACTGTGCAGTTTGCCAATTGCGTTCAGCCCTAAAAATTGAAAGTAAAATAGTTCATTGTGCAGTCATGATTCTTAACTTCTACGTAACTGAATTTGCAAGCATGTACACTTGTAGTGATTGTCTTCCTGTAACTTCAGTTGTAGTTGATGGAAAGCCAGTTCAGTTTTGGGTGTCTTCCAGCAATGGTTCTCCCAGCTAGAAAAACTGTTTTGTAGTTGTCACTGTTTGTTCTATTTTGAATATGCATTGATTTCCCCTGCTGCAGTATGTGTGAATCTTGTTATTTGCTAATAAATATGCCTGCTATCGTAAATTTGCCATGGTCGTTGGAGGAAGATATAGAATTGTTATCCGAGAAACTGAAAATGCAGATTTTGAAGAGTGTTTTATGCTGTGAAAGAAGTATGTGATTGGTATTCTTTTTTTTTGTATTCCAAGAATTCCTGAAAGAATGATGATAAAGAGAATACAGAATACCATGTCACATAGTCAGAAGCTGTGTTTGTGTACACTTCCAGCAGGGATCACAGAAGTTTATGATCACTTAACTTGATGAAACAATTTTGAAGAAAAAAGTTTCAGTCTGTCCTCATATACATTAAAACAACAAAGATTTCAGTTTATGATGGTGAAAACCGAAAGAGATTTCTTATTCAAAAATCCTTTCCCAGTTTTCTGAAAACTTTCTGGCACAACATATAAAATGTCTAGTCTATTTTTACTGATTTCTTCAATAGCGGTTTAGTGACTGCTTCTCAAGTTAGAGTTACCTTTTGGGAACAGGATCTGCTATGAAAATAACATAATGGGGGGGACAGAGAGAATTGTGTTACCTCTCCTGTCAGCTGGTATATTGCTTGTTCAGTGCACGCTGAAGAAGTTTTGAACAGGGATGAGCCAAGTCCACATAGCAAATTGATACTGTAACACAAACAGTCAAACTTCAGAGCTTTCGTTTGTTCTTCATCCCTTCCAAGTAAGCATTTAGACTACTATTATTGAATTTTCCTGTAATAAAATTGCTGCTCGCAAGTCAGGAATGAAAATACCAAATTTTGTATCTCTCAGCTGCAGGATAAGAAACCTGGGATTCCTTCACTGAAGTGCTTATATTGTCCCTTATTACATTTTGAATATAAAAAGAAAGATGAAAAAAAAGTGGGGAAATGAATAGCCAGCTAATTAGAAGTCCGCAAAATGAATGTGTAAGTCATGAAGAGGAGGAGGGCAGTCCAGTACTATGGTAGTATTTTTCCAAAGAAGTACCTGTTGAGTTGTTATGGGTGCTTTTACTCTGGATCAAAAGGCTGATCTGAGTAGGAACCATGCCGCTCTGGCAGATGGGTGTGAGGTTAACCAGCCAAGAGACCATGTACAAGGATTAGATAATTTTGCTGAGGGCATGATTCTCAACCAGGAACACTGACAGCAGCTGTGTATTCTTCCCACTTCTGTGGTTGAGACTATTCTTGGATTTTTCTGATCTTAAATTGAACAACTAAAAAATATTTTCCATTACACAAATAGTGTTTTAGGTTTGTCAGAAGAGTAATTGGAGCTTTACATACTTTCTTTATAGAAAACCTTAACTTGGGCTTTGGCTTCTTGCGAAGTATTGTGAGTGACTTGGTTAAGGAGTTTGAGGAAACCTAAGCTCTAAAATTTTTGCACTGCCCTTGACAGGAAGTCCTTTGTATTTTGTTTTGAATACTTAATATTATTGGGATACAACTGCATAAATAGGAATGATGTGCAACTCTATATGTATTCTGGAGGATAGTATTCTTTTTTTTTTCCCCCCTTGGAACAGTGATAACTTCTTTGTTAAAGACTCACAAATTGAATATACAGAAAGATAAATGTGCTGTTACACTGCTTACCCATAAGTCTGTATGTTTTTATTGACATGGAACACTAGGAAAAGTATAAATTGCTGTAGAACTGGAAAAGTATTGTGAGTGAATAAAACAGATGTTACCTTAGCGTGAAACAGATGTAAAACTCACTAGTGTTTGTCTCATAAAGTATAGCATTTGGTTGAATACAGCTGGTGCCAGGATTACAAATTAATCATGTTTGAATGCATTTTTGCTAATTAGATCCCCCTCTGTGACTTCTCTCTCCCCCTTAATAAATTCCAAATGTTAACATTCCTTCTTTATTCTTTTTTCTTTTTTTACGAGCACTTAGAATCAGCCACTTTTTGGTATTAGAAAACTTTCCAGTAGTGATGAATTTGAAAATAGAGCTCGTTCAAAATCCAGCATTCTCATTTTGCCAAGTGTGTGGCTTTTAGTATTTAGTGCCAGTGTCAGTTTCTTCTGCTGATATTACAATGATTTGTATGTCGTAGAGCAGCTGGAGAGTTTAATTGTAAACTTACGTTGAATCAGATGCATTTTTTTCTGTTGATTTTTCTCAGACCAGAACTAATGTTGGTTTAGTTTGTCAACAGTTGACTTCAATAAAACACATGTTTGAAATAAGATTTTATACTGGGCCAGAGGAGGGAGGAACATGATTTTTTTTTATCTAGCTTTATGTTATCTCTGAAATAGTATTGATTCTGTTCCAGCAAAAGAGATAGGACTATATAAGAAAGATGAAAAGTCTTGGGATTCTACACAAGGTTGCATTAACCAGAATGGCATTCATAAAAATCTCAGAAAACACTAGCATTCTGTTATTTCAGTAATGGTTTTTTGTGAAGAAAGCTGAATTAATAAGATTATTTTTAGAAATACTACTTAAATGTCTTAATGACTTGCATACATCACATACAGGAATCTTACTAGATTTTCAGGTCTATATATAAACATTTTCTAACTTACTGCTCATGAAATATGTTTGCTGGGATGTTTTTATATAAACAACTAAAAATATCACTAATAATAATAAAAAAAATATATACAATGCCTGTTCTTTCTCTTCAGATTGGTTGTTGATTCAGTCTTACTTTGTTTAAATGTGGTTGCCCAAGGCTCTGATTGTGTTAAATTTCATTAGGTCTTCACAACTAATGAGTTAACAAAAGGAGGTGAATTGCAAAGCAGAGATCCTGTACTGAGAGCAGTTTTCTCTAGAACTTTCGTATCTTGCTAGACTCAACCTGCTGCAATATCAGCCAAGAAAAAGGCACCGTTTGAAGTGAACCTAGTTTAAATAATTTGAACACTTTTACATTTAAAACAGTAACTTTACCTACACCTAAAAACTAAGAATCACTTTTCCTTTAAACCTGTAATTTTTAGTATGAGAGTGATGAACAGCTGGCTTCCTGCAAGAACCAGCATTTAACAAGTGGGCAGCAGCAGAACCTGCCAGCTGAAGTACCAGAGTGGTATTATGATGCAGTCCCAAGTATAGCACACTGAGTTAATTGAGCCTTAAGGTGGCAAAGCCATGGAACACTATGGGATATCTACATCTGGAAGAAAAGGTTAAGTGCATGGAGCAAGCATATGCAGCATTAAAGTGCAGCTGTTGGCCACTGCACTATCTAAATGCTGAATATTAAAAAAAAAAAAAAAAAGTAAAAGATCCAAAATGTTTCTGAACAGCCTATCAGAATCATAAAAGACATACGCGTTTTCCCAGTTAGCAGAGGCATTGACACTTCAGCCATTTACCTATCACCCTAATTTTTCCATGTATTTTATCTTTATTTGAACTAAGTTGCATTGGAATGCAAGGAGCCAAAGACTCAAGCCACTGTATAGGTCAATTTCCCTGGTGCCACAAGAATTTGAGTTGAAGGCTGCTTCATGTGATTGTGAAAAGCAAATGGAAAGTGACTTTACTATTGAACTTTCACTTGCAGGAAGTCGAAAGAGAAATTTCATTCAGAACGGAATGTGGACTTTATTATTCCTACTACAAACAGATGATTCAGGCTGCTTCCATCCAGCAAGGTATTGTAAACTGTAAAGTAAGTTTTACTTCGTGTTGCCAGCTGACTTTTTAATAATTTTTCAAATGTAGTTGAGGACAAGGAATACCGTAACTGCGAAAGATAGTGTAACAATTGTACTGCAGACAGATTTACTCTCTTCATACACCAGGGAGCCACAAAGTCATGGACGTAATAAATTTCACAATGATACATTGGTTTCTGTGCCACACGCTCACATTCTGATGAAGGCAGTCGCTTTGAGGGACAACTTCGTATCTGTTAAGGTTTCAGCCTTGCTGGTTTATTCAGTTATTACTTTCATTTTTATTCTTCTCGTTTCATTTGAATTATGAGCTATTTGTGGGAAGTGGCAATTTTTTTGCTGTATGCCTGGACAGTAAGTGACACAATGAGCAGCTTCCAAGGAAGTCATATATGATGATGAGGTTTTCTGTGACAGTCTCATGTTTTCTAGATACTTAACTGTTGCTGCCTAGCAATTTTGCTCATAGTACACATTTGTCAGTATTAACATCACCTGTGTTCAAAGTAGTGACGAGAATGGTTCTCAAGATCCAGTATGTACCACAGATTCTGTGCTAGGAATGTAAGTGTAAAAATACGTGTTTTCTACATTACTAAATACATAGTACTTGATTTAGCACTCTCAGTCACATTTGAAGCAGGGAGACTGAAGACCTCAGAAGGTCATGTTGATACAGAGGTAATGTGATCCTCTGAATCCTTGACTCAAAAGTTTGCAGTTTTTGATGAGAGATCCTAAAATACCTTTGAAAAGTTATTCACTGTTCAAATGAAGATGGAGGGGAAAAATGACAATCTCCTATTTCAATTTCTCTTTATCATTAAGGTTTACATGGTTTAGTATATGACAATAAAACTGAATCTGTGAGGACAATTAACATACTTGAAAGAATGAATGTTTACCAGGAGGTGTTTCTCAGCATTCTGTATAGGATTCTTCCAATTCAGGTAGGCATTCATTTATGGCTTTAGATTGTAAGTGCATTATGAAGATTGCGCAGTGAATGATAGCTCCCCTTTTTAGTTATTTTCTAATTAGAAATATTCCTGATACCTTTTTAATTTGTAAAATTAGAACCTAATTCATAGTAAATATAATCCCCCCCGCCATGAGTGTTTTATGTCAACATCAATATTCTTGTGTTTTACAGCAATACCTAGAGCCCGTTTATTTTTATATCTACACTTTGTTTGGACTTCAGGCAGTTTATGTCATTGCTCTGTATGTAACAAGCTGGCTTCTTAGTGGAACATGGCTTTCAGGGTTGTTGGCAGCTTGCTGGTACATTACAAACAGGTAAGTGAGATTAAACATTCGATGTTTCTAAAATTGTACCTCATTTCAAAGGTAAGGCATTACAGTGCATGATTCAAATGCATGATTAATTGGACAAAAAAAATGAAATTATAAAGCCTCTCTCCAGATTAGCCAGAAAATGGAAAAAATGTTTTAAGTAGTATAAAATCAAGTGAGCTAACTGCAGGCTAGGATTTTGAAGTTTCAAGAAGAAGGAGTAGAAAATTGAAAATTTTGGCTTAAATTGGTCTCTGAAAGTAGCCTACGTATTTCAGAGGAGTCTGGATCTCCAGATGATGTACCCTGTCTTCTCCATCCTAGGATCCCTTTGGTGTTAAAGACACCTACATACATATGTGCCCTTCAGGTCTCTCCTCACAGCCCTACATCCAACCTCCAGGGATTCCTTCAACAAAGACCATCAGTCAGCTTTCTCTGTTTCCTTATTCCTGTAGACATCTCCTGCACTAAGACTCAGAGAAAAAAGATGGTAATTGAGCTGTTTTAGTGCTTTAGCACTTGAAGAATTCTCGATTTGGAGAGAAAAACTAAAGAACTGTCTTTATGCCAGCAGCTTACTGCTGGCATGAAGTTAATATTGGTGACTGGGCTGTTATCTGTAAATTAATTAAGAAAAAAAGATTGCAGTGTCAGTTCTATCAAAACTGTTTGGTATGTGAATCAGCAGCTGTAAAGGAGTTTTATCTGCAAGCATGTCTCTTACAGAATGATTATAGGTGTATATAGCGGGAAACTGTTTCTTTCTCCAAAGATGAAAGTAATTAAATAATACATGCAATGTGCAGTAGTTCACTTGTGTATTTCATGAGGTCATCTTTTCCATTTACAGAATATTTAGAGCATAGTTGTTTTCTCCATCTTTCTAATAATCCATGAACAATGGAAGCTTGTTATCCCTTATGCAAATAAAATAAGTACATGGAACTGATTTAGATAAAGACTTTCTGTCCAGATGACGTACATCTGAGGCTACTGAGTAACTCCATTTTAGACATTTTTTTTCATCAAGCTAAGCACATCTTGTGCTTACTTTCCTTTTTAACAAATGCTTCCTCTATGCAAAAAAAAAAGGGGGAAATGTTTTTTTGGTTTTAACATTTAATTCAGTTTTTGTAAATGACTAACCTTTGGGGAACTTAACTTCCACCACATACTTACTATGTTCAAACATTCAAAAAAATGACCAGAGATTCCTAACCAGTTTAGCAGTGTTTAAATCCAATGCACTGAGATCACAGTGAAGAAACTGATACCTGTTTATTCCTACACGTGCTTTCCACAAACCAAAAAGCGAAGTAAAATTACCTGTGGTGTGAAAACTCCACATGCTGGATTTTGGATTTGTTTTTGTTTTAGCATTTGTTCATTTTTCAATTACCCAAGCTGTGCTTCGTAAGATTTAATCCACAGTATAAGTTTTTTAACAGTAAGTGAAGCTCAAATACAACATTTGTGGTACAGAAACAATGGGTGACTTCCAGAACAATTTTTTTCAGAGCCAGGCATGTTGAAGGAAGTAGAGTGTAGAGCCTCTGTTTTTATCAAGAAGTAGTTAAAATACCACAAAGACGCCTGTATGCAACCTCTCTGTTACCAGGTTGGTGTTTTAATTGTTTTAAATTTATGAAAGTCTTGTTTGTTTTGTACAGAGTAGATACTACAAGAGTGGAATTCACCATTCCTTTAAGAGAGAACTGGGCACTACCATTCTTTGCTGTCCAAATAGCAGCCATCACATACCTGTTCAGAACTCATCTACAGCCTGTTCAAGAAGTGAGTATTTCTAACAAGCATGACAACAGTATCAGAAAACTATCTCTAAAACTTAGGTCAAAATACTTACCAACTGTTATAGCGGTCGATATACACACACACACGTGTCACGCTGTTGAAAACATTAATCAGATGAGCCTTCTATTAATGTAGATGCAGTAGAAGTACAAAGGAATACATATGCTCAGTGATGAAAAAAGGCAAGCTCTGAAGTACAAGACAACACTGTATTTAAGAAAACATGAGAGTAACACAAAATGGGCAGGAAGAGAAAAGCTTGTAAAGCATAAGGATTAAAGATTGTCTTTTGAATTCATTTGGTTTACAAATCTAAGACGTTGTCCTGATCTGCAAGAATAAAAGCAAATTGGTGATACGGTTTCTTTGACAAACAGTTCTTGAGTTATTACTCCTCATTTGATCAAGTAACTGCTATTTATTGCATAGTAAAACATGTATTGCGTGTAAATCTATGGTCTGAAACTATTTGAGATCTCACTATTTTCTTGGAAGGGGTATTACAGTGGTAAAATACAGGCATAAATACAAGAACCTGTAACTCCAAAAAACGTTCATTATCCTCCAAGCAGTTACTGCAATTAGAAAACCTACGTTAATGTTTTAGAAATGGATTTAAAATAAAACCAAATTAAGGTGGATTTTGGTTGGTTTTCTTGAGGGGGGTTGGTTGTTTTGTGTTTTTAATGAAGGAAATTATGAAGTTAAATAAAACTTTGTTCTCTCCTTCCAGAGATTGACGCTTATGGCTGTATTCATAGCAACATTTCTCTTTAGCCTGACTTGGCAATTTAATCAGTTTATGATGCTGATACAAGCATTAGCATTATTCATACTGGACTGCTTTGACATGCTTCCCACAGCAAAGGTAAGGTTATGTTTGGAAATAACCAAATATTTTTCTTTTCTATCATAAAGCTGACAGTTCTGGACATATTTTACTAACCAGTGGCCTGGATGCCCAAAGTGATGCAGATTGTACACTGTGCTGCTTTGTGCTTTTAAGTAATCACAGTGTATATACTGCAAGTGTAAGAATGAATAATCAAAACAACACCATTTCCGATTCGCTTTTCAGCTGATTTTATTTCACTTTATGTAATTCACTTCTATTGTTTAATTTTTGTTTAAACACAGCCATGTTTTGACACTATTAAGGAATTGCTTTTAAACACCATCATAACGGTTGATCTAATACCACAGCTTAAGCATGACCTCTGGAAGTGGCCAGGGGAAAAAAAATAGCATAAGAAGACTTTGCCTAAGCTGAAGTCATAACAATGTATGAATCTTGCCTCAAGTATTGTGCATCCTTGTTTGAAAGTTTGGTGTAGCACTGTACCACAAAGAGAAGGAAGAAGATAGACCAGATTGCTCAAGAGAAGTGGTTATCTTTCATACACTCAAACCCACTGCAAAATAACAGCATTGTCACTGCTTTGTTGCTGAACTGAATGAGCCAAAAAGTAAAACAAGTGTTCCTAAAAAGATACGGGATCATTCACAGTCAATCTTAGGAAATAGAAATATGCTGTATAAGATGGAAACATTATCTTTGAATTTAATGTCACTGTGAAATTCTACTGAGATGATTTTAGCTCTTGTAAAAGCTCATGCTACTTGAAAAAAGTTCTAACTTTACTTTAAGGAAGGGTGCAGTAGGGTGAAGAGTTAATTCTCTTCATTAAAGTAATTTAATGTTAAATTTGAAGCAGACTTGAATATTAGTAATTGTATTAATTTAACTGAAAATTATTATGGTGGCTGCATATGAAGATAAATGTAGTTTATTTAACCGTTTCTAAACTCTTCATTACATCTGCAAATGTAAGCTGAGGTTAGCAATTAGTGTGACTAATCTCAGCTACCTTAAAAGTTGGCAAATTACCAGCTTCATCCTGAATTATACTAAAATGGACTTACTGCACCACTCTTATTCCATATTAGTTTTCAAAAAAGTGCTGCTTAAAACAATTGAAGTTTGTTGGGCCATTTGATACTGACACCACTGCTGTAATACAAGACTGAACTCAGGATCTTTGTGTCAGGTAAAATTTATATTTTGGTACCGCTGTATCAGAAAACCAGCCAGTTCTTACTGTTTGCATTCAGCTGAATGTTCATAATAGTTTAGCATAGCTCAAAAAGGACTATACTAAACTATTAGAAAAAAGTTATAGAAATCAGCTGATGTTTGATTGCTGAATGGCACTGAGCCATTACTCTTTAGTCGTAAAGACATTAGAGAGGATACAGAAATACTTCTTTGACTAAAGAAAATACAAAACAACTTCCAAATATTAAGTAATTCATGTTTTCCTCACTCTGCAATTGTTTAACGTACCTGCTTTATTATAGCACCAGGCTTCCCTAGGTATAAAATACTAACACAACTAGGTCAGGACATAAAGGTAGAAAGGATATAGTAATGGCTCTAAGTGTAATGATTTAGTGCAAGATGATTTTTTTTTTTGTAGAAATAATTGATGTTGAAATCATTTATAAAACATATGCAAAGAAAAGCAGCTATGACTATAAAGTTTTGTAGGCATAAAAATCTCATTATTGTTGCAGGTTACATGGCTCTATATCATTCAGATTTCTGGATTACTGCTAGTCTGTGTCCTACAGTTCTTTAATTCCATGATTCTTGGATCATTACTTATAAGTTTTAATGCTTCTGTCTTGATAGCAAGAACAATCCAGGTAGGTAATAAAAATATTTTTGTACTACTAAATAGAGAGTGTGATTTATATAGGTAAATGAGTAATTTATATGCATTATAATCTTAAATTACTAATACTAATTAGAGAAATTACTATAGCGTAAAGCAACAAAAACATTGCATGATCAAATAATGAATTCAATTACACTAACTACAGCATCGCCAAGCATATCAGACACCATAATTCTGTGATTACTATTAACATTTAGATTGTGCAAGTTGCAGTTTGCATCCTGCAAAAAAATTGCATAAATGGACTTTACACCTGTTTTAGCAGGACTTGTCTTGGATTTATGGATCTGCCTCCACCAAAATATTCTATGAGAACTAGGTACATTCAGCTTACTGATATCTATTATTTCTTTCAAAGATTAGGATTTTTTTCCCGTATTTACAGTTACCTTTTTTCTGATACTGGCATTGACAACAGCCTCTAACCATAATGTATGAACTTACAGGGCCATTCCTGCTGTCTGTCACTCGTGACTTTTAAAATCAGGACTGTGGTTTTTATAGATAGATAATGTCTGGACTTATTCGAAATTGCTTGTGAGCAGCCAAAGAACCATTCGTGTATTTGCAGCTTTGAACTGGAAAATTGCTCCAAAATTCTATCAGCTGACAGTTAAAGCCAAAAGACAGCTTTGCCATGTTTAGGTGGAAGGTCTAATGAATATTTATTTCAAAAGGCACACGATACTACTGAAATCAGGGGAATCTTGGAACACAGCCACAGTTTCACTGGATGCCAGCAGTTCTATAAATGTAATAAAAATGAATAAAAAAAATTCCTCTGAAGGAAGGCGATTTGGCTAGTTACAAAACTCTGCCAGATCACTACCCCAGGGAGTTCTTATGATATTGTCCCTTCAGTTTTGTTGGAGAAATGTATCTTTATTCTGGATACTTGGTTACATATATGTTTTTGCTTACATAAACCTAATACAAATTTGATCCTTATCAGGCCTAGAAGGTAAGCTATTTCAAAATATCTGTGTTGCTTTTGTTCCTAATACGTACAAAAAAGTACTTCAATACTAGTATTTTCTTCTTTCTAGAAAAACCTAAAAAAGGGCGGCTTGCTTAACAGGCTTGGGAAACTTATCATCCACGTACTATTTGTCTTGTGCCTGACTCTCATAATAAATAAATTCATCAAGGTAAGCAAATAATTTTTAATATCTAAAGTTACAAAATATATTATGTTAAAAGCTATTTGTTACAATCTACAGTAATATTAAATGAAAACTGCAATGAGATTTCACTGCATTTCAGAGACTGCATTTTAGAAATTACTGGTTTGCTAATCTTTTTGTTATATAGATTTTTAGAACATATTCTTAAAACTTCATAAGTTAATAGCAAATAATCAAGTACATATTTGTAATTTGATGCTCACCTGTAATTTTGTAACAACTGTAGATTTGTACTGCATTCTGATACTGCTGAGCATTTGCAAAGATTTTAATTGAATTTACATTTCAATGAATGCCATTAAAAATGAATACTTGTTATAAAAATGTTGTAGACCATACCATACTTCTAGTGGCTTCTTGTGCACAGAGATACCTGCAAGCATTAGTGACAGTAACATTTTTTCTGCTTTTGAGTTTTGGTCTTTTCAAGAGATCTGTATCAGCAGATAAAAATTTAGTACACATGGAAATTAAAGTATCGCAGTAAGATATGATAAGTCGTTGAAAGAAGCAGTACAGCTAAAACCAACTTGTCCTGGGTAATCTTTATCCGTAAATAAGAAACTAACCCTAATAGATATTCTAAAAAGTAAGTAACTGCGCCTTTGGACCGCAGGACCATAATTAGAAACTCAATGCTTATCTTATTGCAAAGCACCCTATCTCAGTAAGCCTGTGTTGCTTCACAGTTTCATTTAAATGATGAAAAAACTGTTTACTGGGTGAAGGTTAATTTATAATATGATTTGCTTTCCTTTTTCCCACTTTGTAGAAAATTCTTAACCTTGAGTCAGATGAACATATATTCAAATTCCTGAAGGCAAAATTTGGATTTGGGGCAACAAGGTATGATTTTGCTGCAATTTTGCTGTTCCGTATGACTTCATTAAGTGAAGCCTGCAGGTTATTCTCATTTAGAATCTTGGTGATATATTGATGGATATTTTCCTTTATAATAATCTACACAACTGTAGCTTTATAATTTTTTGGGAAAAGAGAGACTTTGGTCCTTTTTGACATCAAGTTATGAAATACATGATGACAGGGTTTATTCTTTTTTCTTCAGAGATTTTGATGCTAACCTGTATCTTTGCGAAGAAGCTTTTGGTTTACTACCATTAAATACTTTTTCAAGACTCTCGGATACGTTACTTTTTTACATCTACATATTTGTTCTCTTCCTTATGACAGTTGCAGCTATAATTGTTGCCTTTCGGAACCTCAGGTAAAATATGTTTTTTAAATGATTGACTTTGTAATCAATGTTTTTCAACAGGCTAAGGAGCTGGCAGTTAAATCAGCAGCATTCAGTATTACTTTCCACAGATACTGAGGAAACAGTAGAACATGTAATAGATCAGACAAAATAATTAACTTCCTATTAAAGCTAAAAATGTGAAGGATGTAACGAGACTTAAAGAAACATTCTTCTGTAGCTTCCTTCAAGCTCTTCTGTGTGTTGAAGTTTTGCAGTATGTGCGGGGTTGGTTGGATTTTCTGGGGTGGGAGCAGGGGGAAGCAGGGGAAGGGTGTCTGTATAGAAGACAACATTAGTTTCTTAGTTCATCCCATTTTCCTTGTGCAAAGGACTCCCAGTCAAAGGTTCCCCTGGTGGTATCCTCAAACTGCTCAAAAATGAGCTTGGAATAGTCTGTGCTCTGTGATCTGTGTGAAGAAGCAGGAGTGATGGAGGGGTAGACTGCAACTGTGCATCACTGCTGCCAGTTCTCATAGCTAATCTGTAGGGTTTGGAGGTGTTTGCAGAACACTAGAAGAAAATCAATGAACTGAAAATAGCACTGAACCGCTATTAAAAAAAAAAATGTAAATGGTCCATTATAGACCTCTCACTTCTACATTTACAACCTGGGCAAAAGTTAGGAGTGATATAAAACTTGTTTAAGCAAAAATTCAAGGAGTGTTACGTAGCTAATGCCACTCATTGTAGATTTTATGGAAAACGGGATAAAAGGGGGATTGGGGTGGGTAGGGAGAGGATGAAAGACATTCTGAAACAGTGTTAGGATAATTGTGAAGTCATAGTAATCCGAAAAACATTTTGGTACTATTCAACCAGCCTCTTAAAAAATTCTGCATTAATCAATTTCAGTAACAAACAAAAGGCTCTGCAGCTCTTACTTTTTCTAATCTTAAATGTAATCCCAAACATTAATCTAATCTTTCACAGTGCACAGTTATCTCAATTATCCCCCACCTGAAAAAACAGGGGAGAAAACCCTACACATTTAAGCAGCTTCTTTATTTTGATCAGCCTTTCATGTACATTCACAGGACCAGCCACATCAAGCAATGACCAGTCCTTTCAACATTTCTTCTGTAGATTTGCTTCTAATCTATGGCTTTAGTAGCATCCAGATATACCAGCAACCCCCCAAAAAACAGTTAAGTTCTTCTCTGATGAAAAGTACTGTGAACCCTGTGGGAACAGCTGTTTCAAGCAATAAACCAATGCCTTTCTGCTAAACCAGCTTGTTTAAACCCATTGCATTTCCAGAAAACTAAACAAGAAAATAAATACCTGTTGCTGCATCAAGTTGGTGCTGTCAGGCCTCATTGTATCCCAGATACAATAGAAGGTTGTGGACTAATAGCAGTAGTCTTGCCCTTTAGCATCAGAAGGATTAAATGCTTTTTAAAATACAGATAACTATATGAAATATGTTACAGAATTTAATGTAACACTTTTTTCCCCGTTCTGTTTAATTAGTGGTTCAAATCGAGTCCAGTTCATGGAAAAAATGGAAGAATGCACAATAATACTGAAGCCTGATGCTGCTTACAACTTAATTCACACAGTTCTTTTTGGATGTCTGGCATTAAGCACAATGAGGTAGATGTTTTTAAATTCTACTAAAGGCTTTTTTAGATGGTTGAGTATATTTTTATAAAAGTGACCACAAGCTGATAGGATCGTGAACCTTCCTTCTCTCCCTGGTGTGTTTCTGCTTGTACACTGGGACATTTCCCAAAGTTCTGCCAAAAAGAACATGTAGAATTTTGGGAGCAGAGATGTTCTCAAGAGCACATAGCAAAGTGCAAAGTCAGCCTTTTACTCTGTTATCTCAGACTCCTGAAAGTCCAAAACTGTGTTAAGAATTTCCATAACATAACTGCCGTCATCAATGCAGCTTAGCAGAGCTCCAGATGATCAGCAAAAATTTGTCTGTATTCTTGCAGAATGAAGTATCTCTGGATATCTCACATGTGTGTATTTGCATCTTTTGGCCTGTGCAGTACGGAAGTATGGAAACTTATCCTGAAGTGTATTCATCTCTACACATCGCAAAGGGTTAGCACTATACTTAACAGCGTTTCATGTAATTTGGTTTTGCTCCATATCTAAACCAAATCAAGACTCAGAATTATAAGACATCTGAAATTAATATTGTTTGTAGTCCTCTTAAACTGGATATCTCTGAAGTATATTTATATAAATTTGGTAAAAATGTATTTTCTAGTGGGTTATGTGTTAAACAATTCCATTTGAATACACTAGATGGCAATATAGATGTGGCTATGAAAAATAACCACAATTTTACTAAAAAAAGTCTTACCATATTAAGAAATGACCAGTGGTCTGAGAAGACCTTTACAGTCTATATACTGAATGATGCAGTGTTTTCCACTTTGTAGAAGATAGATTTAAGTATACAGATATAAATCCATCACTTGTGGTGGGTCTGTTCTTGTGGATGGGTTTTCTTGACTTGAAAACATAATCAGAATACGGTCTTAAAATTCAAACTGTAAATTCCACTGCATGATAAATATGTCAGATATCAATACATTAACATTGACCCTATCCAAATAAATGTATCATCAGAATAACAAATATTTTTTTTATTATTTCTTTTAGACACATGTGATTAAGTATTCTATACCAATAATTACATTACTATTCATTTCATATAAGGTAAGAGGTTTTTTCCTCAACATTTTTGCATTTTTTTAGTTGCATGGAATTTTCCTTTTCTCATAAAGGGATGTTGTTTTATAAATAATTGCATACCAGATTTGTAGCTGAATTTTAAAAAGTGAGATAGACTACCTGAAGTGCAAGTACCTTTATGCGTATGAAACTGTATGTAAAAGATCAGTTGGGCTCATTTATTCCAAAGTAGTTGTTCATAGAGACAAATGTTTGTCTGACCGTATATGTAAGTTATCAGTTGTTATTTAAATATATACTTTTATGGCAATGTAAGTTGCCTGTTTTGGTTTTAACTAAGTTGCAGATAAGATGCAGATTGTGAAGTTGTGTAATGATTCATTGTAGGAGCAGAAATAATCACAACATTCTGTACTGCTGTGCCTCATCTCGTATGTTTTAAAGAAACGTTTACACTAGTTAAGTACTTAGATTATCTTCTGTCTGTCCCAGAAACAAACTATTACTGTGGTCAAACATTTAAAAGTAAATACATAAAACGTTTAAAATAATAACATTACAAGATTATTAGTCTGTTAGTCTGTCATAGCAGTGAGACTTAGAACATTAATTTAACGGGCATACCATTCTTTTAATCTGTATTTACAAAGACAAAAAATTCAGATGCTGCTTTGATGGAGAAGTTATGTCTGCAATACCTAGGATGAGATGAGAATATTTCTGTTAAACAATTACCTTCAGAGAAACTCAAGGTGAATTTCATTATTAAACAGGCAGTAGTAAAGCACAACCGTTAAGCTGCTAATAGAGTTCACTCTGAAAATCTGTTCATCCCTTTAAAACAGTGAAACGAAAAGTCAGAAAAGACTGTAACAGTTTATTTCATAAAGTTACACTGATGTATTCCATTTACATTTTCTTATTATTCTGCTAGAAGACTTTTTAGGATTCCTTCCCCCCCCCCCGTTGGTATGCTCATTAGGAATGTCATTTACCATTTTCATCTTCTCTGAAAAATGATAGAAACAATGCCATTTCTTTTGACATTTCTGATGTCAAGAGTATGACATTCTGATAGTCTAATGTGACAAGTCAACTCGGAATAATTTTCCTCCCACTTTTCATAAGCAGATACAAAGTTCCTAAATCCTGTCAGATTAAATGCTGAAGTCCACAGAAGTCACTGATTTTCATAGGCTTTAGGTCAGTCATTACTTGTACTCAGACTACCTGAAAAGAATCGTTTGTTTCTTCTAAATACAGGAAGTATTTTTTATTGACATTAAAAATATCATTTTTCAAAGTGCTTAGTGGGAATAAAGAAATACATTACTTCTCTATTCTTGCAGTTCATCTACGAGAGGAATGGGTATCTGTGTGTGTGTCTTTTCCTGCAAAGCTGTAGGAGTTCATGAGCCTTCAGGAAAGAAGCCCACCTGACAGACAGATAAAACTTTTTACCAGATTCACTGGCAATGGTCAGAATAAAAATTCTTACAGAGATCCAGAAAGCATCGATTGCTTCTGTGAGAATGTGTTTACATATTCTCTCTCTAAAACCTTTAGAAACAAACCAACAGTGCAAATAGATTTCTCCTTTCCAGATAAAAATTTATCTGTTCGTGCACTGTGACTGCTCAGATTGCGTGAGCAGTTTGCATATTCACCACCAAGTTAACTGTCATCACGGCTAGTTTTCTTGAACTAGTAGTGGGGCAATTTTGTATTTCGTTAACTGTTATGGTTACATTTGTCAGAAGCACTATTCATTAGTGCCATTCCTCAGAATAGGAGTTTTATGGGATTATTAACCTAATCCTGAATGAGCTAATGAAAGCCTCTTTTGAGGCATGTGGTTACTACAGTCCAAAACGCACCACTTGAACAATAATTTATTGAGATAGAGATGCAGCTCCAATGCTAGCTATTTCAGATTTCAGGTAAGGTATGTTTTGAGACCTATTAAGACATCTATATTTCTATTTACACAGGTTTTCTTCATCAGTATAGTGCAAAGATCTTTCAGATAAAATAAAGTGCAGAAGTATTTCCATGCATACTTCAGCTGTACTGCAGATAACACATATATAATGCAGTACAAAGTATTACTTGTTTCACTTTATAAGTAATTTCAACTATATCTGTGTCCATTGCATTTAACTTCTAAACAGAATAATACCCATCAGTTTGTGTTTGTATGGCAGTCATTCCTAAAGAAATTGTTGGTACGTAAAATTAGTTCCTGAGCTTCATCAAGTCTATAGATACTAGTTTTACCAAACGTGTTGGTTTTTCTTTGCTGGTATCCATTCATACAATTTCTCAAACTGCATTTTTATCTTCGTCGTGGCCGAGTCCTTTTGCTACAAATATACATTTATTGCAGCACATAGTGCGACATATGCTATACTGAAGAGCTCCCTGTATGTACTGTGTGTATCCTTTAAACCTAAAGTTAGTAAGCTTGGCAGGCTGTAGAAGAAATGACAAAAGAAAAGGTCATGTTTATTTCTATTTGTAACACCTAATCCTGTTTCTCTAAGGAGATTCTTAATTTTCATCTTAGGCCAACAGTAACTATAAATAACTTAGTAGTACTTGCTTTTCACTTACGCTCAGAGGCCAGAGAATTAATGCTGACGCTTTTTGAGTTCAGAATAAGTGTCCTTGTATTTGAGAAGTACTGAACTCCCGTAATCATCAGCGGACTGTTCAGCACGTCCACGTTTGTGGCCAGCGCTGTTGCCTAACTCTGGACTTTGAGGGGAAAAGCGGCAAGCATCTCTGGGTTCTTATCACAGCCATTGAGTTAAAAATTGTCAAGTGTATGTCCTCAAGATACATATTTGGGGATAGTAACTATTAGTAAATCAAAGTACACTGAAAACGCAAAGTACATCAGACATTCAATAAGAAAAACTTAAGTATTTTAAGTTAAGAGCTGTGTATCTGAGAACCGCTATAACTGGTGATTCTGTTCCTTCTGGTCGTCTGCTGGGAGCTGCAGACCTCAAATAATCATTTAAGAATGAAATCCATGATCATGAGCCAGAGGGCTAACAAGTGCGAAAGAGAAGGCTGAAATCTTTCTACAATGTAGAGAGCTGGGATAATGTTTTCACTCACAAAAAATCTAATTTTACTCCTGAAAGTTAAAAATTGTCTTACGTCCACTAAGAAGCTAGGGTGGGGGAACAAACAACAATCTTAGTACCTAAATCTCCTAATAATTGAATTTTTTTTCTTTAGTTATGTCATCAAGTTCAGAGTTTATTTCATTAATTTTTGTAGATTCCTGGTCTCAGTGATATTTTTCAATTAGTAATTACATACCTTAGGAAAAACATTCCCTGTTGCCAGTTTAGAGTATGCCAGCTTTCTATTTTCTTGAGTTTCTTTTGGGTTTTGATACAAGTCAGCAATAACATGTCACATTACCTCTTCCTATGCAAGCAGTGAAACCTTTAGGAAATTACAAGTCCTTAAGGTTTTTCCAGTCCAGAAAGAAATCCCTGTGTTGCTTCTTTAAGCTAGCTGACAACAGGCTGCTTCTCCTGAAGACTTAGACCGCAGAGACAAGCACATTACAAGTTGGAAACCTCTTTTACCTACCACTCCGTGCTCTGAACAGTTTGTTACATCCCTTTTTATCCATTTCTTCTGTCACAGGACACTTTTCTTAATCAGACATATACTGTATTTACAAGACAGAGTTGTGATATCAGTGCTATTGGTCCATATTTTTGTGTGCTTTCCTTTTTATTTACCTTTTCATTGTTATTCTGTTGTGTTTGGAATTCCTGAAGTTCTTCAATTTTTGCTTGACTTGACTAATTAAATACGGTGTTATCTGAAAATCTTGCTACCTCAGAATTATCTTTCTAAATGCAGCAGTAGCAAGCCCCACTACCAAGATTTTCCACTGGTGAAAACTGCTTGTACTGACTCAGAAGTTGCAATAATGTGATACTGTGACTTGAAAAACCTACGTAGACTAGTTAATGCCATATGATAATCCCAGCATTTGGTAGTTTGCAGCATGATCTAGAAGCAAAGCAGAGACCGTTTCCTTCTGTCTCCACCCTGAAGGACTCCCGACTCTCAAAATGTTTAGCTATTCAGTAATGAAGAGAAGATGAAATTTTGATTCATTACAAGACTCTACAGTCTCATTTCACAGCTGCTTAATTTATTTACTAATCTCTCGAGAGCTCTTCTGAAGAGCAGAAATATGTCTATTACAGTGTTACTGTACTTCCCAAAAACTCTAAGATTGTGATACTGCCATAACTATCTTTTAGATGTTTCTCAACCTACCAGCCAGTATTACTTTAACAAATGTATCAGGTAAACAGTTAAACTAATAAGTATCTTAATTGGCCCAATTGTATCTCCTGCTACCCAGTCCTCCTACGTAATTAGTTTTAGTTAAAGAATGCATATTTTGCTAAGTGGCTCAGCAGCATCACATTCAAATTAATTCTGAACTCTTGGATGGGTATTATCTAAATTGGATGATTTATGGCTTTTTAGATTATCGGGTGGGTTTTCTTACACTTTTTCCTGTGACGTTTCACTTTGCAAGCCTGCAATCCCTATTATCTAAAGAGGGTAGGTTTGGAATAGGCTTCACCACAACATCCTCTGTAGTAAAGACTGATGCAAAGCAATCAGTTAGTCATTAGCATTGTCATTATCTCTTAATTGCTTCTTTTTGTTCTTGAATGTTCACAATCTTAAACAAGAAATCCTTAAATAGATCTGTGTTCTGTTAGCTTTTTGGGGGAGGGGTAAGCTTTTCAGAATAAATTTCAATCCTTATTTCTCTTGTCTGGATTCGATTTATGTATTCTTTGTCTTAAGTAAATTTTGAAACATTTTCCCCCCAATAGACTCTTGGATGTTGCTGTTCAGTCATACTTTTCTTTTTCCCATCAGTGGTTCTCTTAATTTAGCTTCTGAAATGCCGTTAATGGCATCCACAGCATATCTGATGATTTTAACTTCCAATACAAATAGCCTACCTTTTTTTTTATTTGCTTGCAAGTTGCCTTTCCAAACAACGTTAATTCCTGGGGCCTTTCCTTCTCCTGTAATCGTAGGCATTATTTAATGGCTTGGCTGTTACGTATCGAACTGTTACATGATGCCCCTTTATCTAGTTCCTTTTCTTAAACCTTGTCTGTCAAGAAATAACTTAAAACATTAACATTTGTCCTATAGTCCAGGGAACTGAAGTGGTTCATTGTAAAGTAGCTACAATGCACAGCAGTCCTATTTGGTGGCAACGTGTAGTTTCCCATCAATTTTAAGATGCAAACTGATCTTAACTAACAGAGTTCTGGAACCTTCCTGTGAGCTGTGTATCTGAGAACCGCTATAACTGGTGATTCTGTTCCTTCTGGTCATCTGCTGGGAGCTGCAGATCTCAAATTCTGAAACTGTACTCACACCGCAATGACAGCCACCTGTCTGTCCTAGGAAGGGTAGATATGCTTATGTCTTGGAAGTTATCCATGAGCTGGACAAGATCATTACTGGCTAAGAGGAAATTATGTATTTCAACATCCAGAACTTGTTTTGTTCATTCTGTCATCGGTTTGATTTGTTTTAATTATAGTTCTGGCCAGGAATAATGGATGAACTGTCAGAGCTGAGAGAATTCTATGACCCAGACACTGTGGAGCTGATGAACTGGATTAAGTAAGAGGATTTTTACTCTATTTAAAGTTAAATGCTATTTGTGTAGATCTAATGTTCTTAGTTGTAGTGTTCTCCTTATTTGTCACAGCTCATCAGTGAACTCTGGTGACCCATGGAGATAGTTAAGGATGAATGGGCTATCAGGAGATTAGCATATTAACGGCTGTGGAGAACAGCTCTGTGCAGTCCCCCGGGCTGCTCTGGTTCAGTGTCATGCTGCTGTATTGCATGTGCCTCATGGAACCAGCGTCTGACTATTTGCTCCCATAAGTACACATAGTTTTCCCAGCCAGAAGAGGTAAAATTGGAGGTGTCAGGCTTCTTTCATCATATTATAGCTACCTCTTTACATTAATAGATATTTGCTGTGAAATAATTTTATTTCTTGTTTTTTCCCACCAACCTGATGTCCTTCCCTTTTCAACTTTATTGGCTGTATAGTTGTAGGTGTGGAAAATCTGTATTCTACAGTCTATTTCTTGAACTTTGAAACAATCTAAGTTCTTTATACTTAATAGAATTAATCCCAGCATGTGTTCTAAACTATAAACAAAATTGTAATTGAACTCGAACTCACCATGGCTAAGCACAGGTGCAGAGTCTCTTTCAGGATATGAGTTAATCAGTCCAGCCCCACCTCATCACTTCCACTTTCTCACAGAGCATGGGAAGGTATTTTTTAGGTGGAAACGATTTGGAATACTGCATGTAGAAGATCCTGAGAAAAAGGGCCAGGTAGGAAGTTCTCTGGAGGACTGTGAATCTAAGAGACACGTTCTTTATAACATAGAGTAAAACGAAAAACTTTCAGGTTAAGTTCTGAACAGAGATTTTTTTGAGACTTGTATTTATTTGGAACTCTGACAAAGAGGATTTTTTTATAAAAAAAAAAGAGTTTCATGTTCTGGAGGAAAACATTCTGAAAGTAAATCTGAATTTACTACATTCAAAATTGATCTATTTGAGGTATTTCCTTAGAGCCCTGATTGTGTTTTCATATGCAATGAACTTCAGTGAAACCAGTTGCCCAGTCTGTTCTACCCATAGCAACATTTTTACACTTTGTAGTGCTGTATTTCTTTAATGCATAAACTAGAAGGAGTAATTTAGAAGTAGAATATATTACAAACCTTCAGTGACTTATTTCGAAAGCAGGCCATGTTTTTTACCATCATTTAGAATCTTTGCTGCCATATTGACATGTTTTGGTGACTAATGTTTGCCAGCCAGTTCCATTTAGCACTACTGTTTTATTAAAAGATGGTAAATGTCTGATAGTTCAGGTCTCCTGTGTACAATATATAGAGTTATATATAGATTTATACATAAAATATGCATGTGGAGTTATTCCCAGCCGTGAACTGGATTTGACTGGATCTGATGAGAATAATTTTTCATATGTTCTTAGTGCTGAGAATGCTAAACTAGTGCTTGTCCTCTTTTCATTTTAAGTCATGACAGACAATTACAGAGGGAAATTTTCTACTTAGAATTTATTGTGTTTAGGAATGTTATTGCTGTAAAGAAGAGTTAATTATCTATGCTTTAAATAGAAGTCAACAAAATTTATGGTAAGTTTCTCAAAGTGGGACAGATTTTCTTAAGTTTTGATGTGTAAGAAAAATATTTTACTGTACTAACACTTGATAGTTCTGCTGTAGTTAATGATCTGTCAAGGTTGGTGTCAGGAACTAATCATTCATTATTAAAACTCAGTATGAGAAACTCTAATTTGTCATGTATAGCAGTGAATTAGGAAATACTCATCTGTCTTGCAATCTCTCCACAACAAGAAAACCCTTCTGTCTGCTTCGATCTAAATCATATTAACTTGTCCAAATGCACAGTCTGAATAATAGCCAACTATTAGTCTGTCCACTGTGAAGTGTCCCCAGATGTATTTTTCACTCTTCCCCTTATTAAAATTACCATAGCATTTTCAAGAAGATATACTGGTTTATATCTTTACAGTAAAGTTACTGGATAGTATTGGACTGCATCTATTGCAGTGCACGATTTTTTATATAATGATCTTGCATATCCCAGTCTCTTGCTTTTTCCTACCTACCACCTCATTTTCTTAGCTTTTATTTTAAAATAAATAAATTATAAAAAAAAAAAAAAAGTCAAGAAGGTCCTGCCAGTGACCCAGGGACAGTTCACAGCTGTGTTCCCAGATGGGAGGTATATTAAAATTCTTAGTTTTGGTCTTTCTCCCTAAGACAACAGGAACAACATGCTCATTTGTGGGATGGGGAAGAATATCAGTAGAATGAGCAAATCAATAGCGTGAACTTCCCTACTCTCTTTACTTCTGGTAAGTGTTTAAGAAGCAATGTCTTCTGCCTTTAAAGGGGAAACCTATCTAGAATTGTGGAGTATGTCATAAGCAGTTACCAAAAATTATAGAAAAACTTCCTAGAAATCTCAGACAACAGCCAAAACAGTGGAAAAGTTAACCGAGACTGAGATTTGGCAGAGTATAGTTATACGTCAACTGTATTTGAATCAGGTGTGGGGGACCAGCAGGCAAATTTTTTTATTAGTGGAAACCCCACAAATGTCCAAAAAGCTTCTATAAGGTTACAAAAATGGAATACCCATGTTACAATGGTGGCTCTTTCATTTAGTAATTTATATTAATGGCTATATTTTAATTTTAAGCCAGCTATAAATTTCAATTTTTCTCTTACATGCCTGATTTTCAAGGGTAATCACACTGAATTCAACACATATTCCAGACTTTAAAGGCAATGTTACACCTTTTTTTTTTTTTTTTTTAATTACTGTTCTTAAACTTTTGGGCTTATCCTTTGTCAATGACTGATTTGTCAATAGAATTCAGGCATGAACCTGATAGTGCCTGAGAACTAGGTGTATACCAGCTATGTAGGTGCACTTCTTTATGTGAGAAAAATATGCATGCATAAAATAGAGGCTGGGACTAACAAAAATGCATCTTGTTGCTCTTTTCTTTGTGGCTGTCATTTTCCATTTTTGCAATTTTCAGTCTTTCCAAACCAGAGGGAAAAAAAAGAACCATGACAGTTTGACTGAATATGCTTTACTGCCTGTCATTTGCAGCTTAACTTGTAATATTTGATATAGCATCCTGCAAATAAAAAGACTTTCTTTTAAAGAAGAACAACAAAAAAAAATCTAACGTGGCATGTTTGAGAACCCCTTTGCTTTGTAGATTCATATCACACCCAGGCGCTAGTGAAGGCATAATCTGAAATTTGTCAGATTTTGTGGCTTTGAAAGCCAACTCCGGAGCTGAACTGTGGAGGACTTTGAATAGAAACAGCCATTTTATTTCTAATGATGTAACCTGTAATTGCAACGTTGGCTATTTCTGTAGAGCTTCCTTAAAACCAACTCACAATAATTCTTTAGCAAGTCAAGAGGAAGAATTAGTATCATTTTTAGAGTCTGTGCAAGTAGTTCCTGTAAAACCCTTTTATTTTTAATGAGTTATTCTTAAGAATTTAGAGAATTCTATCAATACTAAAGTGTAGGTAAAAAAGGCTTCATATGATGTATTGTAGCGCTTAGTTTACCTATTAGTTCAGCTGTAATTAACTTGTTGAAAGCTTAGAGCTTCAAAAATAAATGAGATTATTTGTTCAAAATGCCATCAGGTCTGCTTGGAATGACATTTAAATTATGCAATGTAAATCAGTTTGACCTGTAAGTCCTTGTCATTATTTAGTGACATTTCGTACAGAATAAATTGTTTGCAGGTTGGGCAGTGTGGTATGGAGCTTGGCAGAAAGCTATAAAACCAAATTATCCTTTCATTTTATACATCATTTGTTCAGACATTTGTAAAAATTGCTTCGTTTTTCTGTAAGAAGCGTCATTCAGTGGTTGGAAGCGCATTAGCTGCCTCGGACGCAGTTAGGGGCTGACTCGGGTAGGAGTGTTCAAGAAAGCCAGCAGGGAACGTAGGGATCCTCCTGCACCTGGAAGATCCCAGTTCCTTGTCACTTCTCCCTCCAGCGGCTCTTCCACAAGATAAAGGCTCGATAACAGCCACCAGCTGCAGCTCTTGGAGATGTAATTAAGGCGGGCAGACACTGCGTGAAGCTGTGTCACCTCCCAGCTTCCAGGTGTCTGTCCACACCAGTGAAATCCAGTGTCAGGTTTGTGTTCTTGGCATTGGAAGAGAGTGAGGGAGTGTCTCCGATGGCTCGGGTGGTGGCACGCGTCGCTCTGGGAACTGCCCGAGCTGCCCCCACTGAAATAGGGACAGGGGTGCGTCTTCAGGCTGGGATTAGCTAGGACCTCAGACGTGTAACGCTGAGTCTCAGGGCAGTGCCTGCTCCCACCTGGAATACCTGGGTTTGATCTCTAACCAGGACCAAGGGATGAAAGCCAGGTTTTTGAAAAATTAAGTGAGGGTCACTACGTTGCTTTTAAGGTAGAGGAAGAGGAGCAAGTGCTGGCAGAACTCTTAATACCTGATAAATAATGAACGTGCTCAGCTATATTTCACCCCTTCCGGGCAAGAGTGAGTGCTTTTAGAAAGGGGAGGAATTGAGCCCTGCATCTTCTACGTTCTCGACAGGCATTTCTACCAGTAAGTTACAGACCAAGGGCACTATCACCATTTCCTGCAGGCTGTTTCTCGGGAATGCCTCTTTTTGTTTGCTTGTTTTCTTGTGGTTTTGCCTTTGGTACTGGTTGTGAGGAGGGGGTTAAGAAAGTTTCATTCTGCCAGTTTGCGTTATATTGAGCTTTTAAGGAGGGAGAGGTGCAGGATTGCCTTGATAAGGCCAAGTCAGGAGATAAGTACTGCAGAGCATTATAAAATCAGAACAAACACAGAAGCAGACTTCACGCTGGAAGTTTCCTGGCCCAGGCATAAACTCAGAAACATGTTGAAGGTGCTTTGAACATCATTGTTTTCATTTGGGTGCCTTAGCTCTACCAAGCCCCTCTGTGAATCTAGCCCACGTTCTTTTCAGCTTAGTCTAAAGAATTGTGCTTTGCTGCAGATTTACGGGTGAGTCGTAGCTGACAGCGTGTCAGGGCCATTACATTTGCATAATATTAAATTCTATGACAAATTCATTTCTTTTAATGAAACATTTACTTCATGACACTTGCAGCTTTGAATATTTCCAGTAAAAAAAGACATTTTAAATGAGATTAAGTATTTTCAGACTTTAAAATGAAACCGATTTTATAAACTGCTGAAAAACTAGCCTATCAGTAAAGTTAAACTAGCCTATTAATACTATCTCTGTCCTTCCTAGATGAGATTAACTTTCCAGTGCAAGAATTTTTAGGAAAGGTTTGTAATTATTAATTCATTTGCTAAGCATAATAACTTGAAAGGCGATATTAAAGTTTAATATTTGTCTCTTAACATCTTCAAGCCAATCATGGATCTTAAAGACAACTGAATATAGAGCTGCAGGTTCAAAAGGCTCCCTAAAGCACACCCCGACGTGTCACACTTACTTGTCTATTCTAGGTGCCATATGTGGATGTTAGGCAACTATTCACATTTCTTGCTAATTTCATTTTACTTGATTTAGTGTATGCTGCTTTATGTTGTTTTAGTCTTCATAGAATTTTCATGGTTATATGCCTACCTAAGCACTAGAAAACACGCATACTATGACCATTTTTAATTCATCTAGTTCAAGTACTCTGTGGTGCCGTGCATTTTTACTTTATCTTTTTGCTATGCCCTTCTGTTGTGTCTTTACATGTATTTTAGATGGTAAACTTGTTGGGGGGAAGGTAAGCGAAAAATCATTTTTTTCAGTATGGGTATTTAAACCACGCTGAGAAATACCAAGACTCTTATTTTGGTAACAATTCTATACATTGGCTTTGAATTTTGGATGAGATCACAGTACCAGTAAATGACAGCGTTTCTGTGTGGCATCTTCTGCATCCCCCTGCCCCGCATTTTGCAATTTGGGGTGACTTTTTTAGTAATTGACTTCCCACAGTTGTCATAATAGGAGGATTATTGTCTCACGTAACAATTTTCATTCCAAGTGAATGGTGAATGCCAGGACAGTAGCAAGAAGTTTTAGCATTCAGGTTACATTTTGTATAGAATACCTTATATATCAGACACAGATCTAAGTCACAGTAGGTTTCTTGAAATATTAAAAGAATTAGGATACAGAAATCTACGAATATTCAGAAGCTGTATGAACCCAAGAAACATATGAACTATGGAAGTAGTTTGAAATTTTCAGGATCCTGTCTTCCCTAAATTTACTTACAGTGCATAGTAAATTTTTATTTGCAGTTAGAGAGTATTAACGTGATTTATCTGCTTCATATTTGAAGAAAACACAGTTGCTTGAACAGTTGCTCCCTGAATAGAGGAGAGGCAGAAAATATTTTTTCAGTCTTTTTTTTCCTTCTGATCTGTAACAAGCAATGCAAAGATGCCCTTACAGAGAGACTTCCTCAGACTTACCAACATTTGTTTAGGTCAAACACTCCAAACACAGCAGTGTTTGCTGGGAGCATGCAGCTATTAGCCGGAGTCAAACTGTGCACTGGACGGACCTTAACTAATCATCCCCATTACGAGGATAAGAATCTGAGAGAGAGAACAAAACAGGTAAGAGTATTCTGATTGTTTAAGCTAATTCTTACCCACATCAGTGGCTCCATTCCAGAAAACACCGCAATCTCAAATTGGCACATTGCAAATGACATCACGTGCTTTACTCATTGAACTAACTTATTTTCAATACAGTTGCAGAATTCAGTAATTTCAGTGCTTGGGGCATCTGCTAACTCCCTTCTGGCAGCTGGTGTTCTCTCTGAATAACTGTGCCTGGGTACTCAGGCTGGTCTGGCTGCGCTGGTTTGGGTGCTGTTGGTGTTCATACGTCCCGCTGCGCAGTTGGGCTGTTAAACCCACATGGAGCTTTTCCCAATTTGCCTGATACTCCCTTCAGTTTCCAGACTAGCACGTAACGTTTTATGTAGAAATCACCTTGAGAAACTCCAGACAAAGCTGTATATATAGGTATAGCTTAGACATTCTGAAAGCTTTACAGACATCTACCAAGGCCTTCCTGCAGACAGCAGCACCATCCAGTGTTTCTGTAGTCTGCAGCAACACTATTGTGCATCACCCTAGCCGTAACATGGAAACTCAAGTGGCTACTGAATAAGCATTTAATTTTTTTAAAATACTGGATTCAAATCACATGGATTACCAATCTCGGTTCTTTCCGTGGTTTATGATAAAGGAATCGTGAAAGAGCAAACAAAGAAATAATGGTAATGTGTCTTACAGCTTACTTTTCTTCTGTAGATTTATCAGATGTATGCCAAGAGGTCTCCTGAGGATGTTTACAGAATACTGCGATCCTTTGGCACAGACTATGTGATCCTAGAGGACAGCATTTGTTACGAAAGAAGACACAGTAGAGGGTGTCGGTTACGTGACTTACTTGATATAGCTAATGGCCATGTAAGTATTACATACAAGATTTATAAAGAAAACACATTTTGCTTAACTTCTCTTTGAAGTAAAACTATGAGATGAAGTAGCTTGGGTTATTTCCACTCATCATGAGTGTGGGAAGTAAAATCTAATGGAGCCTTTAGACATTCTCAAAATCACGACAGTGAACACTGCTTGCTTTTAAGGGTAATTGTTAATAAAAAAGGAGGGATTCAGCCTGGGCAAAATAAGTATCACTTCATGATGAGCTTCAGGTTAGCAACACACAGATGGTGTCTTCTTCGAGAGTGTGAATCACTTCATAGCTTCAGCAGACAGTTGTATCACTCCATTGTGCCGGGAGTTTTCAAGCATTTCTGGGGCTAACATGGAACCGCAGCAGACCGCGTAACCCAAAGCCCATACGTACCACTGCCAAATCGGTTTTATCCATAATAGAGACAATACTATAAATCTTACTGGTTTAATGTTATTTTCTGCCTCCCACTTGTTTCATACAGTCGCTTTTAACAAATTTGGCCCACCTGACCCTCTGAATGTATTCCTGAGGTTGTTTTTAGCTTCTTGTTATTGCCTGTAACTGTGAACTGGCTAAAGATACTTCACAAATCTGTTCCATTTCATTGCAGATCATGGATGGTTTGGGAGAGAACGAACCCGATTTGAAACCTTCGTTGTATCCTCGCTTTTGTGAGGAAATTAAAAAAAACCTGCCTTCTTATACCATACGCTTCACTAGAGTGTTTCAAAACAAAACATTCCACGTTTACAAACTTGCTAAGCATAAATAACGTTGCCAACCATGGCTTCAAGTTCACTATTTTAATGCTAGGACCCACATTAGAAAATGCAGAAGTTTACAAACATGTTACATTTGTAAGACATTTTGCATTGATGGTTTCTTGTTTAATTACTGTGATTCTTATTTTTTTTAGACAGTTTAGTTTTGATAACGTTCTTGATGTTGCCAAAATTTTCATAGATTCATAAATAAATGCTAGCAGGGACCATTTTGATAATGAAGTCTGACCTTCTGAAAACAGGAAAACAATTATATCCTGAGTATTAACTGATGGGAAGACACACAAAATGAGCAGCCTGCACAACCACTGCAGAAGAGCTAGCCTATAAAGTTCTGCTCAGCAGTTTGGGTTTTTACTATAAAATGATACAAATTCAATGGAAGCAGGCCATGCTGCTCCTATACTGAGTATGCATTATCTCTGTGAATCCTGAAAAGAGTCACAAAAATTGTTTTGTCTTACAGCCTGATCCTCTCAGACAGATCCTTGTGCTCTTTCAGTGCCTCCTTTTTTGAATTCTTTGGGAATGTATGTGGATATGAGTTTCCAAGCTCTTGAGTGTGAGTGCAGAATCAGGAAACGAGTTTAAAGAGTAAAACTTTAATCATTGTCCAGCACTTTTAGTGATGCAGAAACATACTTTTTATAACATTAAGCATTTAATGATGGAGTGTTATGTATTTCTAATGAGAATAAAAGTTGGAGCATGCTTGATACATGTTGCATGTTTGTAGCCTCATAAAATGCTCAGAACAAACAAAAAAAACAATTTTCTCAGCTTGGATTCTGACAACACTGTTTTCTGTATTTGCTTTCTACACCTGCAGGGGATCCTTTTTCTCCCCATGTGAATTCCAGTAGGATACCAAAATTGAACAATGCCAACCCTTACAACAGAAAAATTAATCTCTAAATTGGGCAGGAAACTTAGGTATTTAAAATGCATTCAGGTATTAGAGCTTTGCTTTACATTAGTTTAGACACTAAGCTATATATTTTAGCACAAAATCATTGTGTCCTTGTTCTTTATCCTAAAAAAAAAAAAAAAACAAACAAAAAACTACAGTTGTTTTAAGTTGGCTTGGAAGTTCAAGTGAAGACAGGTCTCAACCCTGAGAATTTTGTGATTTGTTTGTACCCTCTGTCTTTTTACCGGCTAGAACTTCATGAATTGTATTGACTTTCTAAATGCTATGTAAATGACACGTGACTTTTGCTGGGTTTTAGCACTGCTTTGGTTTTATATTGAAATTAAGAGATTAAATCTGATTGAAAGTCTAACAGCACTCTCCAACTGTAATTAGACATCCACTGGGATCATTTCTTACGAAGAACAGAACTGTAATAATCAAGTGCCTCTAGGCCAATGTTGAATTAACATTTGAACACCTATAAGAGTGTCTGTGGCCTGTGCAAATAACTCAGTTCTAATAATTACCACTGCAATTAATTTCTAATGATGGGAAGCTTAAAGCGCTACTGATAGCAAACTCCACATTTAATTTAATCAAGATGTGTAATGAGATTAGCTTTCACAACTGAGCTGTGTTCCAATTCCAAGTGATTTAAGGGTTTTTCTTTTTCAGTTGTACTAAGGTAAATTACTGAAAAGATGGTGATGGTTATGTCACATGCTCAAACAATTTTATATTCAGTAAATACTCATTAAACAATGTTCAACATCTTTCTGCACTTTCACGCTATCAGGAAAGGAAAGTGTGCTTTAATCAGAGTGTATTTAAATCAAACTGTGACAGTAGCTAGGTTGTTAAACTGAGCAGCTGAAACTCCCGAGTAATTTCTAGCCTGTGTCCCTTAATGAGGTTGGAGACCACTGCAGTTTAACATAATACAGTAATAAAACATTTTAATCAGTATTAAAACGTTAATTAGGCCTGTAATGATGCATGCCTATTCTTGCTGAAAGCGTGGGTCAGTGAATTCCTCGATGAGTGCCTTACAGTAATTGAAAACAAGCACACGTGAGGTAAAGTGTGTCTAGGCTGTATTGTCTTATTTTAAGATGTGGTTGTATCTTTCTTTAAAGGTGCAGTAACTTTCCTCAGATTGAAACGCGATCCCAAGCTCCAGCGGTACCCTTGCATTTTCAGAATTTACTTGTAGGTGGCAGCAGCTGAGACTTAAGAAGTCCGGACTGTAATGGTAATTATTTTTAAATAGACTTTTTTCAAAAATACAATCTCTGATGGATATTGCCAAAGGAGAAATTTAACCTTTTTGTAGAAACTGTTAAGTGCACATTTTTTTTGTTTTGTTTTTAAACAAAATGGACTCCCAGCTACCCTGGGTCTTAGGGAAGGTAAAAGCCAGTGGTGGTCATGATCCAGAACTACCACTGTAACAGAGTTTCTCCTTCCAACATAAACACCCCTCAGAGTAGCACACCAGAAACTTCAAGTATTAGATACAGAGTGGTTTTGAGGTTGTTTTAACTCTTGCAGTTCAGTCTTTAAAGCCTAGGTAGCTTGTGGCACTTCTAAACCGTTCCAACAGTCCCTGCATCAGAAAGGTTTAATACTTGAGCGAAGGGCCTATTTCAGTGACTACATAGTGCAGCATTCAGAAGACCAATCTCTGTAAAACAGTGAAATAGAAAACACCAAGGAACAAAACCACTTACCAGCTCAAAGGAGGGCAACGCACATCAACACAACCCTGGGAGAGAGGGAGCAGCTGCCTCCCTGTCCCTGATTTAAAGGCTTGCCCGCCGGGGCGAGGGTGCTGGGGAGGGCTGGAGCAGCTGGAGGTGCTGCCCGAGGTAGGGGGCTGTGGGGCTGGTGGTGGCAAGGGCTGCGGTTCTCTTCCTGGAGGTGGGTGTCAGAGCCTGAGGCTTCTCAGAGGTAGGTGGCGGTTTACTTGCCTAATACCCGTTTTCTCTACTTCCCACGTCTCGTCGTGATCTGTATTCGCTGCATTTAAAATGTGCAATTTTTTTGAAATGACCTACGTCACCCTGATGCACCTTATTCCCAAGGGGTTGCTGTGGCGGCGCCGGTCCATTGGCCTTGTACTAACTGTGACCTGCCCCCAGAACAACCCTCCTGGCAATGCCTTTACCGAAGTCTTACAAGTGCCAATGGGAACGGCACCGTCGTGGCTTCTTGCGCGCGTTACCTGTTGTCTGCCAGGACTTCCGAGCTGCACGTTGTTAGTGGAACTGTGGTATGAACTGGGGTTTCTTAGATGACGGAGACGAAACGTTATCAAGTAGCCAGAGTGTTTTTAGGGGAGAAAAGCCTCTGAGATCCATAAGTATATTTTCATTTCTTGTTTCAGTGTTCTGCCGGTGAAATCTAACAGTTATTTTCTAAGACGTTGTAAAGAGATGTAATGACTTATTGTATACTAAATAAAATGTGGAATTTGAAGATCATTTTTTTGATTATTGTTATGTTGGGGTGGATTGAGCAAGGTGCAGTCAGGGCATTGGCTTTGCTCCGGTCCATATGGAGGAAAGCAAAGTATTTCTCAGCAGGAAGTTTTGACTTTTCTGGAGCTTGTTACATCGCATCACTGACTTTCTGAATCACCTGTTGTTTTTAACAGCCTGCTGGACTCCTCTGTTGCACATTAAAGGCGTACCAGCCGTGATGTGTACCGGCCACCCAATAACCTGTAACTCTAGCAAGGTCAGTGGACTGAGGCGGTTACTCAGTTTAGGTAAACGTAATTTGCTTTGACCGATGGGGATCTGCTTGTTGCCGCATTGTAGCTCAAGCTTTAGTGTTCTTAACGCAATGAAAAGAAACACGTGTTCTTTGGGAGAGGAAAATCACGTGTATCACAGGCTTTATTTGAATTAGGGTGCCCTGACAGAGGTAAGCTTTTAAGTCTGGGCGCTCTTGGCAGCAGGGAGAAGCAGCGTGTGCAGAGCTATGCGTACAGCTGGCCAGCACGGCTTTTTCTCCTGTGTGGTGCCCGAGTGCCATCGTATCTTTGCATGTGTAGTATTGCTCTTAAAGTGAGGTTTTGGGGAGTTTCGTCACCAGTGTTAATCAGGTACAGACAGGAATTCTAAATTAGTTTAATTAATGAAATGTGGTCATAACATGGTATGCTTGCATAGAGGGGATTTGGGGTTCCAGAGAACCGGGTTCCTCAAAACCTTGTTCATCAACAGTTACCAATCGTGTGGTGCAAACTAGTTATTGAAATCTGCAAGAAACGGCCATGGGTTTTAGCATTTCTATAATTAAGAAAATGCTCAATTTACTTTTGCTTACCTAATCCTGCTCCTTTTACAGCCACGGTTTCCCTTCTAAAGCTGCTGGTCCTTGCCAGTAGGTCAGACCTGAGGGCAATCGGCTTTCCTATGGCTTGGCTACGTGTTATATACTTGGAATGTTATTTTAAAAGGGGAAAAACAAAGATTAACATAGTTGACAGGCAGGCAGATTAAATACTAATATCCACATGATTATTTAAATTTCAGACCTTTACAAATATTTTATACTAAATAAAATGTTCTTACTACATGTTTAGTCTGTAAAGAACATGGAAGATTAATAGAAGTACCAGATTACAGAAAATCCCACTACCTAGGGACCCAGCGATTATTTTTTTATTATTATTCAGTGTTTTTTCTTCTCCCCTCACCCATTGCAAAGCTTTCTGTTGTCCAGCCAGCTGTTCCTGTTCTTGAGTGATGTCAGTGCTATACTGGGGTGAGGGTTTTTTGTCAAGGTACTGAAGTATTTGTACGTGTAAATGCAGAACAACTGAAGACAGGATTTCAGAAATTGCACAGTAATTAAAAGAGCATCATGCAAATTAAATTAACTAATCAGTACTCCCTAGAAAAAGTAGGTTTTAATAGGGCGTGACAGCTGTGCCCGAGTCTGTCCTATTACTGGGATTGTATCTACACCAGTTCCTATAGTGGTTCTAAAATGCTTCTCTGACCTTTTGTTTGATACTGTGTGTTCTGTAAAACGTACGGCTGCCTGCAGTTACACCAGCAGCCCTGGGCTTGTGCTTGTTGTTACTTACGTTTGTTTACAAATTAACGCCATAGCTGTAGTAGGGGAAAAAGCAGTAGTAGAGCAGCAGGTTCGGGTTGTGGGAAGGGCAGTAGGAGCCCCGGAGCCACAGCAGCCCCGCAGCTGTGCCTGCACAGCCCCGCCGCCGGCCTGGCTCCGCCACCCACCACCGCTGTGCTTTTACTCTCACCCGGTGAGCAGGCAGGCACTTGGTGGCTGGAGTAAGAGCTTCACCAAATGGGGCCGAGCCCTCCGTATCACAGACTACTCTGTAGTGGGGTTGTTCGGTCACGTTCTGGGGAAGGTGAGTGACGTTTTTCCCAGGTGCGCAGTAACTGGGTTAACGGGGCACTCAGGGCAAAGCACCGCTGGCTCCTCTGCCGATTGCCTTGTGTGGCAAACCTCCGCTGGGGCTTCACGTGGGAATGAACTAAGATCACAGGCGGGGGAAGAAGAAGGCGGCAAATAACTGGAGTGTTTTGAGCTGTGGTTTGTCCCACCCATGAAGCCTGGAGATCTTTTGACCACTTACCTTCCGTACTGGTGCACGTGTCCTGTCGCGCACAGTGGACGTTACGGATCACAGTGCGCAGCCCACGCGTCAGCTTCTCAGCGCCTAAAATCTCAGAACAGGGACTATGGCTGTGGGTAACACAACTCGAGTAATTCTGTTGACTGTAAAGTATTGCTTCCTCCTAGAGCTAACTGCCTGGCAAAGAGCCCCGGGCTGAGGCAAGTACCGCCTGTGGCGCCAGCCAGCTCAGCACTGGGCCACGCTCGCAAACGGCAATGGGGCTTCTCAGCGTGGAACTGGAGCTTGAGCCCACACGTCAGCGAGAGGCGACTGCTGCTTCCCTCAGCTTGGCAGCCCGAACACCACGCATAGCGCACGGCTGTGGAAGCATCTGATCAAAGCTGAGAAAGAACTAATTCAACAGTCCAAGTTTAGTCAACCTTAAATTTATACAAAGAAGAGACATATATAGAAGGCTTATTTAGTATTTATACGGTGCCTTGGAGACACATGACGCTCCACAGGCAAATAGACAGTCCTTGCCCCAAGGAGCTTACCAGCTAAATTAAATCAAAACCAGCCAAAATGACAGGATATCCATAGTTATGGAAAGAACACAAAGGTATGCAGACAAAATTACTGCTGTTTGGGGAAGGAATAGATTTTTGTGCATAATATATGCTGAGTTTATTTTCCATATCTTGTTTGCAACTGCTACGATCATGAAATGCAGAAGCTGATGTACCTGACTTTTGTGAACACTGCAGGATATTCTAGCCTGTTTCCTCACAGGTGAATGTATCTGTAAAATTACAAAATCATAGACTAAAGCACCAAAATCATCATAGACTATGCACCATCTGTGAATCAAACCTGTTGATTGTTCTTGCTGCACTTTACTCCATTTAGATATACAAATGGTCTCGAAAAAAAATTTTTTTTGTAGCCTTCTCTTTTCCAAATAGTCAAACCTAAAACAAAAATCCAGAATACTAGCTGGACATTAAACAATCTGAAAAAGGGGGTGATAATTTAAAGCATAGTATTCCACCCCCTGCAACCACTGTTAGATTTTTCCCTGGGTTTCTCTGTCCCCAGTTGATTGTGATTTTCTACTAAAATGTGCCCGAAGGAGGCCTGTGTGATACGTGCTGTCAATCATGAGTTTTGGAAAATCACCATCTTGGCATTATTAGATTTTTTGGCAGGGTTTTGTTTTAGAAGTCCCAGTGCTGGGTGAAGTTCTTTGATACAGGGAAGACCATCAGTCTTCTGACATCCTAAAAACACTAGGTATTTTGACAACATCCAAGGGATGCTGGGTTTTTTCTTCACTGAAAATCCCTCTGTATCCTCAGTCAGCCCCTTCTGGCAAGGCATGACTTGGCTGCAGTTGTAGTTGGTTAGTGCTGCTGTTAAAAGTGTCAGTCTCCAGCCCCTCAAACCTAATTATTTCAATTCTGACACGAGAAAGGCGGTTTAGCAAAACACGAGGAGCGGCGTTGTAGATGCAAATGATGTTGTTCAGGCTGGTCCTTCATTTAGGCTCAATTTAGTAGCCCATTAGGAATGAGAAATTACGGTGAGCTGTGGTGTTTGCTGCTGGAATTCCTAACTAGTGACCTTTGAGACTAGTCTCATAGAAAACCTGGGGTTTCAGTTAAGATAAGGATTTAGTTGCAAGCAGCTGACGATGTGTTGTGCCTAAATTCAGTTCCTGTGTTTATGTGACAGCAAAAAGTGATATCATTAAGGTATAGCTACAGTTCAAAGACCTCCATCCGTGCTGCTTCATTCCTTTACCTGGATCCATGGGCTCTACCTGCACCACGTTCAGCGAGCCGGTGCTTTAACTGAGGCTCAGTCAGGGCAACAAGATGGATGTGACACAACATGGACTTCATTTCCACAAGAAAAAGACAATGTGCTTTGTCCAAATAACTGCTACAGCTCCTACTGAAATCCGTGCCCACCGCATGCCTCCTTCACACTGTGAGCACCGTCTTGGCTTGGGTACACAGGATCTCGCAGGGAGTCCTTTATTAGCTTAGTAACAAAAAAAAAATCTATTTCTTAAACACTGTGTGTGAAGGACTATGTACCCCAAGTTGTCCCTTTACTGTTTCCAGTAAGTTTATAACCCCAAATATAAATGACCAGAATGTTGCAAGGTTAGGTCCTACTACTAGATTTCGCAATTAGATGCAAAGTGTGGCTTGTTAGTGGGAATCTGAGTGCCTTACCATAACAGGGGAAAGAAAAACGAGCATGAAAACCTGTCCTGCACCCTTGCTCCTGAAACGGTGAAGCTGGCTCGGTAACCTACAGGCCTTCTGCACCTACACATGAGTACAGTTCACTCAGCTTCTCGAACTTTGGTCCCCACGCTTTGATGTCATCGTACACCACCCCCTCGTCTGGCCCAGCAGAGCTGAGGGTACTCAGGCTGCTCGCAACCAAGCTGTCGCCCTCGGTGCAGAACACCTGCAGCGAGTCCTGGGGTACGGCCTGGAGGTGACGGTCGGCGTCTCTGACAACATCTGACAGGTACTGACCAAAGTCTGCGCTAGCGAAAGAGGCTTCTGCAGGCGCTGGTGGTCCGGGCTGCTCCTGCGTGCCTGGGGGCGCGTCACCAAAGTCACGGCTGCATTTTGGTGGTTTCTTTTTCTTCTTGTAGAGCGAATAGGCTGGGCTGGTTTGAATAGGCACCTGCAGTTCTGCCATGTTGTATGCATCCTGGTGTGAGAAAGCATTCACGTTAAATTAATGGTCCCTGTAGGTCCCAAAATTTCACGTTCTAGTGGAAATAAAGAAGGTACATCCTGAGGCAGTCCATTTGGTGTGAACACGTGACAGGTTGGCTTGTTCAACCAACTCTGCCACCTACAGTGTGCCAAAGAAAGTCAAACCCCGCTGAGCAGCTAAGAATCACGGTGTGGCCGGGGTGGGAAGGGACCTCTGGAGCTCCACTAGCCCACCCCCCGCTAAAGCAGGTTCTCCTGGAGCGGGCTGTGCAGTTGGATCCAGGCGGGTTTGGAACATCTCCAGAGATGGAGACTTCACAGCCTCCCTGGGCAGCCTGTGCCAGGGCTGTGTGCCCTCAAGGTGAAGAGGTTCTCCCTCGCATTCATATGAAGCTTCTTGTGTTGCAGTTTGTGCCCATTGCGCCTTGTCCTGTCGCCGGGCGCCACTGAAAGAAGCCTGGCCCCGTCCTCATGGCACTCACCCTTGGAAGTATTTGTAGACATGAATGCATGAGGAACACTGCACTACTACAGTTAGGTTCAAAATCAAGTCTAATTTCGTATTAGAAGTTAAATAAAAATGACAGAAATGCCCCAATTTTTGTTCTGAAATTCAGATCTGAATATTTTATCATCGTTAAACACTGCTACCGAGTCTGGCAACAACAGGGAGAAAGGATATTCACAAATAGCTTGTTAAAAGAGAACTCTCTGCATTAGTAGTTCAAACATCTGCTGTGAATTCTGTTAAAATTTTATCAGCCTGTGGATTAATAGCTAGTGCTGTTGTATGGAAGTGGCATGGCTGTAAAAGCCAAGTGACTACCTATTACAAAAAAAAAAAAAAAATCAAAACAAAAAAAAGGAAATACTCCCTCGTGGTGCAGCAGCAGTTCATGCTGTCTGATCACTGTGCCGCAGCTCCTGAAGCGCAGCTTCTGTCACTAAAGCTACGATAGCATACGTGTTAATTGCATTAACTGATCAGAATCTTTATGGCAGCTGAAAGAACGAAGTGGTGTCCCACCGCAGCCTTCACCTTCCTGCCATCGCAAGGTTGTGCCTCTGCACTGACTGACAGGCCACAGAGGCTGTGTGAGACAGCCCACGACAGCAAACCAGCGCTCACTGGTACTGCTCAGGCTATTCCTCTAACAGCGGCCGTCAACGACAGAGCCGCCAAGTCAGCAGTTACTAAAGGATTGCATTTATTCTCTTGCATGCTGAATTGCACGTAACTGTTCTATGAGAGATCATCCTAAGTAATCTTGGTGAGTGTTGCTGAATTTCAATGGGGAGGCAGAAAACTGCTTCAAAAAGAAACCCCCCTGCAATCAGGAAGCCACGTAGGTGGCAAGACGGGAGTGCGGGACAGGACTGTAACACAGAGCAGCTGCTTAGTCAGACTCTGGGAGAATGGAAATACCGTTAGAGAGGAACGATGCGAGACCTACAGGGCAGCTGCCTACCTTAGGCACGTTCTAAATAAGCACAGGGTACATCCATCCCACTATGAGCATTTTACAACAGCATGGCTACCAGCATGATCCGCAAACCACGGCAGCTTTTCATCGTACAACATTTAAATAGGAGTTTGTCCAAATACAGATTCATGATCCTCCCTTCAGTGAACTGGGTGATGTTAAAATTATCCTTTACTGCTATTAGTTGTTCCTTAAAATGACAGACTTCTGATTCTATACCATTCTTAGCTGGCAGCCTACAAGGCCAAGTCCATCCTTGCCTCTAGCTTCAAAGCTGGCTTTTAACAACATTCGGTGTTTAGCAGCATTAAGTATATACTCAGTAGCGCATTGATCTGCTAAAATTCTTACGGGTTCCTAATTTCTCTGAGGAATACAGTTTTATTTATTTCATGTGCGGAAACTCCTTAGTAAGACAGCCTCTTGTACCCATAATCATACCCTCTGCTAACATTACAAAGACAAAATTTCCTTGTCCAAGCGCCTTCATGATCCTTTTGTTAAGGTAACATGAAAATACAATTAAGGTACTGTAATTCTGGGTACTTTGTTCTTTTTTATATTTTTTTTTAATCTAGACAAATAATTAGGTACTCAAAAAGATACTGCGAAGTTTTAGCTGCAATCCCAGCGACTGTAAAATTTGAATAACTAAGGAACAGTATACAGAACCCACAGAGGCTCCACTCCAAGCAGCATTTCTTCAAGACAGAGTAATTGCCTCAGATGAAGATCACCAGAAGTTGCTAATTTGATTCCACTGCTTAAAATAAGGAGTGTATTTTAAGAACTCTCCCAAAGTAATTAAACATGTCATACAGTAACTGTGGATTTCCTCAATCTATAAAATTTCTGGGTGTAAAATTGCCAAGTATGGCAGAGGAAGTTAATTTGGTTAAGGAAAACAGGATTTATGCATATAGCTGTCTATATTATCACATGGAAAATGTCCCTCTATTTATTATGGTCACACTAATTCATCAAGAAATTAAGAATACTCTACAAGAAAGAGTATTTTCTCAGGTGGCCATGTAAATCACTGTAACTAAAAATTCTTGAGGATATTTGGGACAGGTCACATTTAACATTTTTTTTTTAGATCACTATCTTCTCGTGCCTCATCACAGCAGTGCCCTGCTTAGTATTACCTCTACAGAGTCACAGCACCTTCTGAATCTGTGAAATGGCCAGTTCCAAAGGTGGCAACGCAGTTCCTTACCTTTTTTAAACATGGCAAACATCTGTGGGTCAGCAAACAGTCTATTTAAATTACCCCTCTAGAGCATCTGCAGTTTTGTTTCAAAGTTCCATCTTACACTGACATGTAGAAATCCTTAAAACAGCTAGCAGAAATGTTGACATTGTATGTTCTGAGTATAATCTGGTCTACTGGAAGTATGAACACAGTTTGTGTTCACCAGTGTATTTCTCCCCAAAACAGCAATGCAGAAAAGTTATTCCACAACCACCACGTTCTTTGGGGCTTAAGAGGAACAAACACAGTGCCTTGCTTTCTTAGCAAGTCGAGTCGGAATACCTGCTGTTATGAACAGTCTCCAGAAAGAGACTGTCCCTAAAGAACAGGTCACATCAGGTTCTTTCAAGCCCTCAGTGCTACAGCAGTAATTTCCACTGAGAACCTCACCATCTCCTGAGCCATGAAACCAAACGCATCAGCTACTAGGTCTTTACTGCTAAACTCACTCTACCAGCACTTCAAAATAGGCACACAGGATCATTTGCTTTAAGACAAATTAAAAATTGATTAGCAGTTATCTCCACTTCAGAAGCACACCCCCTTGTGTACATAACCTTGTAAATAATTCATCTACCAACTGCAGTAATGAATTGGCAGAACAAAGACTAAAGGCCTCAGCTATAATGGAAAAGCATAAAATACGTTTTCATCAGCACGGTGAGCCAGCAGCCCCCTCTTAAGCGTAACACAACACAACAATCCTTACTTCATCTTGTTCCCCACCTCCTTCTTCATTGTAGTTGAGGATATTTTCTCTGACGTCCTCCAAATCCTCATGATGCGCAGATACGTGGTGAACTCCTCCGTTCAGACCTCTGCGAGTCTTCCAGTGAGCCCACAAGAATACAGCGCTGAACAGAGCTGTGTAAACACACAGGGGCAAAACAGAACATCGGTCAGAAAAAAATACAACGTTTACATCCAGGAGTGCTGCAGGCTGGCTTAGGCAGCAGCTGTTGTACACAAGCGCTGCAGCCCTGGCTCGCAGCCGGAGCCAGCAAGGCTGTAGTTCTGCGTTTCTCAGCAAATGTTTGATTTTTGCACTCTTCAGTGTAGTTACAAGTGAGCATCAAAGACAGAAGAAAAGGCCTTTAAAGAGCATTTTAAAATACCCTTTAAAGTACAAGAACTGCATGACCCAAGTGGTGTTCAGACACCTGACTGTATCGAGTTGAATTTTGTAAGAGAGTGTATACAGCACATAAATAACGTGTTGACAGTACTGCAATGACATAGAAACGAAGCACAAGAAGACAGGAGACTGAAGAGGAAATTACTCTTATACATTTTACTAGGAAGTAAAACCCTAAGCAGGCACACTTTGCCTTAGCATCCATGAATTAAAACATTTTTCTTACATGCCTAGGTACATTTTACACACTGACAGTTGTAAAACTTCACCATCAGATACTGAACATTATGTAAATAGCAACTTGTGTACTACTGTGTTACCAACTCTAGAGAAATTGACAACAGCTCATAGTAAGACCTCAAACCATTGGCTACAAGCATAAACTAAGAGTGCAGTGAATTAAAGAGAGCAGAATCTCTTACAGAGTATCTACATGGCTGACTGCAGTTCTGTAGGCAGCATATAGACATGACCTTGGGACTGAAACTGGTCTACATGGAGGTCTACACCCTGCACTGTGCTGTGTAGCTACACCCTTCAAGCTGAACCAATGCATTTGAGATGTGTATTTACCTCTTCCTCCCTGCCCCATCCCAATTAACAGAAGGCGTCCCACAGATTTTCACACATGTGGTAACTTTTTGACAGTCATTTTTTTAGCTGAGCTGATTTTGAGATACTCAAGAAGTCTTTTGATGTTCTACAACTCTTCTAATCTTTCACTGTGGCCACTAGTAGAAAGTCAATACTTAAAATGAATACAGCCCATGTTCCAAGAGCGTGACAAGAGTGTAAACCAGAACACCCCCAGTGAAGATAGCATTTCTTCCACGCAGACACCAACAGTGCAAGCTCCTGCCTGATTTTCTTATGATCCTGAGCTGTCATTAAACAGTGCTGTCATTAGAAGCATTCTGTGGAGGTTATTGGTTCTTTGGTCCGTGGTGTCAGCGTCAGGGCAGCTGCAAGCTCCAAGGTATTGCTGTGTCTGTAACTGAACAAAACGAGCTGAAGTCCCCTCCTGGCAGGGAGCAGGGAAGGTGCCTGTGACACCAGCCGCCCTGGTATTGATTTACTTGCAAAACGGTCCCACACTTGAATTTAAAGGATGTAATCAGAAAAGCAGCTTTTCTAATCAATTGGAATCTTATACATCTATAATTAAAGCTGCATGAATTGATCACTTTTCAGAGCACTGACACTTTCTAGGAGCTGTGTATGAGAAAGGACATCTGAAATCTTGAGAACAAGCAATTTTATTTAAAATTCTCCTAACAAGTCACAGTTGTGTGATAATACCACTGTTAACCACATCTACTCAAATTTTCACAACAATGCACACCACTTGGTTAATAGCAACTGTTTCTTACTCATAATTTAGAACTAAAAGATTAGCAGGGTTATTAGGTAAAAGATTGTTTTTTCAGTCAAGCACAGGCAGCAACACAAAGTCAACTGACAATAAAACTGCTCTGACCCAGCAAAAATCACCCTCCTGTAACATAACGAACTGTTATCAACCTCAGCTAACTGGGATTCCAAAAGCTGTGAAACCAGGTAGCTTCCCATGCTATTTGCTGTTCGTATTTGCATGGCAAACATAGTATCTAGCAGAGCTGGGGAGAACGATGGTATTTCAGGTAGCTACAAGGAGGGATTCAAAATAGTCCACAACACATTTTCATACTCTTACTACTTCTGAATAAAACTTCATACTGTACAAGCCACGAGAAAAATCCTATGTCCTTGCTCAGGTGAACTTTCATGAAATCTGAACAAAGAAGGAGGACTCAAAGATGTGATCCTTCCTCCCTAGTGAGATCCTTCTTTGTCTTTCCTCTTCTTTTTGAGATCCAATGCCTAAGCCTGAAAATGGTTGAAGAAGACAAAAGCAGCTGTTGGGAGCTCTGACACAACTGTGAAGATGCAAGAGACTGCTCCCGTCTGACCAAGTGTATTTCTATCAGTGTATTTCTCCTAGACTAAAAAAAAAAAATCTGCTTCATGCTCAGTAGTATTTTAAACAATGCTTATCTGGTAGCAATTTCCACTCTTGCTGTTCAATGGCATTCCCTTCCAATTATGCATCTGAACAGTTCCTTAGCAATGAAGTGAAAATGGGCAGAAAATAAAACTGCAAAGACTTTCCATAGCTACACAAATGTTGAATCATGTAGCAATACATGCACACGGGGATGAAAAACAGGTTAACGATGGAGCTGAGACCATGGCAAAGAAATGAAGGCAGAGTCAAGTCTCCATTAAGAAACTGAGTTTTTCAGCAAGAGGATGAGATGACAGCTATTCAGGACAACATGTATAAATGAGTTCACCAAAGATAATACAAGATGTAGTTGCCATAACTACCTAACAGCGCCAAAAAGCAAATGCAGATGGCAAACACGGAACTAAAGCTCAGGCCTGTATCCTTGTGGAAGATCGCCAGTGTGATTTCACAGTTAGGTCCAGTATAGCCATCAGGGCAGTGACACTGGAACTTGGTTGGTGACAGCGAGATGCAGGTACCATAGTTACAGGGCCTCTCAGCACATGCAGTGTAGACACACTGTCTGCCAGTGGCATTCTCCATGATCATGTGTCCAGGAGGGCAACTGAAAGGACAAATGTGAAATGAAACCATTAAACTTTGAGAAAAGTAGGCAGGAAAGACAGCATGTAAGATCTTAAAACGGTCTTTGATGACACTCTATATGCAGTTTCTGAAGTAGCTACTAGAAGTAAGTTACTTAGAATAATTCCAGGGTTGCAGTCCTTTCTAAAGCAGTCATACAACAATGAACTCCACAACTTTAAACCCTTACGTCTGGGGTTTTCAGAACTCGGGTAGTTCCACTGGCTTCTGTGAGATGACCCATGTGAAAAATAGCTGGATTAGGGTCTTCAGCTCTGTCCAGGAAGGACAAGCTATGCTATGTTCCTTGTGTTTCCGTAACGGTGAATTTCCAGAAGAAAATACATCTCTATTAAACTCCATTTGTGTAGACAGTGGCAGTCCATAACGCTTAAAGTGCTTCACAGCACAACTAACTCAAATTACTGTTGTCCTAACCCCAGCCACACACAAGAACACTGAGCTGAGCTCAAGGACGCATTGATTCTAATGCAGTTCAGGTAGCCTGGAAGGGGACAGAGGCCACAGCCTAAGACAGTAAGAAGTCAGACACTACCAAAAGAAAGCACATCTCCATTGCACAGCACCAGCTTCGCAGGACAGCTAGCCTAGCCACACCAGTTTTCTACTCCACTCCAGCACACATACACATACCCCTTTTTCCTGGTTCTCAGGTTTTACAAACATTCTGGATTTGCTGCTATCCTTTAACCATTTTCAATTAAGACACGCAGCCGAAATTGTTACAGGATCCACAGAGGTACACTGATTTACATCCGCTAAGGGTAGTACCTAAAAGGGCAGTGTTCTCAGTAACCTGGTGCCTATTGCAAGGCACCTTGCTTAGCGTTTCACTGTGGTTCAACTGATTTGCTAAGACTGCCAGTGGCACCCTTCAAGTTGCACCCTTCTTCAGCATCTACCCTTTCCCACCTCAGTCTGGAGGGTTTTATGCTTTTATTTCCACTAATTACCTGCATTCATGCATCATCCACAAATCAACACAAATAAATTCCTGGTTACAAGGGTTATTCCTACAAGCCTCTGAAGAACAGCCTTCTTTGACGCCTTGGGCACTTAATACTGACACCAGCTCCTTCACGTGAGCGTCCAGAGGGATTCTGTAGTTATTAAATCTGACATCCTTCATACATCCTGAGGCAAGGCACAAAGAGACTGTTTTAAAAGCCATTCAGCAAGAATGATTTGAAGCAGCTGTAAGATTTGGCAGTCTATGTTTTAACAAAGGACCCAGGCTACCAAAGTTCAAATCCAGGACTGAACCTACCTGACCTTTCAAAGCATTGCTCTCCATTTTTTGACTGAATTTGTTAAAAATTTTGATCAAGAGTCCCAGTGTTTTTCCACAAGAACCAAGTGCTGCTGCAGGCCTCTATGTGCTTGTGCTCAAGACAGTAGAATATGTACCCCCTCACTATGTTTTCAACAGAAAAGTACAAATATTGTGGAAAACGTGTTATATGGGGACAACCTGTTACATTCTTCAATGTGTACCTGTATAAACTGTGTTAGGTTGATTTTTAATTGTAATTTACAGCTTAACTTTACAGGAGAGCAAACCACAAATAATGGTGAAACAGCCTTGGGTCACTGATGGGAATTTTGTATTGAAGATGTACAAATGTATTGATTTCATATGCACAAGATGCCTCAGCATAAAAGCATATACCTTGATGAATGAAGTACATTTTATAAATTCAAAGCCCTTAAAGTTTCAGCTGCTCAACAGCAACATTAGTTGTCCTCATTAAAATGACTTTCATGTTACCATTTGACTCCTTCATTTGCTTAAAAACAAATACTATTACTTCAATAAATAAAATTTCAGAATATGGTCTCTAGTTCTCAGTGTAAACTTTAATCATTGGAATACTTCTAGTGAAACAATAGAAAACAATCTTTTTCTAAGCTGTTACAGGTATCTTAACCTTAGACAAAGAAGAAATATAGAGAAACGTAACTATTCAATTTCCAGGCTGAAAACTGACATTTTTTTAACAGACATCGTGACTGTGTCCATTCCGTTGCTGAAAATTGAAATTGTTATCTCTAATTCCATAAACCATTTCTAATTTTAGTTAACGCTTCATCTGAGTGACTATAAAATGCACCAACACAAAGGTCGTGCATAAAGGTAATAAACCAGAGTTTGTTCTGTTAGGCACATATAAAATGGAAATATTCCTTTCAGTATAGGGACAGTTATATTTGGTAGGGAAGGACAGCAGCTGAGCGGGCTGGATAGAGCCATGCAATGAACCGTGTATCTAATGCAGTGAGCCCTCCACAGCCCAGCTGGGAGAAGCTTGTGGATCTCCAGTTACAAAAACTACACATACAGTCACGTGAAGAGGTCACCACCTTTGTTGCAAGTCCAGCAGCTAACAGTATTTGCTCTTAGTTCCCTGCTGTACCTTTTTCCTAGTCAGAACAGTTTTCCTGTCCCTTTTGCAAAGTGTCATGCAAGCATCTGTCCGTTTTGGTTGGGCTCTACATAAAGCAAGCTTCTTGCAATATGCCCATGTAGTACCAATAAACCTTCACTTTTACAGGTCCATATTATGAACAGTGAGATCAAAAATTCCTCACCTTGAAAACTCTTGTTCTGAGTGAATGGGTAGGTGTTTCCAAGGACCAAGCTGCTAGGGTCAATCACAATCTCTTTGTACGTTCCTGCTGCTTTCAGAATTTCTCTCTTCCCACCTCCTTCATAAAGGCGAAGAGTAAATTCATTTTCATTTCTCTCCAGTGTCATATGATGCCATTCACCATTATCAATGTGGTAGGAGGGAAGGCTTACAGAATAGTCTCCATCACCCAGATTATATGAGACCACTAAGAATCCCTGAACAACCTTGTGGATAATTAACAAAGTAGTAAGAAAGAAAACAGAAGTCATCACCGAATGTTTTGTATTGACCTGTAACTTCAATCGTAAAGCATTTGTTTAAATGTAGGTTATGTTTACACTGCACATACAGTGTAACGTAAAGATAATTCAGGTGCTACTGAACTAGACAATCTAAATACTGGTAGTGGTGTAGCATGTCGTTCACTTGGAGTAACTGTACCCTGCGTGTCTCTTGGACAAATTTATAGGGCTCTTCATACGGCTGAGAATCTGGTTTATCACCTCTGCACTAACAGCTCAAACCAGCTTAACTCAAGAGGTAACATGGTTACATGACAAGAGGTGACATTTGGTGGTACGTATAAAACGCAAAGGTTCTCATTTTGAGTCCAACACCATTAACTGCTACAGGCAGCTTTCTTGCCAGAGTCTGCACTATGCAGGATCGGCCACTCATGACTACAGCCAAATAGGACACCAGGGTAGACACACCATTCATCCCATTCTGTATAGCAAACTATATATACTTCACTGTAACTGGCAATAAATTCCTATGAAATCAAATGGGATACGCCATGGCTGTGTAGTCAACAGTGAACGATCAGATCTGTAAGTGCTCATAAAATGAATTCCAAAGTTTTCGTGCTTAGCATAAGGTTTTTGGTTCCGTTTCCAGCTCTTACTTAAGCTAACGCTTCTCTGGGGTAACTATTCACTGGCATTGATTTAACTTTATGTTATCACTGTCTGGGATGCCTTGCTCACCTGTAGGGTGATGTGTTCATCCTTATTTCGAGACAACATGCTTGTGATGACACTGTCAGGCTGCCGTGTCCTAATCATGGCTTCAAACAGCGTCCTACGGGCGGGCACGCTGATGGGAAGCTGATAGCGAATGTAACTTCCTGGCCCAAATGTGTATTCTTTGGCAGCTAGAAAGACAGAACAGAGACCCTTACGGCATTTTGTGAGGAGAAGGAAATACTGTTGTTTGCATTATTTTAATAATAAGAGTTGAAAGTAAAAGAAAAAATTGTAATGCACAGCACAGATCCATGAGACCAACTTGTCTTTTGGGACATGCCCCTTTAACTATTTCCACAACTTCCCCAGTCACTTTCCCACTTAATCCTCCCCTGTAAAGAGGTGATCTCCCTCCTGACTTGATCCTGCTGATGTTCCTCCTTAACAATGCTCACACAGGATGACGGCAGGAAAGCAGAAGCTCTGACCAAGACAAAAGAAGAGACTGCAGACCAAGTATTAAGTGCTACGACACATTTTCACAGCCTGCTGTTTTATAGTTGTCTTTTTGCTGCAAACTTTGGCTCCGTGAGGGCTAAAGATCCCACTATACCGAAAGCACAGACTCTTAAACCAATGGAGTGTCTTCCAGACACCGACAGAGCAGTAATTTCTAATTCTACTTGTGTAGTTCTAATTCTGCACAGCGAGTGGTACTGGCACACTCACGTTTAAGTTTTAGGTTATTGGATATTTCTGAAAGTGCAAACTAATGCAGATTCAAAACCTTTGATGAAAACACATTATTTTTTTCACAATTCTTTTGTCATGCAGTCTCCATTACACAGTTACTACACAAACACCCTCAGGACTAAAGAAATGATCTAATACAGAGAAAGTAATTTCTCAAAGGGAATTAGAAAATAAACTGTTAAAAATTGCAGGTTACTACACTGAAACATGGTTTTACACAATGTAAACATCACAAACCACCGCAGCAATCATTACCTGCAAACATTTTAATTTTTCTGTACTGTAAAATTTACCAGCCTATCAATAATGTAACAGAAAAAGAGACTTCACCTTTATCACATCGATAGCCATAGTAACCCGGCAAACAACGACACGCAAATGAACCCCAGTCTCCAAGACACCTCCCATGAACACCACAAGAAGACGACCCCAAGGTCTCACAGCTCCCATCCGTAAGTGTGCAGCCAGGGAGGCTATTCAGGGACTCTGCAGGAGACTGAAGGTCATATACCTTCAAGAGAAAATTGTATGACACCGAAACATTATTTAAGAAACACACTTCATTTTAAAACACGAATAGCTATACCACAGAGCAGTCTGTTCTTCATCTGCATTGCTTAAGATGTTAAGTTTGCTTTTTGACATTCAGATTTCAACTTATTTTCTCAAGACCATATTTTGCCTTTGAATAAACTCAACCGACTACGAAAACAAAAACCCCCTAATACTCCCCAACAAAGCAGACAGCTGGCATAAATATACCGTTATACAATTGCCATTCAGAAGTTCTCTGAATGCGCAAAGAAGCTTGGAAGACAGCTGCATGGAGTAGGGGATAAACAAAGGCACAGTTTCTGGCTCATAAATACATCTGCTTGTAATTGAGAAACTACTTTTCAAGGTAGTTATTCTAATTATGGCCTCAAAATCCAGCATTTTCTTGTATTTTACACTGATATATGGGCATCGAATAGACAAATGGAAGTAAAAGTCTCAGGGATAATACAAAACTCCCAAAAATTTAATAAAGAAGTTTACTCCTTTGCTAAAGCAAAATGCTTAAATTCCCTTACCTGAGTATCCAAGATGAAATTGCGTAAACAACCAGAAAAGTGTTTGTGCAGCAATTGCGGGTAGGAATATGGTAACGATTCTTTCACGCCACCCAGCTGGAGAACATGGTTCACATTCAAATACCTTTAGAAATCATATGAATAATAAAACCAGATGTGAATTTACCTTCAAACATAGGCATTATATAAGGCAGATAAACATCTAAACTGCATTTCCAAATAACAGAGGCTTTATAAGTAACAAAGAATGTAACTGTTTTATCTTATTCTTTCGCTTAAATACAGTCAGTCAGAGAGCAGAACCCAGCCATTTAAAATAAGGAGTGATTAATTTTTTAAACATGACAGTGAAGTCTATAGGAGTTTAACTGTGGGACACTTATAATTCAGGTATGTTTGTGTTCAAGTCAGGAACAGCTGTGATACTCCAGACACCATATTCTCCTTTAAGTACTTCTCTGTGTGCACATTCATCCTATACTCTAAGAATACTACAACAAAGACTGTTTTGTGTATGATAAAAGGTCAGAAACCTGAAAGTTGGGTCAATGTGGTCTAAGAGGTACAGTACACGCATCCAGGCTCTGCAACATCTCCCAGCCACCTCTACGAGCCAAAGAATTCCACATTCTTTTAGTCCTCACATGGTTTCTTTTTCCCTGAGTTATCAACTCCATTTTTTGTTTTCATTTGTTCTTATATTTTTCTCTTTTTTGTGTGCTCCCTTCACAACCAGGAGGGCTCCATGCATCTGCTGACAAGGCTTAATCCCAGTGCTCGCCAGCACACTTGCTGAGACCATCTGTTCCACAGTTCAAGTATCTTTATTAGTACAAAGGTTTCCCTAAAATAAAACCTGAATACTCCTCATTGTAACTTAAGGCCCTGTATAAAACAGATTTTCTAAATCCTCTTTGCAGCATGCTTTTATATACACTGAGAATTTTCATCCCTCTCCTCAGTTTTCCCTTCTTTCAGTTAAGTGACCTCAATTCCTTCATTCTTGATAGGTCTTATCCTCCAAGCAAGCTGATTACAATCACTGCTCTTCTCTGGACTATACCCCATTGGTACACATCTATCCCACACCGTGGTGCATGAACTGGACCCCAGAACTCCAGCTGAGGCCCAACAGCGCTAACCAGAGTGGAAAGGTTATTTTCCATGTCTTAGAGAGGCCCACATGTTGAGGTATTACTGTGTGGTACTCATCTTTTTCACGTTAATGTGGCATTGCTGCACTACTCATACCTTTTACAGACACTGAGCAGCTGCTACCTTCTTTCCCTTTGTGAGGCTGGTTATTTCTGCTTACATGCAATACTTGGCCCTTTGTCATAGTGGAAAAAGCACAGTGTATTTTCAGGTTTTATTTTCAGTTTGCTGAGTTCATTTTTAATTCCAAGTCATGCCCTCCAACATACCGGTCATTTCTCCCAGCCTGGTGTCATCACCAAGGGCAATAAACATCAGCTCAAAGGATGGAATTATATTGAATCCAAACCCTTGCAGAACGCAGCTGAACACATCCTTCTGCTTTGAAAGTAATAACTGCTTTTTTAATAAGATTTTCCAACCTTTTCAGTTTTAAGGGCGAAGGGCTGACCCAACAGTACAAGCAATTTAAACCACCAGAGTCATTATCGCACCTCAGCTGTATTACTTTGCTGGAGAAGACACACAGGTGGATTGTATGCCGCATCAGGAGACAGCCCACAAGGCGACACACCAGCCTCAGCCTGCTTTAATCAGCAGTTCATCCAAGTACACCCAGCTGTGAAGTTATCAGCTGAGGGATGGATACACATGCACTTCCTCTGACTCCGCGATCAAGGCGGATCAACTGGAGAATCCCATGTGTCAGTGTGTCTTAACGTTCACCAAAGCTTGTCAGTAGGAGCCCTCAGACATACACCAGTCGGACAGGAAGACTGGCCTAATTTCATGAGGTTTTCAAGAACAGGCTTACAGTGACTTGATAAAGATAGTGAGAGAAATCCTGTGGGTAAGGGATGGTACACAGAACCCACAGAAGGTCCAGTATTAGCCACACCACATTCTAGGGTTCTCATTTAGTACTGCACCACTACTCGGAGGAAGACTGGTTCCTCAAAATGGTTTTAGTGCTTTAAGGTCCAGACTTAGCCCAGAAGGCCCTAGAGAAAAGCAAATGGTTTTATGCCCCTAGTCATTAATAACTTGGCTTCCATTCAATAGCCAAAATGTTCAAAGGCCTTAAAATACACTGTCTTTCAGTGAATCTCAGAAATGTACCTTGCTCTTCGTGGCACAGACCCAACGACTTCACAATTTGTACGATCTTCAGTGGACAGCCATTTACCTACTCCTTCTATCTCTGAAACAACAGCTGCACCGCAGTGATCCAAAGTGAATCGAACATCCTACACCAAAACATGGGATTAATGAATTAAGAATTTCTGTAAAATTCAATAAACAAGTTATCGAATTTCCACCTTTTTCATTTGCATACCATCAAGTGAAAAGGGCTGGGTTTTTTCCTATTCTGTTTTCCAACTTACAATAACCAGTAAAGCCAAAATGGAACCATTTAACAAAAGAAGGCACTAAATTCTGCATTTAATTTATGCTTTTCAGTAGTTTAACCACTTTTGCAAAATCTGTAACTGCATTTGCAAGTAATTTTTCATCTGCTTTTTGTGCATAGGTAATTGATTTCAGTGTCCAAATGTGTACACTGAATGCACAAATTACAACTAAGCCTTTATGCACATTCCATATGTGCCACAAAACTTAAAAAACAGGAGAAAAAAAGATTCCTCTGATCCCAGAACATGGATTACAACATAGGTATATTTGGAATTGACAACGCTGTCTTTCCAAAATTTGCATTATTCATCAAATCTACAAACACAGTTGTAATAATACATGTAATTAACCGGTCTGGTTTTTCTACCACCCTGTTTCTGCACAGGGAAATGCTATTGGAAATACAAATATCTTGATGTGGAAAAAAATCGAATCTGACCTGACCATTGGTTCTGACTTCTAGTTGATGCCATTTTTTGTCTGCTACATTCAGGTGACTTGGAAACTGCAGCGTCACAAAACCCAAGCCATGGCTCATCTTCAGCACAGGAATACCACCGGAGAGTTCTAATACAACATGAACAAGAAATTAAATTCAGCTGTGAGAATTTTTCCATTTTGGATATGTTAGCAGTTAATGATTGTACTGATTTAATGAGGTAAATGATTAAAAACAGCTAACAACATTACCTTTCAACTAATTAGGAAAATATAAAATGCCAACCATACTGTGCATCTTGTGTATTAATTCACAAAAAATATGTGTCAACATAAAGAAATGAGTTCTAATTGTGTATAAATTTTCCTACAGTGGCACACTGGGGCTGGATTCATCCATCAAATCATTGCTGCTTAAAAAAAGTGCAAAAATGCTCCAAGACTGAAAGCAGCTTAAGTGGATTTCTTTTCTCACCAAACTGGATAAGAATGACAAGCGACCAAGACTGCATTAATCATGTAATAGTTATCTTCAAAGTACATAAATTCCTTTATAGCACTACAGTTTTCCTAGAAAGGTATTTATTTATATATACATATAAATCTGTTTATTTTGCATTCCCCTTGATTTCTACAACTCTGTGATGGACCTAAAGTCATAGGTGCAGGCTACAAAAATAGACATCAAAGAAGAACGACCTATTAGGAAACGTTTCAAAATATTCTCAAACCAGAAAATAAATCAGGTCATAAGAGGGAAAGACAGAATTCATACTCTTTACTACACTGTTCGCAAGCAACCCATTCCCAAAAGACATTTAATTTTTTCAAACACTTCTGCAGAAGTACCTATTGCAATGAAGTTTTCTGTACTCCCAGGTTCTGGATTTGATAAAGGACCACTATACAGTAGAAGTCCATCAGGAACCGCAGTAATAAACTCGAGAGAGAGCAAGCTTTCGAAACAAGGCCTGATGGGACGAAACCATGCATAACCATTACCATGGAAACTGTGCTTAGTCTGCTGGCAGTCTGGTCCATGAAATGAAGCAGGACAAAGACATCTGAAAGAGCACAAACACAAAAAAAATAGTCAAAATTCCCCAATGTTCAACTTTTTTTTGGCTTTACATGCAACAGATGTACCACTTAAACCACAGTAAAAAACCAGCAGTGAAACAATAAAGATTTTAGCAGAATCTCAGGGGTGCCTGGCAATTATTAAAGTAAGAGTACAAAGATATTTATCCACTATACTATCTCCATCAAAAGGAAGTATTTTGGAGGCCATATTTTTGAGAACAAAGAATTTTTTCCCTAAATAAATAACAGAACACCAAACATCAATTGTCCAATCTATTACAGAGAAAACTCAGGGAGGTTAATTCCTAGCTAGAATAATCCAGTATAATTTCATGAAAGGAATACTGGCACGTGCCAGGTGATGCTATAATAAAGCAAGTTTCTTATCTAATGTTTTTTAAACTGCTTATTACCCATTGTTTAAATTACATTTCACTCCCCCTATACCCCTGCCACTATCACTGATAGTTACCTTTATTATGACTCTTCTGAGCTGGGGCAAGCAAACAATCAAAAAAAAACCCACCAAAAAAACAGAAATCCAGGAAGCACACTTCCCATTCCTTCATACTGAATTAGGTGTTCTTCAAAAATGACACGTTAATTAAACCACTGTTTTTTCTCCAGGGTTTTCTTTCTCACTCACACACTACTTCCACCACTGTCAGGACTACAGCACTGTCACTGGACTGTTAGTGAAGATCCTGTTGTCATTAGGTTTACACTTCAATGCACTCATGGGGTTTTTTTGTTTCTCCTTCAGTCATAATTACATTTATGATTTTTTAAGACCTGTACCTTATAAGCTCCATTCATTACTTTAAAAATAGAAGGAAAAAAAAAAGGAAGAGAATCTGCAATACAAGTTTCCTCACCTGTAACCATTCAAAGTGTCAATACACACCCCACCATTGAGACAAGGGCTTTGAGGGTAGGAAGAACAAGACTGATGAACTCGGTCCCTAGCTGCACAGGTGCAGACAGCATTGACATTGCTTGTTACGGAGACAAATGACACGCTTCCAGTATCCATCACTGTTGGGATGTCACTCATGATGAAGTAGTTTGTACAGCCCGTGCCCTCACTACAATTTGCAGTCCTACATTCATCTACATCAATCTGTGAAATGTTGAATTGTAAAGCTGACTGGATCTAAAAGAAAAGAGAGTTTAACACATCACCAGTCTTGTCTTAATGGATACTTTTACTTACTCCTTAATTTCTGAAAAATCTACGCCATCACAGACTTAACGGAATGCTTGTTTCTTGAGTATCAATTATTAACATCCCTGACTAGACAGGCAAGCAAAATGATTTGACAAATACAGGAAAGATTTGAAAAAAATGACAGTAGCAGTATTTCCTAAAAACTTACTCAACTGACACAACTGACTATGAACATGTTAAATCTATACTGGCCTACTAAATTTTTTCCCCAAGTACCAGAGCTCTGAGAGCAGCGATACTCCACCTTCCAAGCTGCATCATCTGTATCACACTTCTCTGCACCCTGATAGCAATAGGCATGTTTTAGCTCAAGCCAGCATAAAAATTCTTCCTTGTGAGTTACACCCAGATATTATGTGCAAGATATTCTCTTGCATGTAAGGTTACAGACACAGGAAAATGCAGGGCTGAGCTGCATTCAATAATAACGCCCACAGAGAGTGGCCTGACAAGACAATTTTGCAGCAATTGGGATTCAGTCTACTGATTCGTGCCCCATGAACTTAGATTTAATGACAAACTGTGTGAAACAAAATGCAGTCAAGTCAGCATACTGGATACGGTATCCTATTCCACATTAATCTTGGCTAGTTCATTGTTTTTGTCGCTAATTGGGGTTACACCTGAAAGCCCAAATACCCCAATAAAGAGAAGAGCCTCACTGTATATATAGGTCTTGCAATGTAGTAACAGGGTCTCCACAATTTGCAACCTCTGATTAGAACAGACCAAAGAAGAACTAGCAGAAAGCAGGAAGAAGGGAAGCAAGCTGTTCAGAGCCTGAGGACAGCAACAGGGCTGCCGTTATTTCAGACCTTCCGTGCTTTAGCCAGCAGCCTACGCAGTGGACTAACTTACCATGAAATTTGTTCCCTAGCACAACAGATTCCTTCCCTCTGCTTGTTTGGGGATTTTGCACAGGTGCCTATAAAGCTTCAGAATTTGATCTGTATTTGGTGATTCAAATACATTAACATCATGCATATTTAGTGCTCAAACCCGAATACAAGAGACCTCACTGCTCTCACAGTGGTATACCCTGAGGTATACAAATGTAAAGCTAACAACATTACATCAGACTTAGACTCTATTTATACATTTAATATGTATTTTTTCAAACGATAAAATGTATAACAGGTATCTTAAAAATAAGCTTTGAAAGGATCAAAACAAATAGTAAAGCACTTCTACTTTATTTTCGCCCTTGTTCAATCATCTCAATTCACCGCTATAGGAACTTTGACCTTTATAATCAATTGTGAGTATATCCTCAAATATCGTCACATGTATTGAAAATATGTCCCCAAAGGCATAAAATATACCTTATAATGACATGATGCATCCTGACAATGCAGTTTCATGTCTGCTGCCCACATCCATCACCATTAGTGGAGAGTCTATAATGCACGTTTAGGCAGCTATGTAATACTGTTATAGAAAAACATAGTGTATATAAACAACCTTGGCTCCTTTACAGTATTGGGATGGATTATTTCTCTGCTAAATAAAAACAGTTGTTGTGAAGCTATATCCCAAGGAAGTAATACAAACATATTATTTACTTAGCAACTCAATTAATAACTCCAGTGCTAATTACTTATTTTCTGTATTTCTAGTTAAACACATGTACAAAAACTACCCAGCTATGAGTGGTTTTCTGTAAACTGTTGGTGATTGCTCACTAGAGCTATTCATTAAATATTGAAAAGTGATATATAATTGATAGAAACATAATTTTTCATTAAAATATGTGAAGAAATCCCCTTGTTACCACTTTGATGAATTCACCTGCCATATATTATGGGACAGAATATTTGAATTCTATGCAGTTTTCTGTAATATTGTTGCAGTTAATTCAGTATATATGCAAAAGAAGCAGTCGTTACGCTTCACTAATACTATTAGTCTCTGATATTTCCTACTTGGTCACTCTTCAGAGTCTCACCATAATCCACACAACTATTTAAGATACAGCAAGGTGTAGGCAGGTGGCAAGTTAAGATATTTCTCTTTGGTTCCTAGAATCAGGCAGACCCTGCCACATTCACAAAAGGGAAAGTGCCATCTTCTCTTCAGGAAAAATCCTCCATAAAATGAACGATGTACTAAACCCAAATATGCCCCCATAGCCACAAATTACATGTCAGGAAGTGCTGCCTTGTCCAGCGCAAATTACAAGCCAAGCAGTGGCATCTTGCCCTTGTGCAAAGCAGTAGCTTTAGCATCTATTTAGCATCTATTCAGAAGCATCTGCAGGAGTGCAGCAAAACCAAAATCTGGAGGACTACAAAAAAAAAAAGTGGAGCCAAGACAGACTGTGTCTGGGTAATTAAGTTTAACGGCGTGCAGGACAGATAGGGAACACCAGGAAGGGGAGGAAAGCATCTTACATTCAAAAACTATTTTCCCTTTATTTTATTTATTTATTTAAAAAAAACATGGGGGAGGGTGTCACTTCATATTTAAAGTTGTCCTTTGGTGAGTTAAATACAATGACAAAAGTGGTTGTCTCCATCTCACTAATGTTGTAGCTGTTCTAACCTGCATATTCCTTCCAGCACTTCTATAAGGTGTCAGCTCTTTGTACAGTAGAATTTCCATCTGGGTGGCATCAAGCCTCTACTGTAAGTGTCTAACAACAAGCTGATGTGATTACCCAAATCATCAGCATCTGGAACATCCAAAAAGCTGTCATTTCCAAGACATTCTCTGTACTACAGTACCACTTCAGCTTCCAAGGATTTCTTCTGACATCATATTCAAAAGTCTGATAGATTACACAATGAAACACAGGTAACTGTACCATGAAGGGAACGGAGAACCATCTTTCTGCGACTAAAAAGTCATTATATTTATTGAACCAGAAGTTAGTACAACTGTATAATAATTGTACGTATGAGACTAAGGGTAAGGGAGAAAGCTTGAATTAAGCACTTGCTTGACAAGCGTTTTTGTCCTGAGTGAAGCTGGAAAAAATACTTATCTGTAGATCTAGCATATTCTTCTATTGAGGTTTGGGATATATAACCTAAAAACTCAGTATTTGGGTGAATTACATAGATGCATGATAACCCTAGAGAATATACCTCATTTTTAAATGCTGCCATCTCAGCATGTAGTTTCTCAGGTCTGTAATATGCCGAGCCATCATGGACTGCAAATCTTACATCTGTCTGTCTTCCATCTATGTTCATCACACTGAAGACAATGATATCACTAAGCTTAGCAGGTAACATTTTTCCTAGTAATTCCTTGAACTGGCCATGTCTTGTTTTGCCATGTTTGTCTCTCCTTATGAACTCCTCTGCTGTGACATCTGAGTTTGGGATTTAAAAAGAGATAAACATGAAATACTGAGAGTCCATAGGTTAATTTCTCAATTTATTTCTTATTTTGCAATATGGAAACATACAGGAAAGTGCCCTACCGTGATAAATCAAGTATTGATATAATGATACCTACATCACATAATTATTCAGTTATAGAGGCAGCTATATATATAAACTATCACCAGCAAATGAAACTAACCTGAAAGACGCACAGTGGCTGAGTTTTTTATGGCTTCATTTTCCAGCTCTTTGACATGGATTCGTACTGTAGATATAACATCAGGACAAACTCCATCAGAAACTCTAACTTTCAAGTTGTATATTCCTTGGGAAGTGTTATCCACCATCATCAAAGAACCAGTCTTCTGATTTAATCTGAAAGACCTAGACATAAATCTTCAATTAGAAACCTTAATAAATTAAAATTGAGCACTTTATTCATTAACGTAATTCAGGAGGCCTTAAATGTTACTATGAAGGTTATAGGTTCAAAACTTACACAAATTAGTAAACAGCCTCAGAAAAGCACCAGAAACATCTTAATTCAGTAATTACTATCTGCAGAGCTTATACAAAGATATTTCTGCCACTCCCAAATCCCCACACTTTCCCGAAGTTGAATAAAAGCAGTGTGTAGTTGAACCACGGAGTTCAACGTTGTCATCACGGGCAGGTCTATGAGGTAAGTACTAAAAAAGTGATAAAACTACACAAAGTCGTTACAGATGCTCATCTACCCATCTGGAACACGATAAGGACTGGATGAAATCTCTGATATCATCTTAATTTGCCACCTCACAGGGACAATAATCAGTAATTATGGAAATATTCCATGACCACTATTATGGAACAGTAACCTCTTAATATGGGAATAGGTCCAGGGGCTGCCGATGGACAGAAAGTCAGTCTAATTTGGGGCTGCCTAAAGCTTTTGAATTCTTATTCACAGCAGAAACAAAAAAAAATTAATTTTCAAACCCATTTTCTGCATTTCAAACAGCATACAATTATGCTATATGCCATCTCAACTTTACGATATGAACAAATAATGTATAAGTAGGCATTAAGGATCCAATTCAACATTTCAGTTAACAGAAGACACTCCACTAATCTGAGTCATGGTTTTCGCATGCAATTGTAAATTTAGCCATCAAAGGAGACCACCAAATTCCCTTCCACTTTAGATGAAATGATTCCACTCTGCCCTTTTAAATTTGGGATTTGTATTCCATCAACTCTAACATTTGAGAGCAAGTATTAAAAACTCTATTTTTAAATTGCATCTTACAGAATGTACATTTTTAAATAAAACAGTGATGACATCTGACTAAAAAATCAGCATTATGGTTGATCCTGCAATCTCTTGGAAAAAAAAATTTAATGCATTAATTTCTTAATACCTAGCTACCCAAGTAAAAAAGAAAAAGAGCATTCAGAAGGTACACTCCTTAGTACACTCAATGACTTTGGCTTTATGCAAAACATGAACACAGAGAAATACATGGTGAGTAAAATAATTACAGAAGCATAAATATCACTCATTTTGACACAAATACAATCCTCACTTGAGCAGTTTTCCTTCAATGAGAAATGTTTTATTGTCCCAGTCATCTTGATCTGGTGCAAACACTTCCCCAAGCACTGTTGTTGACCATTTTCCTGTTGAGATAAATTATAATAAATCTGCATTTAATTTTTGCTTTTCAGTGCATTTTATATTCTGCTGCATTCATTACTACATCTGTTATTTTCAGATTCCTGCTCAATTTGGTGATGGTTATGATCCAGGATCCTTAAAATAATATATAGCTTGTCATACGATTTCTGCCAGTTCTGAAAATGTGAGTACACTATGGATGTCACAAGAAAGAAGTAAAGCTGAAAATAACACAATACAATTACAGAATGATACATAAATAGAACTCTATATAAATTTACCAGACAAAAAAAAAAAGTCACCACGTCAGGAATTAATCCCCGTATGTTTCACTGCTACTCTTATTATTTCAAACAGCACACAAATGGAATCCAGTGAAAGAAGGAGAGCATCTTGTGGGATGCAGCTGGTAGATAAGGACATGGCTAAGAAAAGGAAATGGGCAAGAAGCCACAAAGCTGTGCCAGTTCTTGGCCCTTTTTTCAAACCCCTGTGGGCTGTCACAGAAGTGGAACACCCAAGCAACTGTTCTAGATAGCAAAAGGAGCAACTCCAAGGAAGGAGACCTTTGAACGTCACAGCCAAGATCCAGCAACATGGGAAATTTTTAAGATTCATATCTGGAGCCAATCCACCCGAGAAAGTTCATTCTCTCATTTCTATGGTAGGATCTGGTCACATCTTTTTCTAGCTTAGGTATACTGAATTCCACAAAAATAACTCACTGCAAAATACCTCCCACAGATCAACATGTCTAATATTTATCAGAAATTCTACTATTGCAATGATAACTTAGATACAGCCAAGTCTATGGAATTCCCCAAGAATGGAATATCTGGGGAAAGGCATAATAAGCCATGCTTAACAAGGGCCACCAGGACTAGTTTAAGGTCAAGTTTTACAGGTAATTTCAGGAAAAACACAGTAACAGAAATCCAAGACAAGCTTTAGAAAATATTATTAAACTACTCATCCTCTGCTAAACCACTCTGATGAGAAAACATACAACATTCATGTAACGGATGCATTTGCTCTGCTCTCTCCCCCTATAACATTAAACCTCATAGTACTGAGGCTGCTATCACAGAGCAGCTCTCCTGATAGTACTTCTTGAAGTATGTACTGCACATCACTCAAGAACACTTCTAGAACAGCATCTTTTTTTTTCTCCCAGTTCAAAGACTACATGTTCTAGAAAGCAGTCATTTACTGCACCCCAAACATTATATTCTTTTCCTAAAAAAGCACTGACACAGCTTTTTCTTAGACCCCTTCTTGCCAGCAGAAAACCTCCCTGTGCAAGATTTCTGTCCTGTTCTGCCACACAGTGGCTGTCACAGCAGAGGTGGGACTGATCTACAGTTACTGGGTAGGGCTCATCTATGAACCTCTGTTTCTCCCAACTGCTTCAGTTCTGCCATTCCCATCAGATCTCTCAGCATCAGATACTTTCCATACCATGCATCATGCACACACAAAACCCCTTTCCTCTGTGCGAGTGAAAAACTAGTGGACAGAAAACAGTTTTTATCACTTTATGAAAATACTGCTTTTTCTGTAAGTGCATTATATACTTGTTTGCAGCTAACAGTTTTTTGGTAGGTGATCTTTTACACACTAGGGTCTGAGCTTTGCAAATATACTTTACTCATTCACATCATTTAGTAGTTTATAGAACTGTAGTTTCAGTTTTGAAATACGTAAACTATTAAAAAAAATAATTAAGAACTGCAAGAGCAAAATCATGTGTAAAACTGTGCTATATTCATGGATCTGATATAATATCCAGATAGTACTTACCTTTGTAACTGTACACATAGACCTCCTTATGGCCAGATTCATGGCAGTTGTCATTTTCATCACCAATTGTTATAGTTAGGGTGTTTGTAGAGCTCATAGCTGGAATCCCACTATCTGTTATAACTATTGGCAGATGAAACACCTTCTGCTTTTCTCTGTCAAAGGACCTCAAAGCAGTTATAGTTGCTGTGTTATTTCTGTTGTCAGTAAGAGAAAAATCCAAAGAATTCTGATAATCTGGTGGCAATGAAAATGTGAAAGGTGGCCCGTTTTCCTCACTGTCCGGATCAAATGCATGAAGCAGCTTTGATGTATGGTTCATATACACAATTTCAGGCCTCAGCATGTTTTCCCAAACTACAGGCGTGTATGGTGCCTCAAACCTTGGTCCATTGTCATTAACATCAAGCAAGTTAATCAAAACTGTAATGCTTCCAGTGTGGGCAGGTGTCCCTTGATCTGAAGCTTGTACAATTAAACTGTATTTTTGAATGGCTTCACGATCTAGTGTATTTGCCACAACGACATGACCATATTGGTCAACTGCAAACTGTCTGATAGGATCTGAATCTGACTTTATAGAATATATAATGTTCCCATTCAAACCAGAATCCTTGTCTGTAGCTCTCACTGTGGCTACTGTAGCACCTACAGGCGTGTTTTCAAAGACAGGGCTTGCCTCAATAAACTGAGAAAGGAAAACTGGGCTATGATCATTAGAGTCTTCAACTTCAATCAGGCATACTGCAATACTAGAAAAATCAAGATCTTCTACTGTAATAGTAAGATTAAACTGCCTTTCATGTGCATTCTCAAAATCCAATTCTTTTTTCAGTCGAATGGTGGCACATTGCCATTCTTTGTCACTCTCAATATAAAACTTCTGGTCTGGGTCTCCACCGATGATACTGAATATTAAGTCAGCATTTTCCCCAACATCTGCATCTGTAGCACACACTTGCAGAACTTCTGAGTCGATGGCACTGTTTTCAGACATTACTGCCTGCCACATCTTTTTTGTGAATTTAGGTACTTGATCATTGACATCTGCAATCCAGATAGTGGCAGTGCCAGTTCCTGTTAGCCCTCCCCCATCCCTTGCTTCAACAGTAAGAAAGTAATTTTCAGTCCTTTCTCTGTCTAGCATTCCCCCCGCTACATGGATTGTACCAGTATTGGCATCGATATTGAACATGTCAGTACCAAACTCATTTTTTACATTCTCTGTTATCCTGTAAGTCAGGACAGCATTAAGACCTACATTTGGATCATCCCGATCAACTGCACCCATTTCCATGACTAATGTGTCTGCAGGAGAATTTTCAAAGACATTCCCTTTGCAATCATCAGGCATGCATGTGAACATGGGTGCATTGTCATTTACATCCCACACATTAATAATTACATCAGCAAATCCTGTAAGTCCTGTTCCACCTTCATCAGTAGCCAATACAACAAATCTCCACAGTGCTCTCTCTTCCCGATCCAGCATCTTGTGAGAGTAAATGCTGCCTGTTTTCTCGTCTATTGTGAAAATATCTGTTGCACCATGCCCATGCAATGAGTATCTCAAATCTCCTTCATCCACATTACTATCAGGATCATTTGCCATAACCTACAGAAGTTTTGAAAAAAAAGACATAGAAATTACAAAATATGCAATGATTGCATTATACCCTATGTGCTGCTATAGTCTAAAGGAGTCCAAGCAAAAGAATATCACATGCAATTAATATGTGCAGGGCAAATAAATGGCAAATGAAAGGCAGCTGAGGGACAATTCAGAGTAAGTAAATATGCTTTGCACTACAATAACAATGTAGATATTCTAACACTAAAATAATATTGTCGTACTTGTAGAGGTAATTTAAATATGCTATTCTGATAGCTATTTTTAAATGTAATTATTTGCATTTTAGGATCACAAATGATCAATCCTGCTTCTCCTACTTACTATCTTTGTAATTATTTTTCCACAAAAGTCCATTTCTCTTCTTCCACTGACAAAAAAACCCTCAGTAAAACTAAATTTCATTAATATATCTCTGCTGGATTATTGTTAACATAATTTTACCAGAGTAATCTGTGCTTTTTTACTGTAATATGATCTCTGAAACTGCATACACTACCTGAAGTACAAAGACTGGTAACCCATCCAGTTCCTCCATTATACTTCCATAGTATTCATTGATAGAGAAAACTGGAGTCTCATCATTTTTATTCAAGACATTGATGACGATAACTGCATAATCTTCCCATTTCCCATCAGAGGCCAACAAGTGAATCTCATACATTTTTGTTTCTTCATAATCCAGTGGTTGAGCAATAAAAATGGCTCCCGTTTCTGGTTCTACATCAAGTACTCCTCCTGTGTTTCCAGCTGTGATCTGATACCGTAATTTAGCATTTGTTCCTGTCAATTAACATCAAAAGACACACATTTCTTGAAGTAGATTGAAACATGGAATGTTAAGAGGAAGTACAAATCTTATGATAACTGATTTTTGGTATTAACAGTTTTGGGGTCTTTTAAAACATGCAGCTATGCCAGATTACTTACCAGCGTATTGAATTCTGGTACGTCCAATTGTAATCTGTGTCTTATTATAAAAATGTGTCTTTGAAATTAAGTATTAATTCTGCTTTTACTTATGATACCTTGAATTCTCTGAAGGATCAATATGACTGGCCAAGGCTATGGGACCAAAGAAACATTCTTATTTGCTAACATGCAGTGTGTAAGAATGAGTTATCGTAAAACACCTCATATCATAGAACCACTTTGCACTCACATTAATTTATGCACAGGCTTTACCAACAAACAGGATAATTATGTATTAAGCCAGAGGTGACAGTCCTAACAGAACTTCTCACAATTTTAGACGTAATACCAATTCCCCAATGGTTTTAGATCAAGTAAAGACTTCTAGCCTTTCTGCAAGCTCTACCTTCACATACCATTCTTCTCCTCTTTCCTTCTTTCATAGCTACATCTTTAATCATTTACTTTATTAAGAGGACAGAAATGAAGTGTCATACATCCATCACATCAGGGCCTCTGATCCAACACTACAGAGTAGATTTACACACAGCCTAAATAACAAACTAAGAATTCCTTAAGTAGGTAAATCCTTCTTCAGTACAACTTGGCCACATTTGCCTCAACCTCCTTGAGCCAGGGGGGAATTAAACACAGTCAGGATGTACTTGCGCTTCACAGCCATAATGACAGAACAGTCCTTTGGGGCTTGTGCAACAAAATATGTATGGTTTTGCCATGCAGCAAAGTCAAATTAGTAGTGCACCATGGCCAAAAGACAGAAGCCTGTACCGTTCCCTCTCTCATTTATAAGCACTGGTTATGTACTTATTTTTACATGACTTACAAATTACAGCTGAATTCCTGACTGATTTGTAGATAAAACAATATAGCTAAGACTCAACATGTGCATTTAGGAAGTCTAGATTCAAATATGAGAATGTGTACCAAAAAAAAAAAAAACCACCAACAAACCAAAACCCAACAATACAACTATACTGTCCACAGAAAGAGCAAATGAACCTCACTGAAATCAAGTCTGATTCATTCTAGTCAATGAGGACATTTTTATTGGTCCCCATTTGTAAGAAAATGGTATGATCTATAATAAATTTGTATTTGCTGGCACAGAAATTATTCCCTATCATCCCACATTAATGCATTGCCTCCTGAAATAAGAGCTGACTTATGCCTCACAGCTCCATTATGAACTAATGTTCATGCCTGATCAGTTCACTTAAAGTTTTAAAATCTGAAGACAAAAAGACATCCACCTCTCTAACACCACTAAATACGTCTTGCTGTGCTGAAATTAACTCATTAATATTTTAGACACAGCTATGAGGAATTCCAATGCTTTACCTTCATCTTCATCATTAGCACTGACTGTAATGATACTTGAGCCCACATCCTGGTCTTCATCCACATTAACTACATAGACACTCTGAGTGAAGACAGGCTTGTTATCATTCACATCGCTGATAAAAACGCGCACGTAGGCTGTGTCTAGAGAGACAAGAAACAAGACATTAAAATACTCAGCTGTGCCACTTCTGTCAGCTACAATTCCTTAAACTGTCTAGCTGCACATTAAATGAAGACGAATATGCAGACAATATAGAAACAAACCCTTAGGGTTGTGGACAATACATATACCAACATTACTCAAAAGCACTTGGACATCAAATCAGTGTCACATCCACCTTGTTTAAACAGATAACGTGTGAATAATTGATGCCTAATATGGCAATTGTATAGCTTTCAGCCGTAACTTTTTGTCCTGGAGCTACAAAAGCCAAATTTTAAGTCTTTGTTGAAGAACAGTCGTCAATTGAGAATGGGATTTTTCTATCTTGAACTTTCCTGCTTCATACTTCATAATTACTTTTGACTGAATATAGTACCATATTCAGTGCTCTGAGAAACACTTTATTACCCAAAGGTCTGCATCCTACAGATACTGGGTGCATCCTTGCTAGCTAGGAAATACTCGCCAAACTAACTGTGAAGCCATAGTTTTCCTTTAATGTCAGAACAAAAAACTTACCTGGTCATCACATAAAATATCTCTTCCAGACCTGCCACAACTGTTGCACACAGAAACAGTAGGGGAAAAAAAACAAAGCCAAAACAACAGGCACTCTTTCACAAGTGCACTTGAAAAAAGGAAATTAACATTTAACCTTGCACTTCAGAGCTTTTATTTTCAGAGACCAATCCAGGTAAAATCATGTTTGCCACAGACGTGTCTCTTACCTGAGTTTGGCTTCCCATGTTTTCCAGGTCGAGCTGATTCAGAGCCATCTACTGACTTGACTTCGAGAAGATAGGACCTCTTCTTCTCTCTATCAAACACTGAGGCAGTGTATATTGAGCCTGTCTGTGAGTCCAAGTGAAAACATGTGTAGTCTCTGCCACTGTCATGTAACAGGGAGTAAGTTATCTAAAGGATTAAAAAGAAGTTATTAACCTACACTTTCCTTTTGTTCACAACTAAATACTTAGAGAGGAGGAAGAGTCTTGTATTTGAGAACTTGATCAGGGCCAAGAAAGCTAGGTACAACTGCCAGCTTGAGCAATATAGTTTAAAGTCAATTAACTTCCTTGCATGTTGGCTGCTGATCTGTAAAGGAAATAAATTTGTCTTGTTTAATCAGTCCCTGAGTTCACTACTTCACGTTTGTACAGTGCTTGTGCAACAGCACTCAAACTCAGCTAAAGATCCCGGGTACTAATATAATAACCCCAGGAGAGCTGAATTTGAACTTGTTCGGTATCATAGACCATGTTCTAGTCTCTATTATATGTAGGTTTTTGCGCACTTGACTTCAGCTTGCACTCTTGTTCTAAGGATATAGCTACTTTTGATTTTTAAAATCAGTAACAAATACATCTACTTTTGATGTTAACTTGACATATTTTTTAAGGGCTCAGTTTTCAGTACCCCCAATGATTTACAACTCACAAAAGCTTTTAACACATCTTTCCTTCCATTAATTTATCCAATCATATTTTAGGTCTATGTAGACCTTTCCAAACCACAGCATTTTAAAGCACATTTTTCACCTGAACCACAGACTGTATAAATAAGTATTTCTTCTGTTTTCTATCTCTCACCTACTAGTTTTAGCTGGATTTTTCATATGGCAAGACAGAAACGTAATTAACTACTTTATTTGATCTCATGTTTCCCTATTAGTGATCCCTTTCCTTGGTTGAAGAATTCTAGTCTACTTAGCCATTGTTCACACAGAAGTTGTTCCATACCTTTCATCATGGAAGATGTAGGTCCCCACTTGCTTACCTCACCATTCTGACCAAGGTCAAGGTCGGTGGCAGACACCTGAATGACAAATGTCCCAATACCAGCTCCCTCTGTTACCCAGGCTTCATAAATAGATGAAGTGAAGAATGGGACATTGTCATTGACATCTAAAACATCAGAAAAGAGTGCATAAAGAGAAAACTATAAAACTTTAAAGAAAAAAATAACTACTATGATTATACTATAACACTGCTGAAGAGCTTACGCACCTGTTACATTAATGTAGACTGTAGTGAATGCTGCCAGAGGAAATGCAGCAACATTCTGTGCTCGAACCCTCAGCAGAAAGCTCTTTGTTGTTTCATAATCTAGTGGCTCAGCTACCAGGATGGAAGCAGAACCATCATGTCTGTTTGGAGTCAGGTAGAAACGAACTGGCATGTTGGTCTCCGGAACAAGTCCCTCTTCTAGGTTGTAAGTCACACGGGGATCACCAAGGGGAGAAGTTGCTTTGATTGTCTGCACAGTTCAAAAAGTTTGCATAATGAACACTTCTGTAAGCACAGCAACACTGCTAAAAGCTTTTGTGTATTAAGTCTCGCAGATCTTCAGCTCTCAACTGAAAACAGTAGTACAAGTATTTCTTGATACCACATCTTAACCCTGCCTGATACATCTCCAGGCCGGATACAGCTGCAACCAAAGGTTATCAGTCATTACATGTTTGGTTACTCATGCTTTTACCCTAAAAATGGGTATTTTGGAGTAACTTCATAAAGCTGTTTCGATTACTCATTTCAAGCAATCAAACCAAACAACTCTTAATTACTTTAAGGCAAGTAATCTCCTCAGGTAACACAGAAGCATTCAGAAAATTGGAACACCTATAGTGTAATCCAAATGGGAAGGAAATTAAATAATGGTTGCACACATATAAATTAGAGCCAAAATGCTGATTACCGTTAGCATTTCCGAAAGAAAACTGAAAGCACATCATTGGTCCCTGCGATACACAAAAACTTTTATAAAAGCTCACTGTATTTAAGCAAATAAGCAATGTTCAGCTACCCTCTAGCTTTAAAGCTATAGACAGACAAACCAGTTTGTCCCAATCTTACCAAAACTGATGCATCTCGTGTAGTATTCTCTGGAATAACAACTTCATAGCTGTCTCTTTCCCACTGTGGAGGCTGGTTTTTTGCACTGGTAATAGTTACCGCAAGTTCAACTTTACTGCTCCTATTGCCTCCATCTGTAGCAATAATCTCTCGAATTATAGATGATGTCTGTAGAGTTAAAAAGGTTTCATTACAAAGGGTTTTGATCAGGGCTCAGATGAGCTTTCCCCCCCTCCCTCAATTAAATAAATACACAAAATTAAAGGCACACTTAAAAAAACCTGCACAGAAGAACATTCAAAACTGCAGAATACTCAGTTCAGAACATGAAGTAGGTGCAACATTGCTGAAAATGCTGCTATATGCTTTAGTTAAGATTGTCAGAAAATGTTGCTATTTGTCTCAATAACCTTAGCAAATTTCACACATGCTTATAACAAAAGCAAGAAAACCCAAACACTTTGCGGAGCCCCTGGGTACTTAAGCTTACCTATCAACAGTTTTTGTTATTAGGTCTGTAGGGGTTTTAAGATTCAATAAAGATAATATATTAAAAAGATATACCTTCACCAAAGTTTTGTGTCAGAACTTAAATTTCAATATTAAAAATATCTATTAGGTATTTAAACATTGACATCTACAACAATATTTTTGTTTCAACACAAATTACAACACTGAAAACATCAAACTGCTTATGTAGGTATTTAGAAATGGCTGAAACTGGTAAATTTGGGATAATTACGTGCACTGGTTTGGTTCATTATGCCTTCACCCTCCTAAGGGATAGCTATGCTTGGTTCACCATGACTAATGTGTATCAAGTTGGGGATCTGTATGAGAAGAAAAATTTCACACTCTTTCACATTCAGGTTTGTGGTTTAATTCATTGCCTGTTAACACCTGGGCTCTTGCTCACCTGCTTATGGTCTCAGCCCTCCATTCCTTGGTATTCATATGCCAAAGCTAATGAAATAGGAAAAACAAGTCTCAGAGGCAGTGCTGTCAGCTGCTACCTTCCAGCTGAAAGCGGGGCTTGCTTAGAAGCAAGTCACAGTGAGCTAAAAGCCTTAGACACAATATTGATCCTTTAATGTGAAGCAGTAACACAAACTCATGACTTCAGTCTCTCCTATGATATACCGAGATCGCCAGCCTAAAAAGGCAGGAAGCATCATACCTGAGATATGGGTTGGTTCACAAACACCCATCCTGTAGTAGGATTAATTTGTAAAAAGTTTGGTTCTTCATTTGCTATCAAATATGTAATGGCAGCATTTGAGCTGTAGTCATCATCATGGGCTGCAACACGAAGAAAGCTGGTCCCAACTCTTGTGTCCTCTCTTAGGAAATCTAATGTCAAGAAAGGATTTCATACTGATAATTACAGTCAAATTGACCATGAACATCTTACTAAGAAATTATGAAATACTAAAGTAATAATGTATGGAAGCTGTAACTTGATCTTCCTTGGAACAACAGCCATAAATCAATCTGAGTATTTTAAAGAGCTGCTGTCACTCCAGAGCTGTGCATCACATTTGAACTTCATATTATCACATTCATAACCTGGAATTGTTATTTCTCATAAGGTACTTTTTTTTTTTTTTATGTCTTGTATTTTGGTAAGGGACTAACTGCTCTGTATTATAGAAATATACATAAATGGAATTTTAATTTATTGCATAAAACCAGAAAAAAGGACAACATTGTCAGAAACTGCTTTCTAGGATTTGCACAGTATAACTAATTGAATTACCAGTCTTCATTTTTTCACAAATATTATACCTGCCTCTGGGTGTTTACCCACAAACAGGGAGGGTTTTTTTAAGAATCAAGAAGGAAAGGTAAAACAACGAACAATGAAGAATTATGAAATCCAAATGGGAAAAGTATGCAATCATAACTTATGGCAAAAATCTATTAATCAGAAAACAAAGGATACAGTTAGCTTTCAGTGCTGCACACTCACGTTATTATTACAACTTTTCCATCTCTATGTAGTACCACAGGCTCTTGGAATAGTCAGGTAAGGAAAGAGACTGACATGGCTATTGTTTCAAGGAATTTTCCCGTAATGACACTCAGGAAAGCCTACAAGTCAAGACTGAACTTGTTACATTGCACATTCCACAGGATAACATTCCGCAATTAACTGCGGTAAGTGCATCTCTGGCTGCAATCACCTAGTTGGTCACACCATCTACTTCCAGGAAAGACAAACCCCAAAAATCTTATATATCAGGTAAGCTCACACTCAGGGCACCGAAATTCATCCAAAAATGACTCTCAATTACATTCATAGTGGGTGTTTTCAAATCTGGGATCATTGTCATTTTGGTCCAAGATGACAATATTTATCTGACACATTCCAATGAGTGGTTCCGCTGCCTGATCTGTTGCTGTCACAGTGACGGGATATTCCCTCTGTTTTTCTCGATCAAATATCTGAAGAGTTGCCAGAACTCCTGAAAATAAATTAAATACCAGAGAGCCAAATTACTATGCATTTGACAATATTCTACATTTAGATGTTTATTTGTCTGTCAATACACTGAGATACAATACAATAGGTTAAATATACCAATAATGTGAACTTCAGGTTCAAAGATCCAATCACAAGATTTACCAACTTCAACAGCTTAAATTGTACTGCTCAGGCAGATGCAAACTTCATACAATTAGACTTAAATTGAGAAAACAGAGATATTTACCAAACTGACTTTAAGAGAAGCAGTTTATAAAAAATATTTCTTGTGAAGAGCAGTAAGTACAGGGTAAAGGCATGTTTCATGTCTTTTTATCCTCCAAAATTTCAGCCTGAATTTAGTTTTCCCTTCCAAGGCTTAGTCTCTTTGCTGTTTGTAAGACTACTGTCAATTGGATAAATCATTTTATATGCCATTAGCAATGTTGCAAGGCAATGTGCACATAAAATATGTTTGTTTTTTTTAAATCCAGTTACAAAAACACAGAAGTTATTTCACACAGCAGAGCTTCCACATTTCAGGGAAAACATCAGTTCTAGTTCAGTACTGGACATGTATGAAGCTTTTAGTTTCAAGGAATATTTGTTCATACAGCTGATGGAGTTTATATTTTGTTTGCTATCAAAAAACTATATTAAAAAGCATGAAGCCTGATTTTGTTTAAGCTTTTTTTTCCATCAGTGTAACAAAGTGGTTTCTATCTGCCAGTATCAGTTCTGGTATTTGCTTTACCTGTGTCAGGATGAATACTAAATGCTGGTAGGACACCATCTCTGTGCATCAAGCCATATTTCACTACACCATTGTCTCCTTCATCAGCATCAGTAGCTTCAACCTGCAGTACAACTGTCCCTGAAGGCTGGTTTTCCAACACAGAAGCATGTTCCCGGTAATACTGACACTGAGAGTGGGAGAAAGAAAAAAAAAAAAAAAAAGAAAAATCAAGGACTCACCATGCCATTTGATTTAAAGATATACTAGAGGGGGGCAGAAAGAATTAAAAAAGATTTATCTACACTTTCATTCACATGTGCTGATGTTAATGCTTTTATCTGTACCACAATTAAATTTACATACTGCAATTGCTATTTTGCAGTTACACAAGCAACACAAAACAGGAGGCCACTGAGCATCTCCAACTAATGAAAATACTTGGAGAAAAAGTTAGTTTCTTCCCAATGTAAATATTTTCTTTTTTTGTATTAGTAAAAGTCTTATAAAAAAAGAAAACATATACTTGCCGAAAGCACACAATTGCTTTGGTCAAAAAGCAATTTCTATGCAAAGTAACCTTGTCAAGGACAGACTACTGAGAGTTTCCAAGACTGACATGAATAGCCACTGACTTTTCAAAATGTGCAACATTGCCCATCAACACTTTAGCCATTAGCCTCAAACTTGAAATTTTTAGATAACAGGTCTTTAATATGAATAAACATTCTGAAAATACATTTAAGCATTTATTTTTTACAGTACTTTACAAATTAAGCTGAAATACTTTAATTCTTTCTTTCATCAGTTCTAGACACACAACCATCAAAAGAAGCCTGTGCAATTTAAAGAGCTATTTTGGAATACTGTGGAACAAGTCCACTGCATAGATAGCTATACCTATCGATTCCTCCTCACATCTGCTACACTGAACCTCCACAAGTTATTCACTCAACCTCATCTTCTAAAATGCCAGAGATGAGATGTGATTCAGGGAAAAGGCAGTGCTCACAGGAACTGTTCTGCCACAAGAGGAGAATAAATCCTGTAAGTCTTAGGAGAGGGATGGAAAAGATGAAGAAGACAGCGGCATCAGGACTCAAAGCGAGATGGAAGTGGACCACTTCTTGAATAGCTCATCTGCTGCATCACTCACACTGACAACACAGTCTTAAACATTTACCACACAGTCTAATACAAATGACCGAGCCTCATTATAATTTACCTTCTGAAAGACAGGTTTGTTATTGTTGACATCATCAATCTTCACAACAACCTGGGCAGTACTTGTAAGAGAATGGGGCCCTCCAGAGGCGTTATCATCAGTAGCTGTGACATTAAGTACATACTCTGTCCCCTGCAGCTTAGGAAACGGACTTGAACGAAGTCTAACTAGCCCTGTAAAAACAATGTGTTTTTTATTTTTTTTTACTACATTAACCAATTACTCTTGCTCTTCTCACTAGTAAGCATCACAACAAACGATTCTCATTTACCGATTCACCAATGAACCACAAGGCTGCTACAGTGTAATATAACAATGGTATTTTTACTGCAGTCTGATATTAAAAAAAAATTAAGCACAACAGGCTTGTCTGCAGACATGTCTATAGAGCTAAATGAGACAACAGCTACAACTCAGGTGACCTGTGCACGCTAGCTTTCATGGATCTGCTGCAGGAAAAACCAAACAATTAACAAAAAAATCCAGAGAAACATTGTGGCAGACTTCTGTTGCACCTGCACCTGCCACACCAGTAAGCCCAGCCATGTTCCTGTATCATTATTGGCACAAAGCACGTGTCGCCCTGTTAACCACACCAGCATTTAGCTATATAGGCATATCCTCAGAAACGTGTATTTTGCTACTCTCCCAAGTCACACAAATGATACACAGTACTCAATGGGACATAAAGGCACTGTCAGAGAAAGATGTATGAAAGATTTGCTACAAAAGCAAAAGAAATTACAGCTGAGACCCTGCAGTAAGAAGCTGCCATTCTTTTGCTCCATCATCCATCAATCACCTCTGTTATTCAGCAGGCACAATAGCAACTGTCATTACAACAGAGTACTGTCACAGCATCAGTGTCACTCAGTTTGCTTGCAAATGTATTGTTTTAGCTGCAGCACTTATTTTTGACACATGTCTGCTTTACCTTGGCATTTCTGCGACAAGGGGGTACAGATTATTCCCCTGACATTGTTTCTGAAAAGAAACTGCTGCAAGTCGCTGTATAAACCTTTATGGGTTTATTAAGCCACAAAACCCCAACAGTGTTGTAAAAAAAAAATATGCTCATGTTTCTAAAATTAAGTTTCAAAGACTATAAAAATTAACAGATTAAAAAAGTATGAAAGTACATATACATAATTATCTATAATACTACTATGGAGCTAATCCTAAGAGATGCCATCAATCAAATCAAGCACTTTCAATAAAGATTTTTCAGAAGCATCAGGTATACTACCCCTGTGGCAATTAGACACTTTTCAAACCATTGCTCCTCTTCAGGTGCCAAAGTATCTTTAGAAATTTAACTCCTGCAACTTACAATTCTGTTTATAAGTCAGAAGGGATAAAAGGAGCTCTCAAATTCAGAATCACGTTTCAACACTTGCAAGTTACCTGCAGATCATATTTTTGGCAACATTTCAGAATCTGACATTAATATTGAAAAAACATGATTTGCATTTAAACTAAAACTTCATGCTAAGTGAACTCTATGAAATGAAGAGAAAGAATAACAGGTTGGCTTACTCCTTCCTATATATTCAATGATTGAGCTTTGAAAAATTTAAGTTCAGATTTTGATTGCAGTTCACGACAGGTTAAATATAGTTCAACTGAAATTAAGTTACTTCAGTCCTTCAATGGCACTTCAATTTGGTTGCTTGTCTCTGTCCCAAAACACCCCCTTTTGTTTTTTCAAGCAATCAACAGCATACAAATCCTATTAATTTAAAGGGGTACATCAGCCTACTCTGATGTGTGTTGGTGGATTGTTTATTTATTTTTTATTTTTTTTTGGAGAGAACATCAATGTTGTGGGATTTTTCTTTTGGGGATTTAAAAACATGTAACTGCTGAAAAGAGTTTTAGAAGATGTAAAACCTGGTATTTCAGAACAAATTACTTAAACAACAAAGTATTCACACTTTTTTTTTTCATCATGCATGCAGTATTCTTGGCTAAGTAAGATTGGTCATGTGAATTATTTTGTCCTTAAATGAAAAATATACTTAGCTCATATTTTATATACTTTTGCCTTCACTGTAACGAAACAGTGGTAACCTCATTCTGCCTACGAATGCATCATTTTGTGTCAGTAAATAAGTAAACTCAGCTAAGAAGTCTTTGCTCACATGCATAATCAGGACATAGACATAAATAAGCATAGGAAAAAAAAAAATAAAACCCTCATCTGAAAACCCAAATGTCCACTTCAGTTAAAACCAAATTATTGAAAAAGATGCACAAAGAAAACTATTCCAGTCAGAACTGTCACCCTATAGCTTTTTCTCCTAACGCAGCTATTTGATTACTGACAGTATTTTTGGCTAACTTCAGCAGGTGGATGTCGAGGTTGGAGAGCACCTACAGGCCTTGCACACTCTTCCTCTTGCTCCCTGGGTTTGGCTGCCCGTGTTCAAGGCCAGCTCTGACACCATGCTGCTGGCTAATCTTGGATCAGACAGTTGGTTGTCACAAGCCTTGTCTGTGGCCTCTGGCCCATGTCCCAGGAGCTGCGTTTAAGCTCAGGTCCTCTCCTGAGCTCCCCGGGGGTGTGCTGTACCTGGCTGCGCATCTTGCTCACCCTGACGCTGCCCTGCTGACTTGCTTTCCCGCTTGATCCGAGACCCACCTCCTCATTGCGCATTTGTCTGGTGACCACTGGGTTTGTTTGGTGACCACTGGACTGTTGGATGAACCACGTTTATAGCAGGGGATGTCCTAGCCTGGGATGGCGGTCTGTGGCTGTGAGGTCCCTGCCCCTGCCTGCCTTGACTCCCATTTCACCTTACCCTGCAGAGCAGCCCTTTCTTGCTGCAACTTTGAAACTAGTTTCCTAGATTAAATGTTATTCAGATCCTTGTTTGACATTTTGGAATGTCACATCTTTATCAATAATAATAGACAGTAATGTAATAGAGAATGTTAAGTTACCTGTTATCTACAATAATGCTCTCTATTAAGTTACTGACCAAAAGCAAACAACAAACAAGATACATCAATTATACAAAGCTTTTAGGAAAATGATACAATTTTTTTAACATTACAAGAGAGACTAGAACAATCATATCTTTTTCCTATACTACTTTTAAATAGGTTAATATTAGCTTCAAAAATAGCATATGCTATCCAATTTTTATAACTGCTACCTAATAAAGACCAAATTCAAGCTGCATCACGTCAGAATCAGCATTATGCCTGCAGTAGCAAAGAGCTAATATATTATTACCTTTCTTAGGGTCAATAACAAAGTTTCCTTTTTGATTCCCAGACAGAATATCGTATGTCACACCATCTCCATCAGGGTCAACAGCATTAACTGTAGCAACCAGTGTGTTTGGGCCTGCATCTTCAGAAACAAAACTCCTATAGCTGTCAAAAGAAATTACAACACCACATTTATGAATTTAGACAGGAAATAATATATGCAGAACTCCACTTCACAACACCTACTGACTACCTGTACAAAGGGTACAGCAGAGACTTGCAATCCACCAATACAACTGCACTGATAAGCTGCTGCTTTGCTAACCAGTGAAATGATAATGTTGCTGGTCTATCCAACCATCCACGCCTTTCTGTTGCTGCCTCCCAGACTGCCATTGCAAACTCTCAGCAGTACTGAAGCTTTGAAGCTTAGCTTTGCAACAAGACCTGCACTAAATGCAGAATTCTTTTTTTTTTTACTTTATAAAAATGAGTTGCATGATTCACAGAACCAAAGCAAACATTTGCTAAGTTAAAGCACTGCTTGTTATAGCACTTTCTGACACAAGCACTCCAAATGCTTTCAGTGTAGTCTGTACCAGCATGACTAAGATGAGAACCAGATCTGGAGGATATGTGCATAAAGTCAGTTTTACAAAAATCTCTTCTCAAGTCCAGGCACATTACTGACATTGTAAGCTCTTAAGAGGCATTATCAGCCTGAGCTTAATGCTCTCTGGAGTAGAAAAGCCCCCTGCTTTAGCAAAGTCCTAAATATTTATTATTTTATCTGACTGGATTGAGCACAGGCCAGACTAAGCATGCTACAGACCTGTCCACAGTAGATATCCCAAAGCTCAGCCACATGAATGAAGTACAACTGGCTGCAGCAAACAACGTAGATAAAATAGATGTATGTATAACCATATGTATATATAATTACTGGGTTCAGAGTGCTTATGGACCCACTCTCCATACGCTGGAAATACTAAAAAATTGAAAGAAAAAGAAAATGGATGCACAGAAAACTCCTTTCACTTTTGTTGTCTAGATATGTGTGTTTTCATCAAAACCTTCATAGAAATAGCTTTTTATTCCTCCCTCAATCCAATATGCAATGAAGTAAGAGAAGTAAATTATTCTGGTTTAGCTCAGTCACAACCCTCAGGACACTGTCTTAACTCTCTATCTGGAAAGCAAATTAAAAGTAATTCTGATAATTTTGAACATGAAATACAGGGACAGAAAAGTTCAAGTCATCACAAGAGGTCTCTTAAAAAGAAGAAAGCAAAAACTGACAAAATGAAAGAGAGTGGTAACCTTAAGTATTTCACAACTGAGATAAAGAATAACCATGATGAAAGAAAGCTTGTGGGCAAGGAATGAAAAGTTTATACTGGACTGTAAATCTATTTAAAGAAAGGGCTAGAAGGACAACTTCATCATCTTAATCTGCATTAGCTTGCCATGGAAAATAACATTCATTGCAAACTTAGTCTCTCAACATGACCTAATTTACAGGTGTTCATGATTAATCTATTTCACAGAAAACTTAAGTTCTGTCTGAAATTCACCTTTGGGTTCAAGATTTTTTTCATAATGGGAATGATAAAGCAAAATCAAAGCCTGGTTAGCCTGGTTAAACAGAAACCTGAGCTAATTTGAATTCCAGGAATTCCAATGAAAATCTACACAAATATACAAAAGCAGTTTCCCTGCTATTGCATAGGAAACAGAACATCTTCTTGTGAATATTTGGTAATTTAAAATAATGTTAATTTTCATAGTATTCTTCAGTAAACTTTAAATAAAAGAGCTGGCAGGCGCTTTTTTTAAAACTATGTTTTCTACTTCCAACTTGTTAGAGACATTTACAGCACCTTTAATACTATCACTCATTTCTGATTAAAAAAATCAGGAACAAATACAAGACTAACAGATACAAATAAATATTCAATGACCCTGACCATTACAACAAATAAATAAATGAAAAACAGGCATCATCTGAAGAGTGAGAAATTTAATCTGGTTTAGTATTTGCAAATGCATAGAGATCCAGTAAGAATTTACAAAAGATCAATTTTCCAAGCCCCATCTCGTAGGAGATGTTTAGAAAAGAAAGGAGGGCACAATATTTTGAAGCCAGAGGTTAACTTTACATAAAATAAGGACTGTCAGAAAGCTTCGATATTTTGTTCAGCTAAACCACAAGCTTAGCATCACTGAAATCTCTGACTGGGTTTTGTTCTGAGCAACTTCTACTTTTAAGAGTAGAAGGCTGATGCAGAAGCTGACTGGGAATGCCATTAGTAAGCCTCTAAAACAAATGCAAGTTTGTAGTACTTTTGACATTGCTTCAGATGCTTCTGAGCCCCAGCTATGGAAGAAAAAATGCTTACTGATGCTTTAAAAGAAGGAGGGGGAAAAAAAAAGTTCAGTTTGTAGGGCATGAGACTAAGTGAGATTAAGTGAATCCGCTTATTGACATTTATCTTGTGTTTTTTACAATTCAGTGGTCATCTAGGATTCTGTCACCTAGGCATTTTTCTGTAACAATTATAAACCAGGGATGCAGACTGCTGACTCTGCCTAAGCTTAAATTACCTAATTACAAGACAAAATTCTACCATGTACTCTGGATCCAAGCTGAGGACAGTACTGAGTCGCCTGCTTTTTCTGCTTGATTTTCTCTGGTGGTGGATGGGTTTTCTTCACATGTATAGTCTTTCAGTACATATTGGCAAAAACATAAGTGCAAGATCTGTCAAAAGAGACTGTCTATATACTACTTCTAGCTAGCTACATACATAAGTCCTACTATACATTGAAAGTATCCCTAAACCTTAAAATTAAGAACCAAACTTAAAGCTGCTGGTTTTGGTTTTGGTTTTTTTTTCCTTTTTTCTACTGGTAATAAGAGAGTTTCAGAGTCAAAAGATGATCCCACATTTGTCAGTCCAACTCTCAGATTTGGTTGAACCAAAGACAGTTACTATCCTGTAACGATCAGCCTTTTGACCACAATACAAAAAGCAACAGTGAAAGACAAAGATACCAAGAGTTTTAAGAATATGTATTTACACTGTCTGGGAAAACACAGGTGCTTCATCATTCACATTTGAAACATGGATCCTAACAGTTGCTGTCCCAGTCTTCGGCTCTTCCCCTTGATCTACAGCCATAATTACAAACTCATAAAGATGGTCAGGTTGCTCATAGTCCAACCGTGTTGCTGGAAAAATAGTACCATCTGAAGTAATACTGAAGTCTTGACTCAAAGCGTAATAGAGTAATTTGGCATTCTCTTTTGAATCACAGTCAGTGGCTGTCACTATTAAAAGAGGAGAGAAAAACATTGTGTAGGCCAGAGTTTGTGAATTGGAATGTTACGTACTTTAACAACAGAATTAGTGTGTAGTATAAAACTATTTGTCTTGGTATGTGGTGCTTGAAAAAAATCATAAAACTGTGCTATATCCCCTGTGCTTGTTATTGAAGTAACCTTTAAGTCAAGTCCCTGGTTGAATTCAGCCACTAGATCTTGCCTTTGTCTGCTGGATTTAAAGAGTACTACCAAGAACATATTCTCACACCGAGATGTATATTCTCATGTCCACCTAATCTATACTACTGGCTTAAGATCACTTGGACAGATCACACCCTGTGTGATTAAAGATGAAATATTTACATATATTATTCAATTGATGCATTTTATGCGTTTGTTAGACCCTACCTATAACCTACAAAACCTATGCTAAAAGCGCAGATACCAGAACAGTAACTGACAGACTGCCATCAGTACAGGGTAAATCACTAAGAAGAACAGCAGAAGGTTATAAAATCCTATTTGCTATGGAACAGCACTTTTCTTGTAGTTTAATTTCGTTTTTCCCCCTCAAGATTTATAAAAAGATTCTGCAAGGGTTAAAGACTAATATAATGCCCTTCTGCAACTGCTTAGGTGACATAAATTCGTTGTATTGCTAGAACCTACTCATTTTTATATAAACATTTTCAAGATAAGATTTCTGTGGTTTACAAAATCAAAGTTTACATAATTTACAGAGCATCATCATTTAAAGCTTAAGTTACTGGTTACATTGGAAAGAAGCAGAGTCTTTTTCTCAATCATCCAAATAAAACCTCACATAAAACAGTTAAACCATGCAAGAGGCTTTTAATGCAAAAGAGCAGTATTCCCTACAGCAAGCCCACGTAGGACTCCTAAGACCGGCAGAGAAAGTTAGCTGATGTGTCCATAATTTCTGATTCAACATCACTCTGCAGGTTTGCTATTGTAAGCCTGCTGCTATAATACCAACCACAACTGAAGTTCTGTTACTTAAAAATCCTACAAAGAAGATTTGTTTCTTTTGTGTCCCATCCCTCAAAATTATTTGGGCTGTGACAGCAGTAAATAATTATGATCCAATTCTACAAGGTGCCATTTGCCTTCAGAGAGTTGCAACTATACCCATGCTGGGGCAGGTAATTTTGCCTTCAGAACTGAATTCTAATTAGTGGGAGAAAAAAAACCAAACTCATACTGAACGTAACAAATCATTTTAGAAGTACTAACCTTGTAGAAGCGCAGTTGTCATAGTAACTGTTTCAGGAACACCAACTTTGCTGTAAATCAACTGATGAAATTCGGGGATGCAATCATTCACATCTGTGATTACAACCAAAACCTTAATGGGAAGAGAGGAACGTTAAACAGCCAAAGTGAACAAAGGCAGTGACTTTGTTGCTTTAGAAATATCAGATGGAAAAATTAAAAATTTCGCAAAAACATTCCTGAGGTCTTCAGAAGTCATAGCACATAGGATAAGCCATTTTTCTTAAGATTTCTCTTTTCCTGCTAAGAAACATTGAAATATTAGATTCCAAAATATTTGGAATGCCAAGTCTTAGTCCCTTGCAGCAATGTTTGCTGCTTACCCTTCATCTCCATTGATTATTCCTTATTACTAATTTAAAGGAAAACGGACCATCTGCTTTCCAAGCATCCTTTTTCCCATTATCGTATCTTCTAATACTTCTGTGATTTGTAACACTAAAAATTCTACTGGCAAGCATATTATATTTTAGAGCATAAATCTCCAAGACCAAGTTCTGAATTCAATTACAGCAGCATAAATCAGACGTAGATGGAACCAATTATGGCAAAACAAGTAAGAAATACAATTCTGCTTCTAACATCTTTTGAAATGTTTTCTTATTCTTATGTCAGATATGAGTCCACAGTTGCATTGTTCACATTCCAGACAATAAGAAGTGTGTTAAATTACCCTTTATGGCACTTCATACCACTACACTTCAGACCATCTGAAGTTGGTTGAGGTATTCTGCACTACAGTGCAACGGGTAGACAGATACTCTACCTACCCTGACATAGGTTCCTATAAACTGAAAGTTGCTCTCTCTTAACTATTGAGGTTAAAGCAGGTACAAGTTAAACTACGTTTAGGCTAAATGTATTCGTAAAATCATCTCATAATCTTCTTTCAAGTCATATTGTACCACCCTTCCTATCGGAGTACAAAAAACGATCAATAGAAATTATCAGCCTCTGGTGCACTTCAGCCACTGTTTGTTACATTGACACACTGTTTCACAGTCTCTCTGTGTCCTCACACTTGCTCCTTATCATTCTGCTGCCTGTTCCTCTATAGCGTACATCTTATTTCCTGCAGCATGAACAAACTGGTATGTTGTATGGATTTCCTAGCTCAGTGAATCCTTTAATTCAAACCAGTGTAATAACTATATTTAGAAATACTGTTGCTGCTGAACAGCCTTTTAAAATGCCATGAATCATCATCTTTCAATATCTGTGAGTTTCTATTACCTACTTTCTTTACAAGTTCATTTTGTGTTCTTGATGTGAAACCAATTCTTTTCTGTTCCACCTTTGTTTTAAATATGAATAATCTCAAATATATATCATATTTCATGAAGGTTTAGAGTAAGACAAAACCTCATGTCTGGCTTGGCCACATTTGTTTCCATATCTTCCCAGATAAGGCCTAGGACCTATGATGGGATGACATATTGATCCCTCAGAAATAGCCTTTTCACCGTCTGCAAGACTGAACTCTAAGAGTACCTGAACAATCCCTCATCATCTACCCACAGACAGAAAGACTTTTTAAGAGGACAGTAGAATAGAAAGCGTGAGCTGGGGAAATGGGAGCACCTAGTGAATCTGTACGGAAGGCTGAAGGAAAATGGAAATACATACAGACTGCCAGAAGTGAACACCCACCTCAGCTGCACTGCTGAACTCTTCCTCATTTTCCTCTGCTCTGACCAAAAGAAGATACTGGTGTTGGTCACTCTCATAATCCACACTCCGAGTTAAACTGATATCTCCCGTTGCTCGATCAATACTGAATAGACCACTAGGGTTAGTCAGTAAACTGTAGCTCAGGGATTTCTTTTGATATGATACAGCAGAGACAGTAAGAAAGCTGCATTTTAAAAAAAAAAAAAAAAAAAAAAAAAGACCCTTGAGGACATAATACAACATACTGAAAAACATGACAAAAATGATACATACCAGAAATGATGGTGCAACCCTGTAGGTCTGATCAGAGCAATACTCACTGAAGTCGGTGACAGCTGTACCTAAACACCAAATTCAAACATTTTGTATACAGTAGTTCTATCATCTTGAGGTTAAACAGATAAAGATAGGATTCTCCGAAGTAGAACACAGTCAGGATTAATAACACAGGAACCGAGGATTTCATTTTTGCTGCAGCTGAATTTGCCTACTCTAACTTTCTTCTATGGTAGTGATGGTTTTCAGGCAGGAAACTATAAGATAAAGTAAGATGCAAAACATTCATTTTAATAACAGCATAGTAAGTTTGTTGCTGTAGTCATACCACCCTGAAGTTTCAACAGATAATTGCAAAAGGATAAAAGCTGGTCACTAACAGTGTGCATATTACACAGGACATACAGTTTTAGCTCTTGTCTGGCACTGGGTTTTTTTCCACTTAAGTCCCATGTATTTAAACTCTTCAAGTGGGAAAAAGACTTGCAGTCTGAAGTAAAAGAAGGAATTTAAAAATAAATATTTTTGAAGGCTTTAAAACAGATTACTAATTTCTCAAGTGTTTGTTGCCTTAGCATGCAGGTTTCTTAGGAAAAATAACTCTGTCTCCCTGGAGAACCCACCGACATGTATGATCTAGTGACAACTATAATCAAAAAAGACAAAACTCAGTTTGCCTGAACACCTTTTTCTGCATTACATTTCCATGCTGCTGCCTCCTCACTTCCCTCAGGTGCACTACTGAAACAATGCAAAAGATTGCTGTAGGTCGTTATCTCACTTTAGCCTGTTTCTGTATTTTCCTTTGATGTAGTCTCACAGTCAGTTTCAGCAGGCACTCGACCATGTTCCTGCCAACAGGAATTATTTTGCCCTCCTTCTAACTCCCTACCTGGCTGCATGTTCACACCACCTCTCCTCTCCTGTCAGCACTAAAAACCACAAAGCCATGCCATGAGCACATTTAACAACCCAACTGAAAACTTTTTTCTTCTTTTTGGCTTTGTCTTTCATCAGATCAGACTGCCCATGCAGCTAGCACATTAGCACTAGTGTCAGACCAAAGGAAGAGAAAGATCTGGTAATGCTTGTGAAATCCTAAACCCAGAAATCCAGTGCACAACAGAGACTCTGTTTTCCTGCATGCTTGTGTTATTGGTCCAATTTAAAAATCAAAGCTTTAGGATTCTAAATGGATTTTTATGACTGTTTCTGGTCAACATGCAACAGGAAACAACTTTCACTGGGCACATTGTGTATATTCAAATCTCCCGTGACACAGCAATAACCACATTAAATATTTAGTTCATTTTTGATATTACCAAGTAATTTGACAAACTGACTGATCTATTATTATCTTAGGTGTGCAAACCTATTTTTAAATAATGATAAATAGTTCTAAAGGATTTCATTATTTTTAATCCTGAACATTACTGAACCTAAGATGGCAGGCACTTCTTAGGTATCGCAGCATTTTGTAACTCTTGCATTTCTTTTATGCCTGTGCTATTTAAGTTTTTTGCAGTTCTAAAGAACGATCTTGTTATCTACTATTAACAGTTGCTCTTTTTTTAATCTTAACACACCCTGGTTATTTAGTCACTGTAAAATTGATTGTTGCAGACTGAACAGTAAAATGCACCACTACAGATGATATGAGTAACAGTTGAATGACCACACAAGGAAGACATTTACTGGACAGAAGTATTCTCAATTCAACTGGAAGAGGAAATGTTTGCTGTAAGAACGAAACAGTTTGGGAATGACAGAACTGAGTATTCAGGTGGACCTATGTTACTAACGTTTTCTGTGATATTTAGATGCACGTGGTTACACAAAGGATAGAAAAACAAAACTGCAAGTTTTGTGGCGTCTTCATTTTTGCTCGGTTTGTCACCATAATGAAGACAGCAAAGACAGTCTTCTGTTTTTTCCCCAGTTTTCACTTGAGGGAGATGGCACTTCTCCAAATTCAACACACAAAATCAGTATATTTTTTCAAGGAACTTTCAAGGGTAACTTTCTTCATGATATAACAGTCCTAATTTGTATTCTGCATTTTGTTTGAAAATCAACACAATCAACATCTACTAATACTGTCCATATAATTTAAAAAAGCAAGAAACCATAATTATTCAATACCCCTTTTCTGTATAAAAGGATGACTAAAAAACACATCAATCAAACTATATCTTGTTCATTTATATTAAGATCTCTAAACTGCTACTTACAGCATCTGTTTACAATTCACAGACAATACTGAGGCTTTGGGGAGATCAAACAGAAATTAATCTAGGAACACAATCTCACTGCATTATATTGAACTGTTACTTACGATTTTCCTTGCAGCATACTTTCAGGAACATAAACCAAGTATGACATGTTGGTGAACTGTGGTGGTCGCGATCCAGCAATTACAGATACAGAGGCTGGAGAGCCTTTGCTTCCGAGTTTATCTGCTGCTAGTACAGTCAGTAAATACTCTTTGTCCCTCACCAATGGCAGACCTGTAGTTTTAATCCAGCCATTGTCCTTCTCAACTTCAAATCTGTCTTCCCCACCTAAAAAGAACAGATCCACAAATGGTTGTCAGCAAGAACATTTTTACTTGATTATTTAAGAGGAGAACATAGTATCAATTCCCTGGTTGGTTTTAGCTTAGAATCAGCATGCACATCAAAATTCAAAAGTTTGTTTAGAACTTAGAAATCAGAAATCAGTAATTACATTTATCACTACATTGCTAAGTCCCATTTTACTTCTCTGGACAATTACCATTCTTCTTTATCCTCCGTACTTTGCTGTTGCTTGACCTATATCCCTTACCAGAAAATACCCTGCTAGAGTCCTGGCCAAGAGGAACAAATCCACCTTTGGAGAGGTACTGTTACTCCCCTTCTGCTTACACAGTTTTGAACTATCACTGAAGCTTATCTTAAGAGCCCCACAAAGAAAATTATTAATGAGCCTGTGCTAGCTTTACAAAGCCAAGGCCCAACCCAGACCCTTAAAAAGTTGTTAGAAACAAACCAGGAGCACAGCTCCCACAAGGCAGTAGGAACACTAACCCCCTCCACTCAACAAACTGTGCTCCACATACTGCCCTATCTCATAAAAAAAGCAGTCCAGCAGAGAGGTGCTGACTACTGCCACCGCTGCCAACCCTTTGCCAAAGCCTTGAGGAGTACAGACTACTCCAGCCTCACCTTTCCCCAGGGGACAACTGGGGCAGGAACCCAAATTTGCAGGGAGAACACACTTCAAATCTGGCAAATCTGTCTGTACCCTCAATAAAAGCCAACCTTCTCACACACGGAGCTGAAGGCTTATGAACCTTTTGTAAGATAAACAGAAGTTCTTTCACTAACGCAACTGAGGATAAAAGACAAAAGTCACAATACTGAAGCCTAATACACAGGGAAGGAGAGAGTTAAAATTTACCTTCCAAGAGAAAATATTCTACAGCTCCATGGATCCCTTCATCTGCATCCACAGCAAGCAGCTTGTATACTTCAGTACCTCCCACAGCTTCAGGGGAAACCACAGCCAAGAACGGGAAGGGCTCCATGGCCCATTCAGGTACGTTGTCATTCACGTCTGTCACAGTAAGGGACAAATGCACCAAGTACCAATCCTTTCCTAATGGTCACAGAAAAATGAAGAAATACTTAGCTACTTAACGGCACTCAAGAGTAACAGAAACATGTAGCAAGTCCTGAGCATGCATTTTCTGCAATGTTGGCACGCAATCCAGAAAAATTTGGGGTTTAAGGCTCTTCTGTAATCAATGCATTTTTACATTTTCATCAAAAAAATCTGTTACCATGTACATCCAAGTCTTGCAAAGTCTTCTCAATTCTAACCCAGATAACTTGTGTGTGTTATGTATTGTACTTCTGCAGTCAGAAGCGTTGGGAGGCCTGCCGTAAGGATGCTCAATTTGGCTTCTCCAGTCAAATGCCCTTTATAACTTTGCATGTGAAGCCAGTTTCCAAAAATAAACTGAAATTGCCTCATTACAAAAGAAGACTGACGCTGAGGTAAGAGTACTGTAGCCCACACTGCTATTGCACTGCCCTTGTATAATTCCCTTCAACATTCAGACAGGCTCTGTGAAAGAAGCTGCATGTTTCCTCCTCTGTGTAGCACAGAAGAAGCCAGAAGGACCATCAAAAAGCCATCAAAAAATCATGATGTAAAAAGCAGCGTGGATATTATTTCTCACTACCTAATACTAACTAGAACTACATGTGTTTCAAAGAGATGTTTCATGTCAGAATGTGCGTTCCAAAAGTTCCAGGGCAGCCAGTCCAAGACACCTGAGGAAACCTCAGAGGAGGGGACTTGTCAGACACTGATCTGAGCCTGAGGTCAAAATACACCACGGTGACCCACACAAGGTAAGTTCTAAATGAGAAGTACCAAATGAGATCAGTGTCTGCTCAAACACTCCAAAGGTTTTAATTAAAACGTTGTGCAGAAAAAGTGCAAAAGGAAGACGTTAGCATCAAAATTGTGTGTCTCTTCTCAAAAGAGCAGGTCTTGTGCAAGCTGTCAAAAGTTTGTAAATAGCCACTCTTAGCTCAGTTTGCCCAGGCATACTGCAGGCTTAAAATAGCAATCAGTAAATCAGAAGCCGAGTTAAGAACCTCTGAAAATCTGTCTCTATAATAGCAAGATCTATTGAGGATTTGAATGCCACCTTGGTAACCCTGCCAGGAGTAGAAAGGTTACTGACCTTTGTCTCTCTGGAGTTTGGAAATCAATACCCTAATCAAGCCCGGAACTCACTCTGTTTCAAGTTCTCCTAAAGTTCTCAACACACATGTATTCCTCTACCAAAATACAAGTCACAACCAATGAACAACTGATTTTTATTGAACAAGTAGTAATAAACCTGGGACACAAACTCTACTCTTGTCACTTACTGTGGGTTCACTGAACATATGTACTTAGTACATAACCATAACTGAGAAATACCTCTGTGGAAAACCGCGTCAGGACTAAGATTAATCCTCACAGTGCTCCAGCAGACTTTACTAATCAAAAACTAAAAGGGTTTGGGCATGTTCCTCCAGCTACTTGTGTTTTAATAGTTAAGAGACCTTACTGTCATTTGACATCATGGCGAGATCGAAGCTTTCAGCAAGATCTTGGTTACCTCTGAAACATCTGGATACTCCTAAAATTTTGTTAGGATGGCTGGCAGGAACGGCAACATACACAGTCAATAAGACAGTGCCTCTCTTGACCAGATACATTTCCACTGCATCTGATCTTACAGGTCTTATTGGTGTGTTATCTTCTTCCATCAACCACTCACAATCTGATTCATAAGCAAAAATAACAAATAAAATCATCATGATTTCACTTTCAGATAAAGGCAGTCTGGAGGAAAATGACTGTAAGTTAGTTTTCCCTTGACTGCATACCATATCTCAAAGCAAAAACTGTAACGAACCCACCAAACAGGACTGTACTTCTCGGTACAGAGACGTACAAATGTGACCTGACAACCTGTAGAAACAACATCACGGTGCCCAGCAAAGCATGACCAGACAAGGACTTGCCAGAGGACAAGGAGTGTGATAAAGAGACTGACATGGACAATAATGTGTAACATGTATGTCCAGCAGGACAATGTAAGAATTTCAAAGTATATGTTTGTGAACATGATTTTTTAAAGCCTAACTCCTCATTCTAATGAGCGCAGCAAATATTTAAATGCTTTTCATTTGTTCATTTTTCATTTCATTTAAAAGCATTTTTCATTCATAATGACACATACGTTCCAAAATGTAGTATCTTATAAATTTTGTAACTGACATCGCTGCTTGCCTACAGAATAGTTGTGTTTTCCTAGAGAATGGAGCTTAAACCAGACTGTTACCTGATTTTTAATAAGGTATATAAAATTAATTTTCTCCCCTATTTATGAAAATTATTTGTGCTTCAAGACAGTGGAAGGAAGGAAATTCTAGAAAGATACATCTCTCAAGAGTTCAGGTGTCTCAACACCTCTTTCCACCAAAATACCCTCCCTTATGTTTCTTGCAAACATGTTAATTATACATGCACATCAGTATATTAACAGTAGTAGTACATTATTAAGTATCTGCATTTATACTATGATTAATAGTAGTTTATTAGTAGTACACGTGCAGTATTATTGCTACATTATGGGATAAATAATATGTTACAATTCCACTCAAATCTTAGCAAAAACAGCTTAGAACTGGTAATCCCCTGTGGATTTGGGTTAAATCCCACACAGACAGGTCCTACTTAAAAATCATCTTTTCCAAATACCAGGCCCCAACAACAAGTGGAGATACCTGTAACTATATTCAGCAGTGCAAGTCAACCCACTCCTAAGTCAGGATTCTGACACAGGCTTAATTATCCCTAAAAGAATTTTCAAACTGTTTTGTAACAAACTACTAAAAGAACTTCCTCAATATTAAATGCTAGATACTTGACATTCAAGCCAGGCACACCGCAGGTATCTTACACAATGTCATCCATTGAAAAAAAAATCCTAGTAAAAGCTTACTTCTGCTAATTACACTGTTGTCACACATGCAGATTTTGTATTTGACAGATTTGCTTCCCTAGCATCAGAGAACAGAAAAATTTAAGTTGCTTTCTCAGAGATACTGAGCAATGAGAAATAAAACTCAAAATGGCTCTTGCTGCACATAAGCATGATAGTAACATAACACTGGAAGATTTTATATCAAAAATTAGCATTTTTTTAAGTCATACAGACAATAATACTTCATATTCAGAGGGTAAAGTCATACTTTCTGATCAAATAAAAATATTTTTTCCTTTTCTTATTTTTCTACACTATGGAAACTAATAAAAACGGGTTCTGCAAGCAGACTGCTTTTCCCATGTATTTGCAAACACCACTTATTTGCCCTTTGCAATATCAAAACTAAGCCGTCTCTACAGCTCTCTTTCCAATTTATATAAAAAATTCAAGCTAAAATTATAAACTCTAGTCCAGAGGGTTTTCCTGCTTTAGCTGCTTAATTCCCTATTACAGTCAGTTTGTGTATCATCAAAAATCCTTCTTAGGGCAGCTCATCCTGAAGTCTGCTTTTTCTCTGATATTCCCTCCAGTTGGAATTACTTCCTTTTAACTTAACTGACAAAAGCTGCAGCACTGAAATTCACTCCCTATCATCAAAATAAGTCTTCATAATCCACTGCTGAAACCTCATCACAGGTGTCTACCTATAATTGCTTATTTTTCATGCCTATCTGAAAACTGATAAACAGAAGCATTTATTATATTGCCTTTCTCTTAATTCCAACTACATTAGGTAACATAATACACTAGCTGGCCCAACTTTCTGCTCACAGGAAATATGTGATATGCCACAACGCACAGTTTTCATCCTTTAAAAAAAAAGGCAAACTATTAAGTGACTTTACGTGACTTGCTGTGAAGTTTAACCATAGCAAAAATGCTCTTTAAAAGGAGCAGTAAGTCACTAAAAAAAAAAAAAAATAGGAGAAAGTGTTTCTAAAATACCTATCTTCAGCTCTGTAGGCAAACTTAGAGATCCATACAGCTAATGAAATCAGTTCTCTACCAACGTACTCTGCGTAAGAATCACACATTAACATAATCCAACTGTTGGTTTATATAGCAGAAGCATTTCAAAGAAAGTCATTTCACCTTCATAATACCCCTAGGTGTTAGACTTCCATCATTTTATGTTAGACTAACTTAGCACTACACCTGTATAACCTTTCAACAGATGTAACAAACATAGGCCACCTCAGCTATCTGAGGAAAGTGATTTAGTAAAATCAGAATCACTGTACATCCAATAACATTCCTTAAAGTCCACAAGGTCCAAGCCATAATACAGATAGGATTTGCACAGTATCTAAAATCTCCCTAGTTTTAAGACAGAATTCACTTTTCTGAAAGGAAGTTATTTCTCCAAGCATAAAAATCTGTTATTCAAATGCCTTTCAGAAAACAGCAGTGTAGATAAAGGACACTGTCTGCTGTCAGCTTTCTCACTAGATTCCTCCACGATCAAAAGGCAGGCAGTGCCTCATTAAGCACAGTTGTTAAGATTGAGAAACTTTATAATAAAGGTAGAGTTAAATATATAGGAGAAAACACAATAGGTTAAAGTAACTACACAAAGTTAGAAATTTGATCCTTTGGTGAGATACAAACCACATTTGTATTATAAAATGAATGTTCTTATTAAAAAAAAAAACCACAACAAGCAAACAACAACAAAAAAGAAAACAGGAAAAGACCTTAATACTCATACACTATAAAGATTGAGTTACATACTTTGTCCAAAAAGCCTAGGAAAATTTACTAGAAATTTAAAAGGGTCACAAGCTTGTAAAATAGTCAGTGAATTTTCATGTCAAATTTAAGACATATAGAGGGACCGTGTCTTTAGAAGGAACAGAAAGCCCTCTCAGAATCATGAACTTCTAGGGGAGTCCAAGTTAAAGACTTGTCAAAATTTAAGAACATACTGAAAATTACAAGTGACCAAACATCTTGATTGGGTAACAGTCCCTTTCTTCTTTAGGTTCTTCACTAGTTCCTTATGGCACTACCAAATCCAGGTGTACCTGACAAAATTATTTCATGGTGTTCACCATGAATTTTCTAGGAAACTGTTTCAACATGAAGTAACCTGAACTAGCTCCTCCAACCTGGTGTCAAAATTGGGTTATAAAGATTCGTTGGATCGCAAATTAATAAATCCTGTCATTTCATAGAGCAACTGGGAAAACGCTATTCCCCCACCTACCTATATTGTTACACCAAGGGTGACAGGACAGAGGAGAGGGCTTTAATACTTGATCATTCAGTTAACAATTTTTGAATGTTACGCTGGTCAAACCAAGCCTTGAAAATCATGCATGCTGAAACAGTTTGACTGCAATTTCAAATACTGTAGGTTGGAGTTGCCTCTAAACCCATCTTTCACCATGACAAATTATAGAAGATGCTGTCACTCTGTGAAATCAAACATATTCTCAGACTTCTGATTGTATTAGGATTATAGGACTGTCTTTTGTCTCAGAAATCCAATGGATACTTCTCTAAAACAAGACTTGAAAATGAAACCCTCGTATTCATTAAAAACGTAGGCTTCTCTGCATCAGTGTAATTGATAAAAATGACAATGCCAGACATTCTGATTTTTTAAAATCTGAAAATACAGACTATGTACTTGACTGAACATATCTCTACAATTGTGGACAATTACTATACATTCCTTGAATGTACTGATGGAAAAGTTATTATATTATTATGATTAAACAATAATGGGTGAGAAGCTAGGTTGCTCCTGGCATTTTTAGGTCATTTCAATTTATTTTTAAAAGGAAAGTATGAGAATGTTAAAATTCTTGCAAAGTCTTTATGTCAACATCGTTATTACATACTGGTCTACATCTATCAGCAACTTAAGTATTCAAGTTAATTGTTTGGTTTTTTTAAGTTGCTCCAATTTCTAAGATTTTCACCTGAAATAGACAAATGTTTTTTGAAAACTTAGGGGTTTGTTATTTGTTTGGGTTACTGCAAGCAAAATATTTGGGGCTTGGTTGAGAGGACATTGTTGTTTTGAAGAGGCTTTGCAAATATACTGAACTCTTTTTAACACCTTGCCCTATAATATGTCTAATTCATCTAAAATATTTACTCAAAGTTTGGGAAGATACACTTCCAGTAAAAAATCTTATGTCCTAAGCCTCTAGCTGCAATCAGGAGAAAGCTCATTTCCCATTTTCATACCATAACATGAGATAAAAGCTGCTGGTTTTTGTAGCAAGTCCTACTGTATATCCTTTAAAATATAGGACAATTATGCACAAACATTTCTCTACTGTCATTTCTGACAATTCATGAAGTATATGATGGGCTACTTTTAAGTACAGTAGTTTGCTCATTCATAAAACATAAACCTTCTAAAGGGATAACTTTGATGGGCTCAAGCTGTGGACAGCCCACACTCCCTCCTAATATGCCTTATCATCTTTGCAGATAGAATAATGACAGTCTGTCATGTCTCTGTTCCTTACCCTCATATTGCTTTTAAAACAGAAGTTAAAGCAAGCCAGAAAAACAAAGTACAAAAGTAAAGAAAGCATCAGAGGAGCTAAATCATCATGGCAGAGTGGTTCTTAATATAAATTACCAATTAAAAAGAGAGTAAAGTGATAAACATGTTATCAGGGACTTCCCAGTGTGGTATCCATCTGCTGAGAGTGGCAGGCAAGAAAACAAGCGTGCCCAGATGTGAAGTAATAACTACAAATTAATAATCCCAACAGACATCCTTAAATAACAAAATGTGTCTTAATAAATGATTAATTAATTGCCAAAAAGCATTATTGTAATGAGACAACTTAGCTAAAGAGGTAGCAGCTACCATACTGCTGTCAGATGGTAAGTTCTTTCGCCATTTTCCTTCATATGTCTTGGGGAAAATCTGGTTTCTTTCTCTGTAGCCCATCATGTGCAAGGAAAAAAACCAAAAGAAGGGGGGGGGAAGAGAGAGAGAGCTTCACCAACACAGCCTGCTATACTTCTTTGTATCATTATGTACAGAAAGTCTTTTGAACTAACATTATCTGGACTGCAAACCTAAACACATGAACGAAAGGAAATCATTATTAATTTTCATCTTCCAGAAAAGGAAAAAGAGAAACCTGACCATGGTACATCACATACCAACATTTTATGTACCATCAGTAAACTGAAGCCTACTCATACCACGCTGAACTCTTGTCATTAAGGCTCGGAAAAAGCAATAAACTGTTATCTGCTGGGAGAAAGGACACCAAGCTGTGAGACTTCACAAACATTTTTTTTCAGCAGGGAAGAATGACTGATGAACCTCAGTTTCCATTTCAAACTGTGCTGAGGAGCAAGCTGTCACATTGACAAAGCCTTCCTTATCCATTTCAACCCTCTTTTGCTCTATCGTCCCCAACTGTCCTCATCCCAGAGCTAGTACTTCCTTAACACTGACTTGTCTATGCAATTCCCATTTAAAGAAGTAAAAAAATTGATATGCATAAGATTAATCATCTAAGGCAATAAAATTTCTATTTAAAAAATCAGACCTCTTATCAGAAAAACGAAAAAAAGTGCAGTTTGTCTGAAACACTGTATATTACTAAATACTGTCTATTAAGTGAATCAAAAAGAAACTGTCTTCAAAATACTGCATTTGTCCCCTGTCTACACCAAAACACTTTGAAGTCAAAGGAAAATCTACTGTAGGCTAAGTCTCAGTCTCCTGTTTATTCTAAAACCTAAACTCAAACATACCAAGGTTTAAAGATATTCTACCTACAAATTTCCGGACACTACACTTCTGAGACAAATTGGGAAAAAAAGGTTAGGAAAAACTGAAACAAAATTATTTCATAATCAAATGAAGTGTAACATAATTGCCATGTCAGTCAGAGAATCAATGTCCAATTGGAGACGTTCTAAACCAGCTTTGAGGAAGATCCTATCTATATGTTCTATAATTTATTCAGATTAACAGATCTGTGCTGAAATTTAGTTAGATCTTAAAAGAAAAAAAATATATTTGGCAGAAACTAAATGTTTGACGTGATTAACAGCCAAAAGATCTAAAGTTTTGGTGTTCAAGTCCCAACAGTCTCACAAAGATATTTTTAATCTGACTGCTTGGAGTAGAAAGCATATAGTATCAAAACATTCAGACTGAATAGACATCAACATGGTGGTCTACAGCTTCCCCAGACATTCCTTTCTACCACATATAAGTCACCTTCCAAACCTGTAAACACCCATAGTTGTCCCAAATGCACACAGAATGTATGCTTCCTTTTGCCTTAATAGCATGAAACCCATCTGCTGGATAACATGATTATTTCAACTTCAACTCAGCTTGATGTGTAACTGTTAACACGGTTGCAATTCATAAAAGTAGTAGTAAGAACTATGTAAGATAAAACATCACCCAGAAGCTACTTAATTCTTAGGGATGATCCCAACAGAATCAATACAGCTAGCGAGGGACTAAGGCTTCAGATAAAATTAAAACAGATGATCCTTGGCTTCCAAGCATGAAAACCATCAAGGTTTCAAATATATGTATCACTAAAATTGGTACCTCCATTCTGTATGTCGATTTAAACAGGACAAATATACTTGAACATGTAAGTGACTGCCATTAACTATTTGGAAGGCATGTCAAACATCACCCTTTGTAAATCCTCTGATAAGAAAAAATGAATGACAGAGGATTACAAAGCTAATGACCATGGATCAAGTAAGGTCAAAGGAGCTTGAGACAACGGAGGATTAGAAAGACAGGACCTTTCATGCACTTCCCCCAAATATTAATGGACTAATAATGGCTCCTTCTCAAATTAAATGCTAGCTTTATGTTAAAATATTAATGTGTATGACAGTTAAATTTTGCCTTCTGTTCACTCGGTAAAACTTAAAATAGTATCATGCTTTTGTGAAGAATAAATAAATAAATCCCAACAAATTAAATGGGATAAAATCTTAAATGCTACAGAAAATGTGAGCATAACCATCACTCCTTCCAGGCAAGGTCAAACGAAGAATATAGCCCAGGGCTGAGTGATCAGGTATCACTAGAGGAATTTGCTCATCAAGGACCACGTGCCAAAGAACATACTCATGAAGTTAAGCTTTGCGATTTTGGAATTCTGTTTAGCATCTTGTGGCTCAAACTAATATATGGGATTTTTCCTGGTGTTCCTCTTTGGTTTGGGGTTGTGGAGTCTGTGGTTTTTCTTTTGGCCAACATATCTATCTGTAAATTACAAAAAATGTAAATATTGTTGAGCTGTATTCCTATTTCAAATTAGTGGTTTCAGCTCTCAAGATGGAATTTTCTGTCCAAATGTCCAGGCAGAGCAACTTAAGCTCTCCAGGTAGTCAGGGTACATAGAGTATTTTATACAAATGCACACACACTGCTGCTGAAGTTGCAGAATTTAACTGCCCAGGAGCAGCAAGAAAGGGCTGCTCTGCAGGGTAAGGTGAAATGGGAGTCAAGGCAGGCAGGGGCAGGGACCTCACAGCCACAGACCGCCATCCCAGGCTAGGACATCCCATGCTATAAACGTGGTTCATCCAACAGTCCAGTGGTCACCAAACAAACCCAGTGGTCACCAGACAAATGCGCAGTGAGGAGGTGGGTCTCGGATCAAGCGGGAAAGCAAGTCAGCAGGGCAGCGTCAGGGTGAGCAAGATGCACAGCCAGGTACAGCACACCCCCGGGGAGCTCAGGAGAGGACCTGAGCTTAAACGCAGCTCCTGGGACATGGGCCAGAGGCCACAGACAAGGCTTGTGACAACCAACTGTCTGATCCAAGATTAGCCAGCAGCATGGTGTCAGAGCTGGCCTTGAACACGGGCAGCCAAACCCAGGGAGCAGGGTGCTGCAGGACCATTATTGCACTGCAAGACCTGACAATCGTGTTGGACAGGTCAACCCTAACGAGATGGGTAACATCCTGCCAACCTATGAGGACTATCAGGCCTGAATGATCTGTGATCTCTTCTCTACTCCTTAAAACCAACTTCTGCCTGTCTTTAAACCTTCCTTTAAGAGTTCATGTGAGGAACTCGCCTGAAGTTGAAATACAAAACAACAATTATCTCCTCTCTTGTCCGGGGCCTACAAGTACAGCAGAACCCATACCATAAAAAGGGCACTTAGCACTATAGGTTCAGGTTTTCCTGCTGCTACATTCCAGTGACTTCTGCTTCCAGAAAATACATAAACTCTGTTAAAACTAAGTCTACAAACTATTCAATAGCCACAAAAAGATACAGAGTGAATAAAAGCAACCAGTAACTACTATGTACTCTACAGATTGAAGTTAATTTTATTGTAGCGCTAAAATACACAAAATATTTATTATTTCAAAGAATACCAAACTATGGATTTATTTTTTTTTTAATTGGCATCTACATTTAAAAAAAAAATCATTAAATTTACAACCAAAATATGTCCAGTCAAAAAGTACCTACAGCATGTAGCTGCACTGGTAATGGCAATAGTGGTAATAGTTATTTGGCCACATCGCTACAATAAATCTTAGAGCTCAACTGCAGCTTTGCCAAAAAACCCAACCCTGCATGCCAAAGAGGTGTTCATACTGCAAATGCCCCTCAAAGCTACCCCTGACACAGGAAAACGTGTATCAGTGCCAAGACTATGGTCACACAACACCGTTCTACTAAGAAATGCTCTGAGTAGCGAGGAGTGAATCTGTTACATTAGTAGTTACTTCCCATCCCTAATGGAGTGAGCTAGGTTAGCTCATACCTTCAACAAGCTGCAACTCAAGAGTGAGAAAATCCTTCTTCTTCTATGAACGTGTGTAAGATTATCTGGATATTGAGATGCTTAAAGGTCTGGTTGCATCTGGAACAGTATTTACTTCAATGGAACACCAGCCCTGGACATACTGCTGTGTTGATTATCCAGGACAGAATTGGGAGGAAGCAAACAGAAAAGTATTTAAAATTCTATTTTAGCTGCAGAGAAAAAAATGGACACATATGCAGCCTGTTACATATCCTTTGTGTTCCTCTGAATAAAAATTAATTCAGGAACAGGACATCTCCTACAGAGTCCCATTTATGAACTAAAGGATGAGGGCTGTCACATAAACCAGGAAGAAATGCTGCTGAATGTTGCCTTGTTACCATATACCAGTCTTCTTGCTGCTACTTTGAAAACGCTCCACCAGCCAAAAAATATATATATATCCGTTTTTCTTCCTAGAGAAGTAGTAAGACCCCTTGTGCCACAATGCTTTTAAGCATTCTTTACTACTTTAAGTAATGAAGTGCACATTACAAATGAATCATAATAAACTATATTGAAAATATAAAGGACAAAGAGGGTAGACATTATATGCTAAAGTATCTAAAAATCTTGTGATATCATTGCCTGCATTGAAGAAGAGGTTAATGCCAGAATTAATTATTGGTTAATTTTCAATTCTCAGCTACCAAGTGGCAAGAATTAGGGGAGTAGAAAATGAAAGAAATATTATTAAAAGAATTGATACCAACTTATACCACTTGAATATAAATCAACATCTGATACCACAAGCTCCAATACTAGAAAACCATAGCTGCTGAAATATTTATGGTTATGTACACTGTAAAATAAGCCAGTGCAACTGTTAACAGCAAAGCAAACAAACTGGAGAAAGAACCTGAACTTACACTTCTATTCACAACAAAATTCAATGTAACCTTCCCATGCTTTAATTCATCCTGAGAACTCACTGCTGTAAATACTGGGTGTTTTTTTCCTGGAACTTTTGCAATCTTCTATAGTTCTTCCTTATTTTAGACTCACTAGAACATTTAGTTCTGCTAGCCATCTTTCTCCTTCTCCTATCCCATCCTTTTGGTTATCTTTTATCACATTACTGAAGTCTGGATTGCAAGTAAGGGAAGAGACATAACTTTCTAAACCTGTTTCAAATACCTATGCATTTTAACTCCTATTAAAAGGAGAATGTAAGCATTCTGCAACTAAAAAGTTTTATATGTGTCACTATTAAGCTTCATCTGATTAAAAAACTAGTGCTAATACAAGTGCCTTTTTTAATTTAGGCTCCTTTAAACAAAGAAACTTAAAATCACTCCATCTAAAGCACGCCATTTACACTATCCACAGTTAATTGCCATCTACCTCGTCTCACAGTCAGAATCTAGTTCTACACATTTCTAAAGAGATTATTATCTTACGATTTCATACTACTAGCAGTAATATAATAGGCTAGTAGAAAACACTCCAAACCATTTAATAAATAGTAAGATGGTGAAAAAAAAAATCCTGAAAGTAAGTTGAAGTTGGTTTGGGTTATTTTAACTGCATGAGCAAGCACTGCTATGAGCAAGCTGGCATGGCAGAGTGACAAGCTTTGTCACAGGCAACCTTGGACTTCTATATTGAGACTAGATAAGAGCAAAAACAATCACAAAGGTGAGATTAGCAGCAACCCGGGGCAAGGTTAGCTACCACTTTTCTAACATCACCTTCTCCATCCTGACAGAGGGAGCTATGACACCTACAAAGTGCTGAAACTTGAGCTACGTGACAGAGTGGGTGAACATCCCAGAAGCATACTCAGCTTGACCCGATAGATTTTGTCACCACCTCTGAGTACTGACATCCCTTGCTCAAGATTGAGTAGCAAAGAAAGGACACAGAAAGCATTTGTGTTTTGGAAACTGGCCTGTCAATCTCTTGGTTAGCAGCCAAAGCTCAAGCTGGAACACAGCGCAAAGCCAGCGCAAGTGACCGACCTGAACAGGCTGCAGTGACAGGTGACAAAAACCAAATGAGAACCAGAGAAGGATCTGAGAGTTGTTCCTCAGGACCCAAGTGAAATGAGTTGCTGATCTAGCCTGCTTCACAGAGGGAAGTATCAGCATCACTGAAACTGTCAGTATTAACTAGAATCCCCGCAGGCATCCTCAGGGATTTAACAGACACCAAGGAATAAACTGTCTCCCGCTCCCTATGGGCTGCCCCTCAGTCAGAAATCAGAAGAGATGAGGAAAGGGCTCCCAGGGAAAGCTTTCCATCCCCCCCGCCTGCACTGCTCTGCGGCTCACAAGTTACTCTGAGCAGTTGCACTGCTGCGAAGTCAGGTATTCACGAGCACCAGAAACCACGTAATACAACCCCCCTTTCCAAACCTTTCCAAGATGAAAACAAGCCAACCACCTCATCCCTGCTGATACAATTTCCCCCAGAATACTCACATTCCAGACAACTGTCAGAACACTGTTAAAATCACAAGCAACAGGAAAATAACAAGAGACAAGGTGAGTGTACAGAGACATCCATCACGCAGTGAACAGAAACTATGCTTAAACTAAGCTCTGTTTTCATTGGTGAAAAATATTAACCAAGATGACAATTCAAAATTATAAAAGAATTTGAAAAACTAATAGGTGAAATCGGCCAGAAATAAATGAAACGAGCTATTCTACTTAACGCGAGTAAGACCCTGTGAATGAGGGCAATTTAAACCACAAACGCGCACATCGGACTCCTCCGATTTTTAAAAGAAGAGCAGCCCCATCCACACAAAGGCACCAATCCTGCAAAAACTCACATCGCACTTGTGATTCAAACTTGCTTAACTTTAGTAACAACTCAGCCCTCAGTGACTTCAGCTGCACGCTTCAACTTCAGCTCTTACGAGACCAGAGAAGCACCGCGGCAGAGAACACCTGTGTGTAAGAAGTGCGGTGCATCCCGCACGCTTTGTCTCAACGCGTCTGTACCACGAGCGAACGCTGCGGTGCCGCTCGCTGAGGAGTAAGAACCGCAACAGGTGGAGCAGCTGAACTCCGCCAGCGGCCCCACCGCTCCCCGCGCTCCCACGGCGCGGTACCGTCCCCGTCCCCTGCCGCGTGACGCCTCCCGTCACCGACAGTGCTGCGACGTCCACGACGTGAGGAAGGCTGCCTCCCGCACCGCGCTCAGCCACCGCCAGGCGCCGGCCGCCCCTCAGCGCACATACCGGCCCGGCTGCCCGCCGGGACGCGCGCCCTGCCGCGGGGGCGAGCACAGCCGCCGCCCGCGCCCCCCCCGCCCGCACCTACCTCGGCGCTCCCGGACGCGGACGACGATCTCCCAGGCGGCCGCCGCCTCCCGGTCCAGGCCCGCGGCCAGCCTCACCTCGCCGGTCTCCCGCTCCACGCGCACCGGCGACTCCTCGACGGGCGGCGCCACCAGCTCGAACCAGGCGGAGGCGAAGCGCGCCGGGGCCAGCGCGGCCAGGCGGCTGCCCGGGCGGGCGTCCTCGGGCAGGGAGAGCGCCAGCGGCGCGGCGGCGGGGCCCGGCGGCGGCGGAGCCCGGCGGCGGCGGCGGCGGCGAGCGGCGGCGCGGGGCGGCGGGAGGCGCTTGGGCTGCGGCAGCACCTCCAGCTCCAGCGGCTCGCTGCGCAGCGCCGGCCGGCCGCGGTCCCGCGCGTAGAGGCGCAGCGGGATGGGCGCGCGCAGGTGGAGCAGGGAGCGCACCAGCACCACGCGCCCGCTGCGCGGCACCACGAAGAAGTGCGCGCTGCGCGGGAGGGCGAAGTAGCGCAGCTCGGCGTTGGCGCCCGCGTCCGCGTCCTCGGCGCGCGCCTGCCACACCTGCGACTTGAGCGCCAGCGTCTCCTCCACGCGCAGCTGCGTGACGCCGGGCCGCGGGCCGCCGACGAAGCGCGGCGCGTTGTCGTTGTCGTCCAGCACGCGGACGGTGAGGGCGGCCAGCTCGGCGGGCGCGGCGCCGCGCGGCACGCAGCGCTTGCAGCACAGCCCCAGGCGCAGCGCGTACAGCGCCCGCGCCTCGCGGTCCAGCGGGCGGCGGGTGCGCAGCCAGACGCGGGCCGTGCGGGCGTGCAGCGACACCTGGAAGTGCGAGTGGCCCTCGCCCAGCAGCTGCAGGCGCCAGCGGCGCCCCTGCACCTTGGCGCACCAGGGCTCGGGCCCCAGCCGCGTCAGGGGGATGCTCAGCCCGCGCACACGCGTGCCCGCCGGGCGGTTCTCCGCGACGTGGCCGCCGAACGAGGGTGTCCGGCGCGGGGCGGCGCGGGCGGCGGCCAGCGCCCAGCACAGCAGCAGGCAGCCGGCGACGCGCCGGGCTCCGCCGGGGCCCATGGCGGCGGCGAGCGGCGGCCGGCCGGGCTGGGCTCCCGCAGCGGCGCGGCGAGTGGGCGGGCGAGGAGGGGCCGCGGCGCCGGGCCGGGCGCGGGGCGGTGCCGGTCGCCGCCCTGCCGCCCGCGGGCGGGCTGAGCCGCCTCCGCCCTGGGGTGGCCCCGCCGGGGCACGAACCTCCCTTCCTGCGCCAGCGGCCCCCGCCCTCCCCACAGCCACCTTCGGCCGTGTGCCCCGGGCATCCGGGCGGCGGCCCGCGGCTCCCCCGGCGCTCGGGCACCTGCTGGAAACGTTGTCCTGTCGGCTTCTGGATAGCTGCGCTTTGCAGAGTCCCGCTCTGCCCCACAGCTTGTGCCTGCGCGATGGCACTGGCCTGAAGGTACGTCCTTAGTCACAACCAGCTCCCTAACACCTCCAGATTTGTAAAGGTAAAGCAGATTTTTAGGTGAAATGCAGCTTAACTAGAGGATGTTGCTCGTGGTAAACGGGGAGAAACAGAATCCAACGTTTCTTCAACAGCGTTGAACTTTCGGCATCAGTGAGTAAAACTGAAAGCCCAGCAAGACTGAATTTCACCGCTAAAGTTGACTGACTACCTAAGTCAGGTAGGTGGCAGGAAATGCTACTATAATAAGCAGTTCCTCTCCAAAACAGAATCGTGCTTTCAAGAGTGAAGTCAAACACAATATAAAATGGGCTCATGCCATACATAAATCACTTAAGATTAATTCCGAGGTTAAAGAAAAGCAAAAAGAGATACTCTGTATTAGTGAAATTTCTCAAATGTCATTAGACTCGGGTGAGTAATGGTTACTTTTCCTATAATAACTTAGGTGTTAGGTAAATAATGGTTACTTTTCCTATAAAACAGACACCGCATTTTCCTTATACTTCCCACCCACAACTGCAAAAAAACTTTGTAAGCGCAATATCGTACCTTCCTGATAGCCTTTTACAGAAGTTGGTAGCCTTTATGGGGAAATGGGAGTCCAGGATCAAGTAGGAAGACTGAGAGAGACTCTGAATGAAAAATCCAAGTGCTCTACTACCACAAGAGCGACCTTCTCCATTTCATCCTGCAAGTAATTAACAGAGATACAAATCATCAGCTTCACGCATTAATATATTGTCTCCGTTTATGGCTCATACTGTGTCTGTCCTTTTCCAATCAAGCAGCACCCTACTGTTGGCTGCACAGTAGCTGTACTCGCCTTCCTCCCCTTTCACACCAACAGTCAGCAGTGATTTCAGACTGACAAATTTCTTTGGGGTCCAGGGCAGGGTAACTCCCACAGAACAGAACAGGCACAAGAACTTCCAAAACCAAAACATCTATCCCTAACATGCACTGAAGCACAGAAGAGGGTGGAAAGGGCTGACGACACGCCATCCTGAGATGGAACAGTGCTACATTATTTATTATGATAAAGCTCTGGTGGCCCATCAGAAAGGCAGAACCACCTACCTGGAACAAAATAAATTGATCTAGAGTACTAAACAGGAATTGTTTCTCCCATGCCTCAAACATGCCTGAGATTTCAAGCACTTTCAATTCTACTTTGGTATAAAAGCCATGGTGTAAGAAGCTGCTGTATCTGAATTCCAATGCAGGCATGGATGTCTTGATTAGGATGAAATAATAAATGGGTCAATCTTTCATCCATTTCTCTAACAGAATTGAATCTTCATTTTAATTAGCAATAATAATAATAGCCAACATACATTCCTCAAAAAAATTGTAAAATATTACAGTTATATTGATGTACAAAGGTCAGATAATGCAAATTCTTACCAGAAGTTTGCCTCACAGAGTTAAAATGTTCTTGAAATCTTCGTATAGATGCACCCCCCTATCCCCCTATACAGGATGTTATCTTCAGTGCTTTTCTGGTGGCTTTTTTTTTTTTTTTCCCAGCCTTAGAAAATGTCTGAAGTCTATGGATTGTGTACAGAACAATGGGCGATACAGATTGGACTCAAGGTTTTATATGGCTCCAAAATAAAAGGAACTTTTCCAACAGTTCCCTGACTAGTAAGATGCTATGAAGAATCTACAACTAATATTTGATCAAAATTTGATCGAACCATTTTGTGGGATCATTTCAGCGAGTCCTGTTTTCTACATCCACTAGGATTTCTCTCTGTAAAAAACTGTGAAAATATACCAGGAACACCACTACATTTTGAAAGTTCATTAATTTCTGCATCAAAAATTCAAAAGACATTTGAATTAATTTAGACACATACATGGTTCTAACTGACTTTAAAGATGAGCCTCATTCACAGTTTCACATGCAGAATTCAACCTACCTTATTTTAATCAGCATGTAGGCAGAAAACTCAGAGATTTCACAAGGGTTTTTTAGGAAAATAGAGGCTTTCTACTGTTGTTTGTTAAAAAATAAAAGGTTATTGATTTTTATAGTTCACTGCCCTATGGTAATCGTAGGCAAATACTTGAGACTCTAATCCTATTACTGACTCTACAAATTAGTGGGAATCTAAATTGGTGCCCTGGATACTTGTACAGTCAGAATCTTGCTGGCTTCAGCCCATCTCCACAAGTTCTGACCATATGGGCACCAACTTTACAATGCAAGCTCCTCAGCTCTTCAATTTCACGAGTTTCTTGAGATAGCCAATCTAGAGAGTATAATACACTTTACACATTGTTTGCTTCCTTTTCCTGACTGTTCAACAGCGCTCTCATCAGGGTTCTCTGAATGTTCCAGACTATTCTCCCATTTATAGCAATGCCTTCTATTTCTGTTAGCTCTAATTTTGGATTTGACAGTCAAGAAGCACCAGCTATTGCACTAAAGCAAGAATTCTTTTCTTGCTCCTGCGTTGAATTACCTGTGTGTGTCTTTCAATACATTAATTAGAAGTTTCCCTCTTTTTTCTCTGTAAAAGCCAGGACAAGATAGTCCCTGTGCTATTTTAGATGGCTTGTACATTGTCACATCTTATAACAACACTTGTAGCTCCATTTTCTCAAATGCAACTGCAAGTGATAATCCTTTCCTGTATAATTTTGTAAACTAAGCCTAAATTATTCAGAAGTACAGCTGCTGTTGTCTAATCCTTGCTAGCTCTTTATGCAGCTTTCCCACTATACTTCACATTTTTTTCTTGGAATCTAGCAGCTGAATGAGTGCAAGAAACACCTTCTTATGCAGAATCCTTCCTCCAAAACCAAAAAACCGAGATATTTTCAATACCTTTCAGTATTTTATAACAATTACTTTCCAGTTCATTTCAACCAGCTGGAAGCCCCTTTCTGCTCTCAAGAACAGTGTGCGATATACAAGTCCAAGAAGGTTAGAATAAATGTTTTAATTACAATAATCTATGTAAGTGGGTATGCTTATACAGTCAGAAACACCTAACTACATAATTTATCGTTAAATTAATTGAGCTATACATACATTTTAAAAAAGTGAAATCTGAGCTGTGCTGAAATCAGACAATACAGTCACAATAAATTCTCACTGAATAAACACTCTAATGGTACATTCTGTTTTCCCTGGCTGGTGCCTGACTATTTACCAATTTAATTACATTATTAATAATCTCAGTAAATAGCTTGAAAATCTTTACAGAAAAGCTTTTCTTAAAAATCCTAAATTTTCACATGATGAAAGTTTTTTTATTAATCAGAATTTTTACTTACGTGGCTGACAGTCAGTTTGCTTTTTTTAAAAATAATTACTTTAGTAAATAACTTTATATACTACTCTCTAAACACCCATCTTTCTCAAAACTGTGCTTCATCCCTATAAAGGCCTTAATAAAAAGTCTATGTGAGAAACAGACTGCTGTTTTTGCATTCAATACATAAAACAGAATGAATGCATAAGCCTGACACTAAATCTTAGTAAACCTTGCTTAGAGTATTTTTCAATTATTTGTATACATGCAGTAAACAGAAAGAATCAATTCATTCTTGCTTGGATTTCTTATTTATAAGTGTAATTCACCAAAATTTCGATATTTTTTGTTTTGGTCAGTACATTTCTCTGGGTTTCAGATTTCCATACCATTTTCACCTCAGCAGAACTAATGAGAACACATTGTCAGAATTTGCAGATTTGGCAAAGAAAACTTATCTGGTTCAATTCTGCCAAGGTTCCAGCAGAAGCCGGGCAGGTTTCTGGTGAGCTTCTCGGTATCCTGCCTAAAGGGATGTTGAGAAACCTGGCCTTCCAGATTGTGCAGTTCTGGGAAGCACTTCATATGGACTGTAGCCTTATGGCTTGGGATATTAAGGCCTCCAGGGTTTGGAGCAGACAACTGCTACAAAATCAGGGAGCCCACATCTGCCAAAGTCAGTAGCTCTGAAAGGCACAGATGGACTGACCTAGATCCACTCTAACACTCTTGCACACAGATTTTCTAGGTTTGAGAGGGGTTCACTTGTAAGCGGTACAAACCAAATTTTTAAATATCACCCATCAGCACATTTAACAAAAAGGTACTTACAACAGGTTTATATAGAGTATCCTTTGAAGATAATGTTTGTTTAAATGACTGTGTCACACTATGAACACTGTGGCAGTACCAAACACGTGTCTGTACTCATTTGAAGTGTCTTATACTGTACATCAGAATTAGCAAGTGTGTCAGTTAGATCAACAGTTATAAGAAATATTCTGGTTTAGTGAGTGATAAAGAATAATATACTACCTACAAAGGCAGAAACTGCCTTTAAAGTTTTAAAGTAACTAGCTCATCTTCATCATTGAAAATTAAAGAATCTTATGAGTGATACAAACCTAAACTAATATTTTGACTTGGCTGACTTCCACCTCAAGCTCTTACATGTTAAAAATTTAAGCGTATTATTTCTGGCAACTTAGAAACCAAAGCTTATGGCTGCAATCAGGGCATATGGAAAACCTATAGAAGAGAATACAGAGAAAATACCCTTGTTTCCACAGCCCAAGGAATCAGTAAGGAATGATGCCTCCATGAAGGATTCATCAATCCTCCTTCATGTTATACAAAGGTGTGGTGAGACAACCTGAAGGCAGTCGGTCTACCCCTTATTTAATTCTATTGTAAATAATTTAGGTAAAAGACTGCTCAGGCAGCAGATCGCCTGCTTTTCTTATGATACAGTTATAACATTGAATTTTTTCCTGCTTCCACAACCCTTTCTTGGAACAGCTGCTAGCTCACCTGTGTGTGGAGTATCTAAAATACTACAGGGGTCAGCTCAGATTTTCTCACCATACTTTGACCTAAGCGACAGTAAATGATAAAAGTGAAAAAGGAGCAAGCACTACTTTTTGTCCCAGTCTCACCTTGCCTTTCCAAGCTCTGGTCTTTTGATCACCTTCCTTTGTAGCATTTGGTCCAATCTGGCCTCCTTTTACTCTTGTGACTCTCTTTGCATTTCTATTCATGAAACAGCAGCCTAAAGGGGTACCAGACAGTGAGTTAAAGTGGATTAACTTAAATGTTTTAAATGTGCATCTTCTATTCCACAGACTCTTAAGTAAATAATTAGAACCAATACTGTTCCATACCATTTAGAGTCTCTGCCATAAACTAGAACAAAATTTAATAGTTAGAATGCAATAAATACTTCTCTTAACAATGAAAAAAGAAAAAGACCCAACAAATCTAGTGTACTTCTTGTACCTGTGTCACTTCCAAAAACAAGTGAAGAAATAGCAATTGTTTATCTTTGTTACTAAAGAAAGCAGATATTCAATACACAGGAGAGAACTTCTAGGTTAATGCATTTGATTTTTACATGGTAGTATCTTTTGATAGAGCCACACTTCAAATTTATCAGATCCAAAGGATACGGAAGAGTTTGTTTAGGGTTGTTGTGGCAGGAGGTTAAAGCAAAAATTAATTTTGTGGGCAACAAGGGTATACTACCATATCTAAACTTAGCAAAAGTTTTAAAACTCCTAAATTAATACTTTCAGAAAAGTGCAAGTATCTAGCTTTATTACATAAAACAATACTACTGGCAACTACAATAGTTTAACCTAAAGAGATATTTCTAAACTGTCTGTTCCCTATTATTCATAGTTCAAGTGATTTACTTCGGAGCTGTGGAATGTGTTTCAGAATAAGCAATGTTCAGCTGCAAATACAGCTAAGGAAGCAGCACAATCCTGACCTTATCTTACCAGAAGTGCCTAACATGCTCAGCTAGGCTGAATACAATGGTTCTAGATTGTTAATACAGTCGTTCTGTTCAAATTAATTCCTATTTTGAATCTGAAATACAGTAAGAAAGTCCTTAAGATGGGACAATAAGACAGTATAGTCAACATTTGTCATTAATCAAGCCAACAAATAAGTAAGTGCTTCATTTTGTAGGAATGTAACAATACAGTAAATACTATTATAGGAGAATATGGTGCTATATTACAATTCCAAAAGAAAAACAGGATATTGTTTTAATCTATAGTCCACCCCTCATTTCATATATGTGCTGATAATGCATAGTTCATGTTTTATTGGCTTTGCTGTGCTCCAGCTCATTAAACACAGCTGCTTCACATGGGCACAATTACATTACCCAGAAAGAGAATGAACAATCTAAGGTATAAGGTTTTAGCCAAAAAAACCCCAAAGCATTCATGCTCTAATTCTTGATAAAGGAAAAGGAAAAATACTGCTGATGTTTAAAAAAACCTAAGGCATCCAAGTATATAAAGCAGTAAAAATCACATTAAATGTCTTCAGCCAGGTTAAACTATTGGCACTTCCACAGCAGAGCAAATCCATGAGTGATGACAACCCTAAAGTAGGAAGTACATGTATTAATTTCACTGCATTTTCCCATGGGCTGAAAGTTCCGCATGAACTCAAGTCTTTGCAGGCGTTGGGCGTAAGACCTGATTCAGTTTCTACTGAAATCTGTAAGATACTATCATTGACTTCACAGCTTCAGTATCAGACTTCAAATATATATAGCATAACAAAACATTTGAGTGTGCTTCTCAGATTTGATGGCATTATATGGATTATATTCCTGCAAAATATTTGTCGTCTATTCTTTGAAATAAAAGGTAATACAAAAATCTATCTACAAAAATGTCATGAATATTTTTCCTTTTTTCATTCCTGTCTTTTACAATCTGAGATCTCCTCACGTCTGATTCACATGTCGACATAATTTCATTTCCCGTTCTATTCTAATGTGCTTTGATATTGTTGCATACAAATCTTTGCAAACTCATGACCCAGACTGGCAACAATGTTTCTCAAGACCATGTTTGTTTATTCAAAGTCCACTACTGAGGTGCCCATTCAGATTGTTGCATTGCAAATAATCCTTGTTAACCTTAGTGTGCTTGTTTATAGAGCAATGGAAATTAAAGGATAAATTTTCTGTGCCTTCAGTGGGCTTTGGAACAGGCACACTGTGATCACATAATAACTAATTAGATGGTTAAAATTCACTGTTAACAATTTAAGATCATATATTTAGTTTCCACTGTTGATATTTTTCTTTATTTCTCTCACATCAAATACTGAATTCAGTTTTCTTTTTTTAAAATATTACTTTTTAAAAATTGTCTTTCTTCACTTTCTGTAAAGTGGAAAAATGATGCAATGCTTATTTTGAAGGCACTGCAGTGTTTTCTAATTTTCTTTTTAAATTCCAATGACAATGCTTATGTGGTTAATTTTTACTAAGATTTTAATTTAGGCCACAGATGACTAAGAATGATTTCATCAAGCAAGGAATTCTAGTATATCTTCAATCAGAAGTACTAAACATAAAGTCTGCAGAGTGTTTTCGTAGCTGTAGGTATTTTATTTTATTTTATTTTATTTACAGCTGCTTGAGGAAGGAGATGTTTTGTTCATTAGCTTATTCACGCATTGCCATTCTTCTGTTATTACTACAATACAGTGTCATTTTAAGGATGATTATGAGGTTAACATAAGCATTGCTGAAAGAGACACACTGTTTACAGTGATTAAAAACTTGGGGGAAAAAAAACAGAGACGTTTCTAGAGCCCTCTAGTGTTTAACATTAAGTCTTAAAGGACTTGGGAAAGATCCTGCTTATCAAAATTAATATCCTTGAGATTTTTGCATCTCTCAAATGGTATTGATAACTTTTCCTGTCCCTCGAATGAATTACTAATATACATACAGTGAATTATTATTTGAAACCCAACTGATATTGAGCATCTTTCACAGCTGGCAAATGCATTCTTAAAGAATACAGAGTATTCCTCTTCAAAACATTCTTCTTCTGCAGTCACATTAAAAAAAAATGTTGTTACTTTAGTGCCAGAGTGAGCTGTTTTTCATCCATTTAAAAAAATTAATTCTTCTAGAAGATTTCAGGAAATAATTTTTAGATTAGTTTCACTAAATTACATAGGTGTAATTAAAAAAAAAAAGAATCACAGTAACAAACAGAGTAACAAGATGTTCCTTTAGGCAACTGTCCTCTTTCCTAAAAGATTAGCCTGAATATTACATGCATGATCAGAACCTAAATTTTCAAATGGAATGGATCATACACACATCTAATCAACATAAAACATTAACTAATGGAATGCAACAACAATGGACATACACTCAAGCATGAACATTTCCAGTTTCCCAATCTCAAAAAACACCCGGTGTTATTACTTTTATGAAGGGTCTCGGTTCACACATCAACTGTCCCTTTCTTCATGCTTAGCCTTTCCATTTTCTGCCCTGTATCTTCTATGTAATCTTTACCTGCTTATGCACCCTAACCACCTTTACACCAGCAGCGTATACAACTGCTAGTACCAAATGTTGTAAGCATTCAGCAAAAATTATTTGACTTGATAACAACACAGACTAAATCTACCTGATAAACACCGCATATTACTTATGTGAGCCCAGTATAGCCACACCAGTCTAAGCCAATGAGGTAACAATGAATCTCATGTTATTTAGCAAGGTCTGATGTGACTGATAACGGGAAGAATTAATGCTATTAGTGTATCAGAATATAGAAGATACAGTATTTCTAGAACAACATATGTCATGTTAATAAACAGCTTGAGATGGCTGAGTATCTTTAAAGATTCTATAAAAAACCCTAGAAGTATTACCATATCAGTTGTGTTTAAATCAAACTTGCCTTTTAATGACATGAATTGTAACTCCTATTGAATTTGCTGATATTCATATCTGTGAAATTCGACCTGATGCCTCAGGTAAGACAAAATTGTAGCAACACAATGCTATATGAAACTTAACTACCACAACAGAATCCTATTTGTTGCCTTCTAAGCCGCCAAGCAACAAAGCCTACGTATTGAGGGCTTTCAATAGCCCATTTTGCACTGGAAAATTTTGTCTGTTGAAGTACCTCAAAACAGGGTATATTAAAAAAAGGCTCTTGAAATATATATTTTTAAATTACACACTATACATTCATATTAAAAATATATCTGTATTGTATAGAGAGATTCATTAGCAATATATAACATGTTCTCTTCTATACACAGTATGTTTGCTTTGTAATGTAGTTAACATAATTATATAGTACTTACATTACATATGACATACAATATCTACTAGGTTGCACTGTAGGAGATGCACAGTTATCAGAAAATAAGTTTAAAAAATAAAAAGTCTTTTAAAAGCATTTCTTTTCTGTTTACCGTTCTTCATCAATATAAATGACACACAGGACTCTGTGGACATATGTGTACAAAAATTTCAGGAATCCACTATTTCTGCAGCACAATTGAAAGTCCTGAACACTATGAAGCAACCCAGCCAGTACTGAAAAACCCGTATCTGTTCTTTCATGTTTTCATATTAAGAGCTGTCCGGTTTGCAGAGGTAATGATATATACCTCTACGCAGATGAAAAAGAAACTAGGCAGCTGACTAGCCAAAAATGATACACAACCTAAAGCACTGTGCTACATGTCTCCAGATTTTTTTTAATGAACCAAACTCTTCTTCTTTGCTTCCTGAATCTCATATTGTAATTGACAATAACTACGCCACCTTCTCAAAACATAAAAACTCATCAAATGCCAGCTCGCTGCTAATATACTCATTTAAAACAACTTATTAAGACATAACCTTTAACTGTGTGAGCAAGCAATATGCAATCAAACACGCAACACAAATATCTATAAAGCTGGATGAAGTATTAGGATTATTGCAGCTTTCTCTGACTGAAGCAAAGCATATGGCGGTATAATGGAGCATGAATTTACAGCAGCAGAGATGTATGCTATAGATTAAAGCTTCATCTGTGAGAACATACTGCACAGCAAAAAACCCAATTTTTTTGTTTTCTGGTTTATGGCAGGATGAGCAACAAAGCTCTTTTGTAGAACCAGGGCTCCCTCTGCTGCTAACGTGGAAATAAGCGCCAAAACCGTCCTTGAAATCCACAGAAAACGCCCTCCTGAAATAGACCCCGACTTTACATTTATCATGGTATAAACATGCTTCTCAGGCTACCTGGATAGGTGCAAGGTTTTCAGGCAGGACCGAGAGGCTCCCATTTGGACCATGCAGCATGGAGAGTTCCAAAGGAAATTAATTCCACTCCACTAACTGTCTGCATTCACTGCACGAGTTCTTAATTAAACAAGCACTAAGATACATTGTGTTACTTTTTCAAACTAGGCCAGAAATACTCGGTAATACAACTTTATAGAAACCTCTGTTTTTAGGAAGTTGTGGCTTATTTATCCTGGTAGAACAGCTTTTGGGGTTCAGGTTGTTTCTTTGGTTAAAGTGTGGGTGAGAAACATACAGACTTAAAGAACGTGTGACTGACCAACAGTAAAAGCTGACATTTGAGATGTCAAAGCCACTCATTTAATGTGACTGAGGCTATGAAACAAGTGTGTTGACAATAGCCACTTTGTACCTGGTCTGATCAAGGCCAGCACCACCACACCACCCCCCATGAGCTTCCTATGCTGTGAAGAGACCCTGGCCCTGGCTGAGGGGCATGAAGCCGTATCATTTCACATTTTTTTCAGTCCCGATGGCCAGCTGTGGATTGCACTTGGAAGCAGCGGTCACAGCACAGTACGCTATTTCTTGGGGAGTCCAGAGGAGCAGCGCTCAGGGAAATACCAGTCAATGTTGCACAGGCGGGAAGCTTAACCAGATCGTGCCCCTGCACACACGCTTTTTTTTGAGGAAATCAGAGGACCTACAGGAGACACACAGCTGAAGCGCTGTCAGTCCAAGGTCAGTGGTGATAACAGTAGTAGCTTACAATGATACAGATACCTACCAAACCAAAGCTGTTTCTATCAGCCTAGCAGCAGCTCGCCTGGCATAGCGTACCCATCCTGCACGGAGTTGTGACAGAAACAGAACCAGAGCACGAACTGCCCCGACCCAGCCCGGTTCAGACTCCTGGTATCGGCAGCTTTCCAGAAGGGGCTGCGATTTCCCGCCCTTTCTCCTCACAGCATCACCACTGCCAGCTATACTGTGCTGGGGAAGGGAGCGGCGCGCAGGCTCGCCAGCCCGGCAGGCCGGGACATTGCGCAGACAAGGTAAGCCCACGCACCAGCAGCTGGGGCAGCACCGCCAACTGCTGCGTGGAGCGGAGCTGAGGAGAGCCGGGGGCCAGGGCGCAACCCCCAGCCGCAGGGCACGGCCCGTAACCGCCGCCACGTTCCCTCGGCAGGCCCGCCCCAGACCCCAGACCCCAGACCCCAGACCCCAGACCGGGAAGGCGGTGGCGCCTCGAGAGGGCGGGGCCGGGCCCCAGGGCAGCCCCGCCCCGCGCCCGGCAGCGCGTTCGACGGTGGATTGGTAGGGCCTGGCGCGGCGCGCGGGCGCGGTACGGTGCCGGCGCTGCGGCTGCGCGGCCGCCCCTCAGCCATGGCGGACGAGGAGCTGGAGGCGCTGCGGCAGCAGCGGCTGGCCGAGCTGCAGGCCAAGCACGGGGTAAGGCGGGCTGCCTGCCCTCGGCTGTGCCGCTGGCCGCTGACGCCGGGCCGGGACCGGGCGGGATCCCTCCGGCTGCGGCAGGGCCTGTCCCGCCCGCCCGCGCCGCTCCCGGGCCTGTGCGGCGGCCGCCTCGCAGGGACGCGGGGGAGCAGCGGGGGTGCGGGCGCGCCTGGGGGGGGCCGCGCCGTGAGGGGGCCGGGGAGCGGGGCCGGGGAGCATGGATCGGCCCGACATGCCCGCTGCTGTGCCGGGAGCCGCCGAGGGCTGCCCCGGTGCCTGGCGCCCGGCGGGGGGCAAGGACCGGCCGGGCCCCCCCGCCCCGCTCCAGCCGCGGGAGCGGCCGGAGCCGCCATCGCCTTCGGGGCGCTTCGGACCTGCCCCTGCTGCCAGCCCTGCATACCCTGGCTGCTGCCCGCGGCTCGGCGCATAGGTGTTCCCTGCCCCGACCTTTTTCCTCACCACTCAGTTTTGTGGAATACCGTCACCAGGCTTTTCAGTTGTCTCTCTTCCCAGAGCGGAGGTGTATCAGTCTATCCCGCTGTTCCTGTGAAGGGATCTTTCGTACCTATGATCAGCCCAGTTTCCTCTCTCTGTACAGTTTCCCATTCAGCTTTCATGCCTTGAAATGTTGCCTATACAATTTGAGGTGCAGATTCAACCTAAACTTCATTTTTTTCCTCTTTTTTTTATTATTTGCTTCTAGTCATCTCAGCTGCCTGTATTAGTCCCAAAATACCATGCTAGGATTGTGTGTTCTTCTTTTGTATTGATAAATACAAAGCATTACATAGAATTTCCTTTGTCCTTAGCTTACTTCAATGGGTTTAAAATGTTTTTTGTCCGTGTTTCAGAAATTTGGGAAAGTTTATTATCTTAGACTTAATGGGAAGGCCTCTTATGTCCAAACCTACAACAATCTGTGGAATGATCCAGTAGCACTAGCCATCACACTAGGTTGTGTTACTGCTTTGTGAGGAAGGCATAGTATGGTGTATTTATTTGCTAGAGCAGCAGATTTATTTTTAGGATCTCATCTGTGGTCAGGCAGGGTTTAGCAGGCAGGTTTAGCTTACACTGACTCTGCTGGAATACTTAAACTTACTGTCCTGTGTGGAATGTTTTTGGATGATCATATTTATTCTGATCTCATTCTTCAGGATCCTTCTGGTGATCCATCGCAACAGGAAGCAAAACAGAGGTATGAGAACTATTGACTTTTGGTCTAACATCTAGTCGTTTTGAACCTTTTACTTTTTTTCTTTTTTTGAGAATGTAATGTTTTTGGAATACTGACCTGAATTATTTTTATTGTTGGAAGAATCACCATCAAAGAAGGTGAAATATTAAAGATTTAATGAAAGGATAGCTAAAATCTGATTGATCCAAGTGTGGCTCCCAAGCCACGACTATGTTGGGATGTCTAGAACAGAGCTGTCAGGCAGTCTGAACCCTGACTGGGGTGGGAGGGCATGGGGGAAAACAGCAGTAGCAGCTTGTTTTCACTTTGGGACTCAGCTGAGTGCAATAACCTCATGACCCTTAGTGATATAATAGGATGTTTTGGGGAAGCATCCTCACTCCCACTGTTATCTGCTTCTGGAACATGGAAACCCTTGGCTTTCAGGGTTGGTAAGAGCTGGTCATATAAGATCTCGAAGGCTGGCAGAACTCTTTCCAAACTGGAGTTTTGTCAAAGTGATGAGTTTGGATTTGGCTCTGTTGGCACAATGGGAACATGCTTTACTAGTTGATTTTTCTGGGACATCTGTTGCAGGTAGAAATATGAAACAAAAGGATTTGTGTCAGAGCCTAGTGTGATGTTTAGCATCTGTTCCAAGCGGAAAACTGAAAATAAGTGTTCAAAGAGGTAGACTTTGCACACAGTCAAAGTTTGTATTCACTGAAATGCATAAACTACAATTCCAGTTTTGCAAATACTTAGTCAGATACTTTAAGTATATGAAGACTTACTCCATAACGATGTTTGGTTCTGTCTTGCAATCGCATGGTCTATTCCTTATGCCTGCTCTACCAAACACTGCCTTTGGTTGAATTCCACATGGAACTGAATACAGAATCTTCACAGTGGGTAGCATGCCTTTTGTCTTGAAGATGTAATAATAAACAGGAAGAAGGCGTAAGTAGTAAATTCCATCTTGATTTCTTGGAAGGTGTTGTCAGCTATGTAATTTTGTCAACATACATAAAGCTACTCATGACAAAATGCTATAAAAGAAATCATGTAAATGTAAGTAATTAAGTCTTCTGTAGAGTTTACTGGTTTGTGCATATTATTTTAGGTATTTGAAATCCCACTTCTAATGTGTGGTTGATTTTTCATTACAGGGAAGCAGAGATAAGAAATACTATTTTAGCTCAAGTTCTTGATCAAGCAGCTCGTGCAAGATGTAAGTATCCAATTACATTTCTAATTAAAAAAATTCTCATCTAGTATGTTCCAGTGCTGCTCAAATCAGCATATATGTGCTTGTTCAGAGGCCAGACTAGAAAAATACATTGCTGATTGGAAGATAAAACTGGAACAGCTTTTCAGTTGACAGTGACTGGAGGGGAGGGGGTAACTGACATCTGAATGATGTTAATAATATTTTTTTAATTAATAGTAGCAATTGTAGTGACAGTCAAAATTAGGAACAAACATTTTAAAATAAGAAACATAACTATTTTGTAACTCTGTTTTACATAAATGAGAATGCCTTTTTCAATTTATTGCGTGACCTTGGCATGAAGAAGAGCTTCATAAGTATGTTTGTCACTTTGTAGTTACTAGTGATGGTGTCTGAGTATGTGTTAAAACTGACAAAGCCTGGTTTTCTTGCAGTAAGCAATTTAGCACTTGTGAAACCAGACAAAGCAAAAGCAGTAGAGAATTATCTTATACAGATGGCAAGATTTGGACAGCTAGCTGGAAAGGTGAGTTATGTTTTTCTAATTGTTTCTTGCATATATTAATTTTCAAACTTAATCCGCTCAAAAAAAAAAAAGGGGGGGATGTTTTCAATACTTGTAAATTAAATAACTGAAAAAAGCAATTGAGAGCTTCTAAATACTATAATGTAACACCTTTTACAAGAAGGGAGAGTGTGATTCAGTTCAATGCTAAGCATCTCTCAGAATGTGTTTATATGGCTTTTCTTTTGCTTGCCTAGGTATCGGAACAAGGTTTGATAGAAATACTTGAAAAAGTGAGTCAGCAAACAGAAAAGAAAACAACAGTAAAGGTAAACTTTTATCTGCTAAATGTAATTTTCATTGGTTATAAAATAGAGCAGAAGAATTGCATGTATTAAGACTATTTCAGTTCAGGGTAGACCTTAACTTTGTCTTTACCACCTCTTTTACCTACACTGATAAATGCTGGGATTAAATCGTAGCAGTCCTTATCAACAGTCAAACTTGCAGATACTGACACTGGGATATGGGTGTTCTGTTGTAGACACTACCCTGTGTCCATCCCGAACCATTATGGCCAGGCAGGGATGTGGCAGGGTGGGGTGACGGCGAGAATGTTCTGCTCCCATGTAAAGTATTCATTGTTAAATGCATGGAGCTTGAAAGGCTTGTTGTATGTTGGATTTACTGTGACCCTTCTGTTCTCGTGTCATTGTATTTCATTTTAGTTCAACAGAAGGAAAGTACTGGATTCCGATGAAGAGGATGATTATTAATACTACTGTAAGACTGTCTGCCAAACAAAAGGCCTGGAAGAAGGCAACATGCTATTATCAGGCAGAATGCAAGATCTGAAAATGTTTACGCTTCTTTTTTTTATATATATATAAAAAGGCCAACAAATGAACTTGTCTTGTAAAGTAAATCTGAGAAGGGGATTTTATAACTTAAAATTTTTGTAGTAGAAGAGGCCCGAGCAGTGTGGGGCTCCCCACTGCTTCATTAGCATGGACATTTTGTTGCCCCTTACTCGGTGTGTAAGCTATGCTTTCAGCAACTGCACACACTTAACTTGCTGCTATTGGAGATACCATAACCTGAGGAGGAGCCAAGTGTAAAGCTGGCAACAGACACTCTGGGAGTTTAAAGGCTTACCTCGAGGCTCTGAATCTCGGAACTGTTAGAAACGAGATTTCCTGAGCCCCTGCAGGAAACAGATCCAGAGCAAACTGGCTCTGAAGTCCTTACTGGAAATCTATAAAATAAAGTGAAGGTAACAAAGTAGTGTTTGGATCAGAGGACTTCCTATCAGGCGGTCCGTGTAAAGAAATTGTAACCACCACACAATTCAACTGTTCCCCTATGAAATAGTCAAGCTATCTCAAAAAAAAGCAAGTTAACTGTGTAACACAGCACTGTTCAGACACTTGGTATCGTATATTCTTAAAACTACCTCCATTTTTTTTAAATGGCTGGAGTGTTTCTTACCTTGAAAAAGACAGTGTTCCTAAACTTTCTGCAACTCCCGCATGCGTAAAATAAAACCACGCTTGTGCTATACGTTTCTTCAAAAATATGGTTATGGAAATAAGTAGGATAAATACTGTAACATGCTGATAAACACTCTACCACGACTACCCCCTTTTCTGATATAATTTAACAGGAACATGTATGATCCCAACTGCAGTGGTTTTTGGAACAGAATAAAATTGTTTAAAGTGAGCAGTAGTGGGTGTTTTTCATCTTGTGTGAATGCGCTTAAGAAGTATTTAAACAGTTATTTTTGTTTCATTTGGACTAGGCTGGGCATTTTGCTTGTGTGTATTTGTGATTAGGATTCCTTAACTTTAGTAATGTTGTGGGTATATGCTAAATTTCTTTAGACTAATGACCCTTTAACAATGTGACTTTTTAAGCCAAGGTGTGGTGATAAATGGTTTAAAAGTTTTCCTGTTAGGGCTGCAGATATATCCTAAGCATCCAAGCGTCACATTCATATTCCTAAGTTTATCAAATCCTACTTACTGCAACATAAGCTTTCTTGCCTTGCTGTTCTCCTAAAACAGCTGTTCCAGAATCTCAGCTGTCAAAATCTGAAGTAATGCTTTGGGGGTTTATTTTAATTTACAGCCTTTTGGAGGTTAAACGGGATGGTACAGTAACATGCTTTGCAGACAAATTGTGTTACAGAGTTGACTTCAGCATATTTGCCCTGTAGATCGTTAGGGGAAGCTTCCAGGGGTACTAAATCCTATCCCAGTCAGCCTTTGGTCATTGTATCTTTTAATAATTATGGTATTTTTTTAATTACAAGCTTGGTTAAGCATGTTTAAGCATGTCGAAGGAAACTTGCGAATTACTTCATTTACCTTAACAATTTTTTAGTTATCTTTCCATAGTTTATGGTAGAACTGTTTGGCATTTAAGTGTTTGGGTTTGGGTTTAGTGGGGGTTTTTTTCACACATATGCTATACATCCAGAATGCTTGGAAAGAGGTGTTGTCCTAGACTGAACACTGAATAAAACTGAAGCATGATTTGGTCACTTAAGTAGCCTCAGGTTCACAAGGGTAACTATTCTGATACTGGAATACAATAGAAAACTCAGGTTAATTCTAATAAATTTACACATTTTCTACAAAAGTCTAAAGAAAAATATATCCTGTTAGATGTCTTAAAATCCAGATTTTGTTAAAAAAATACAGTAGGTAGTAAGTACCAAATCTGCGTTACATTGCCTTAGTAAGCTACTACTTGTTTTTCTTGCAAATTTTACATTTCAGTGGGGTGGAGGGGTGTAGTTTTTCAAAGGCAAGTACTACTTTAACACTTGGCCAATTGTTAAGAGTAAAATGAACCAATAATTATATAACCATTCATATCGAGGCAGAAAGTCAGGAGTGTTGCAACTGTGTCATCACTTGTATAGAATACAATAAAATACTTTATGCTTAAAAGACAACAGTGTTGAATAAGTTCTTTTCCGTAGCCCCACTGCATTCAACATTTGTCAACAGGAAACAGCAAGTATCTAAACTCAGAGGTCACATCCTCTGATACTTAAGCTATCTTAAAACTTGTTTCCAAAGCTATTCAACCACACTATGCTTATTATTAAGGATTAAGAATAGACTTAATGGTGAACTCTGTGTCATTGTGCTAACTCATGTTCTGCAGTTACAGCGGTACATTCTGTATGTATACTCTGTAGCATAGTCTCACCAATATTAAAAACCTAATACACTTTTTCTCATCCATATTGTCTATGTTCTTAAGACGAAGTCTTAAGACAAGAATCATTTAATTAAAATGCACAGTACAGTTAAAACAAGCAAAATTCTCACTATGTGGTTTGGAAATCAAGAGTTATGGAAGTTTAATTGCATTTTAAACTTTAGGCTATTTTTGCTACAGGTAAAGATGAGTGACTTTTTTTTTAAATGAGAATTAAAAAGAGAAGGAAGTTAGGTGAAAACATTCATTTTCACTAACAGTTCCATATTGTACACCTCTATGCCTTAAATCCAAAACTACACAACCTAATAATAGTAATCCATGAATGTAGGAGGGCAGAAGGCCGTACTGAACTTGAGAGCAAATTCCAACAGATCCCTTAATTTACACATAGACACAACGTGAAGTCTTCATATGCTTACAAAAACAAAAGCAAGGAAATACGAATGAAAGACTCAATGCTTTGAAAAAAGCACTCAAACCAGCATTTTCAAGAGTTATTTTACTAGGTTTTTCTTTCCATCATTTGGCACAAATCCAAGGCACATTAGAAAATCAGATAAACTCATAAATTATTAGAAAAATAAACACATGACCCTCGTCTGCAAATGTCCATGTGTGCACTAACTGCATGTTTTACCTCTTGGATTAAAAAGTTCCTTGAAAAAGTCACCAGCATGTCTTCCAGCTTTGTACTTTGCCAGGCAGTTTACTAATACCACAGTTAAAAGAAATAGAATTATTTATAAAAATATTTATGAAATAAAATGCAAGCTGGATGTGATGAACCAAGAATAAAAAAAATTCTGCGCTTAGTAACCTGGCTTGTGCTATTTACATGTTCTCCTACCGTAACTGAAAACGTAGAAAACAAAGTTCAAATCTAAGCAGTCATCTCATAGTTACTTGCGAGCTTTCAGTTCTTTGATGACTACCTCTAGGAAGGGGGTATTATTTGGCCTATTTCAACAGATGCTTACTGATGTAAGAAGTACCTTTCAGAGTAATTGGAATTTCACCTTTTTAAAGAGCAGTCTCCGAAGCAGTTTTGTCTGCACGTATTGCCCAGGTTCAGAATCATGAATATTTGTGCATTTTTGCATGACCTGTTTTAGGGGACGGGGGAAAAAACAACCCCCACCAACTTAAAACAGTATTGTGTGTCCTTACACATCCTTGCTTCTGCATTTAATTTATTTATTTTTTTTTATTAGGCTGTGAACAGCAAGTCCAAAGTTCTGCGTTGTCAAGGGCTCTCTACTTTTTCCCCAGTATCCTGGCTCCTTGCAAGAATTTGATCTTGCAGATCCGGTACAGGGGAGCATTGCAAAGAAATTGGCGAGGATTATACTCTTTCACATTATTAGCATGTATGAATTTCTAATGCAGCGTCGCAGATGTTCTGGACTATTGTTCTCCCATTTACTGAAATATACAGAAATATATACTATAATGCTTTGTAACGTTACAATAAAAATAGAGACATTTCAATTACCTCTGGCAATAAATAGCTTGTTATTCAATATATCTTTATATATATAAATATATATATATTTATATATACTTATCCAATGTAGTGATAAAAACTGAAAATTATTCAAATACTTTTAAAAACAAAGTGGGTGGCTGAAAAATACAATACAGGGTTTCATTTGGTTTACTGTTACATAGAATTCTTTTAGATAAGTGCTAAGTAGCATAGGAAATTAATTCTGCTGCCTACGTCTTAGTACATCCCTGTTTATTGAGATCAGTAATGATCTGGCTGTGTAGTTAGTTACCTCCAACATAAACAGAGGATTCAGTCTTTGAAAGTGCTAGAAACATTCTGTTTCTGCTGAAGAGTCGTCCCCTGTATCCTGTTCTGAAGGCAGGCTTGCAAGCATTGCTGAATTCTTTGATGTGCAGAAAAGGGTTATTGAAATTAACACCACCTAGTTCCTCAGCTTTTGACATCAAATTCACACTTCCTTGTCAGTGTTTCGAAAGCAAGTCATCACAGCAGTCTCTTGATTGTGAAATACTTGGATTTCTAGGGCTGGATAAACTATCGTCAACATCCTCCTCTGGAAGCTGCACATTAACAGTATGTCTTCGGTGCATTAATTTACTCCTGTGAGGAACTTCTATCGTGTCATCATCATGTTTAACAAACTCACCGCTGCATCCTGTGTCAATAATCTTAACTTTGCTCTGGTCCAGCGTTTCAACAGATTTTAACTTAGTTTTATCAAAGCTTTTAATAGCCAACTGTGAGGACAGAAAAATGATACGTTAAAAGTACAGTCTACTTTCTTCATTACAGAGATGTAAAAGTAATATAGTGTTTCCTGAATATAATTATCACATTGATTTCATGTTATTCTTTATACCAAGAATACAGCCAAGGATTAAAAGTAGCATTCTTTGTAGGACAGTAATTATTATTAGGTCTACATATGAGAAAACAAAAAAGAGGCCAACCTGCCCCATACATCAGTACCAGAACTGAAAAGATAATGAAGGCATTCCAAAACTTACTTTCACTGCACTATCCTAATATCTTCTCTGAACACCTTTTCTAATGCAGGTCTCAAGAAACTTGAAATTTCTTTTACTGTTAAGAAACATGTAAGTAGTAATACAGACAGGCACTGCTGAAGGCAAAACCTCCCTCCTTCCAGATCTTACCTGTCGGGGAAGAGACACCCACCCTACCCACACCCCTTAAAGACCCTTTTTGGTCATTCCAATTGTTCTTATCTTCCATTTCCACATCTGCTCCTGATTCTTCCTTTTAAGAGGGGGTGGCTTTCCTTGATTACTGGCCACTCTGCAAATGTTAAAGTAACTAAGCGAAAAAAGAGAACCCAAGCATGCTAGTGATAGGTTTTCTAAGGCAAGAACTAAAGGCAGAAATTAATTATGACACCCTTTTACTGAAATAGTGGCAACAATCCTGAAAAAGTTTCAGACTGAGATTAAACATGTTTAAACTAGCTAACAATTCAGAGCTGTATGACCTGTACGTTCACAAAGCCACGAGAGTCACACGTGGTTAAAGTGCTATATATCATGGTCACATCTTGGGTTTTTGACACCTGCTGTACTTACATGACATACTGCCTTCAGCAATCCATAATTATAAAATCTAAATCCCACGTTTAATTAAATAGTGCTTATTAACATTAATACTGTAAGAATTAATAAAGCATTACAGTTCTATAACAATTTGGCATTCTCAAAGCTCTTTGCAAATGTTAAATCTTATAAGGGCTCTATGAAATAGAAGAGTACTCCACATTTACTAGATGGAGGTAAGAGGCAGAGTCTGCATTTCCAAGGCTATGTAAGTCTAATAATGGGCAGCTGCTGAACTAACCTGGTAGAAAACCACTTTCTTTTGAATAGGTTAGTTTTTCTCTTGATTTAGTATGCTGAAATGGCACAGCAGAAAGTCCAGTAAGAGTCAGAGCCATGTGTAAAGGCGCGTAAAGGAGGGAGCACACGCTGTGGGTGAAGGGCAGCACCCAACAGTCAGATCAGCGTAGGGTGCTGTGGTACCCCCCAACCACAGATTAATTGATTGCATATATTTGTGTTACAGCTGACAATACGACATGCAGTTTGCCATTACCTTCGCAAACAATCTCCTCCGACAAGCAGACTTGCCTTGCAAACCCTAACTTTAATACACTGAAAGATTGTAAAGAGCTCTTATAAAGAGCATCTCTGCTCGGCCACAGCTCTTAGAAGCTGTAGAGTTTTTCAAGCCTTGGCATAACTAGATTTTGCTAGACATGACACAGAAAACAAGACAGAGATGAAGCCTGCAATAAGAGGCTTAAGAAGTTTAAGAATAAGATGTTTAACAGTGTTACAGAAGCACAATTGAATTTTGAACAATGATGAAACATTAGCAATCTAGCAAATAGGTCAGAACTTTCAGGATTCATCAACAACCACCAATAAAGAAACTTTCCTGTTATATGTATCTATATTAACAGCAGACAAAACAAACAGATTTGCTATATTATACAAATAATGCCAGCAACTATTTCCACTTACCTGATGCAATAACTGATAGTCAAAATTAGGGACGCTCTTATCTCTTGTTATTGTTCTCCTTAAATGTTTTGCTCTAAAAAAATATTTTAAAGGCATTAAATTTAACTCCTCCTTCCACAAAAGCCTTGATTACCGAAAATCCTCAAGGCGGCACCATCTCCACACCGAAAGGCAGCGCACTCCTGACACCGCCACCTCAAAATGACAGCCTACTAGCATTCCCTGTGTTTTATCACAGAATATACATTAACAACTAAAAAGATCATAGGCCAAACCCAACTACTGAGTGAAGCACTAAAATAACATTTTTGAAGCAGCCTAGCTTCAAAATTCTTCATTTCTGGTACACCAAGTATTAGTGCAAAAACAATTTTAATTTGAAGCAGCCTGGCTCCAAAATTCTTCATTTCTGGTACACCAAGTATTAGTGCAAAAACAATTTTAAATCTATTTGCAGGTAGTCCTCCGCTGGCCGGCTGCTCCCTCCTGCTGCACAGCACATCCCCGCTGTTCCCACCACCCAGCATGTCATGCCTAGAACATCTGTCCAGCGATATGAACGTGCATGCCTCAGAGGATTAACATCTACCGTTAAATTAGTCATATGTGATGTATAACAATGCTTGGCCCACTTCTGGGCTTTATTAACAGTCGCGTTCCTTGTTTGCTTATGGGAAACAATGAACATGCTTCTGAGGAAGCTTCTGTGCTTACTTGTTAAATCTGTTAACTGATTGGACCAGTTGGAGTTGTCTGCTTATGGGATCATCGGCTTTCTCACAGGGCTTAGAATTCGCTAGGGGTTTAAAAGAACAGGCAACTAAAATTACAACTGAGCCACACTGAAGAATTAAAAAAAATGCACAGTTCTAAAGTGTCATCTACTGACATTAGATTTAAAATTTTACAGTAAAATTGTAATATTAATAACTTGAATCAGAGTTGCAATTTATCTTTGGAAACTGTAGAGCCTTTTAAGTCACAAGAGTAAGCATTCTTCATCCGATTAGCATGACTGGGCAAGCTTCTGAAGAGACCACGTAATCCTGGCCTTTCAGGCCCTAAATTCCAGTTTTTAAAAACTTTTGATTAACACAAAGACCTCTTCATTAATATTATTTGCTCGTATCTTCTTTTGTTCTTCTAGGACTATTCTCATAATATTTGAAACGACTGTAACAATCTTGGGCATCAGCATACTGTGATTCATTTCGGTTCTGCATTAATGAAATATTCCCAATTTTCCCTAGGGAAGCCGGCAAGAGTTATTTCAAAAAGTCTAACTAAAACTCACGACTGCTGAAATGAGCACTCCTGCTCCTATTCCCTAATTCCTGCTTGTGCAGCCTCACTGCCTTCTTTCCACAGTTCTGATGGCAGCAGGTCCTTTGCTAGGCTGAGCTGTTGCACAGCATAAACCTTGTTACACGCCTTGTCCAAGGTTAGCACACTGCTACCAGCTTGAGAATTCATCTGAAAAACATCTGAGCCAGTGTAAGGAAAGTAGTGGATAAGCAAGACCAGAAGCTGAGGGTGAGAGGGAAGAGGTGAGGATGGATGGTGAGCAACAGACACCATCTCTTTTCAGTGGCAATAAGCCATTACGTCAGCTCAGCTGTATTGTCAAACTGTACCGTGTCCCAACACACCTGCTCAGACTGTACTATATGCTGCCATCTACTCAAAGTCATTCTTTTGCAAACTGTACTTAACAGTTAAGACAGTGGCCTTTGTAGCTCTTATTTCTGTCCCATAATAAGAGGGACAGTACCTAATGGAAGAGCCACTCCCTAACCAGTTTTAGGGCAATGTAAATGACAACTACAGGCAACTGAAATTGATGTTTTACTTTGCACTGAAATGGACAACTATGACATGGTTAATTACATCATCTCAAATGTGGCATGGTTTTTTAAATGCTTTTGTATGTAAAATTTCCCCCCATACACCAAAAAAGTGAAAACTGAGTTTGCAGCAATGTCATGAGTATAATACAAAGTCTACTGCACTTAGTTATAGTATTTTAGGTGTTACCTGTAATAGATATGCAAAATACTTGACTGATTTTAATTATATATAAATCAATTATATAAAATATTTGATGTAGTTGCACATGAGTGCCTAAATCCCTTTTTATTCATACCAGTGGAAATATGACACGTACCTTTTTTTCTTATCTTGATAGTAGCAGGCTGCTCACACTCCTTTTCTCTCTCTGCTGATGTAGGTACACAGCTTGGTGCTGTTTCCAGCAACTTAATGATATTTGAATTCTTAAATTTAAAAGTTGCCATTTTCACCATTATTAAAGAAAAAGAAAAACATCAGTACAATTTAGGATTCTAGTCTATGCAAAGTGTGTTAAGTAATTGCTGCCAAAATGAATGTAACACACACAAAAATACATCATTATAAATACAAACTTTAAATTGTGTAATTTTTGAGTAGGGACAGAATCAGTGTTCCACAAGTTTGGAGTGCTGATTTTTTAGTCTTGACCTACTGTTTTAAACTGTATTATTTACGGTTAAGCTAATTTCAGTTTAAATGGTAATACACATACTAAAATTGATTCAGTACAGAATTTTGTGGTCATTATGCTACATCTCATAAGCTATTTAAGCACATAAAGATAGAGACCATGCATCAAATCATTTAAAGAGTGAAACAGTTCTTTACAATTTAATATTACATATTACGTTATTATGCTATTAATAAACGGGAAGGTCAGAGTTACCCATGACAAGAGAAAAGGTATCAAAAGACATGAAGGGCAAAAGATGGTGGGTGGAACAAGGAAGACCGCTAGCAGTGTAACTGATTAGTGAAAGGTGTTCATTTTCCTACATTCAACATTTCTTCTGCTCTCTCTGCCATAAAATCTGATCTAAAAAAAAAAATCTAAATCTCTAGCATAGATTTTAAGGTCATTGTCATTCATGTATGTGCTTTCACTCTTTCTTGGCTCATCCTTTTTGTCTAGGATTAACTTATTTTAGAAACAGAACACGTTTCATATACCACAGTTGTATGTTTTACAGTAAGCAGGCATCTTAATCTTTATATCACTCATTACTGGCAAATTTTGTGAAAACAGTTATATTTGTTTTCTTTCCTACATTACTCATCTGGAACTTTAGGAAAACCTTATGTCAGAAATGAGATTTCTGCACTCACCGGCTCAGCACAGTCTGCAGGGGTACAGTTCCTTTCATTCCTTATGTGTGTCATCGCACCGTTCTGAAGCAGCAAGTCTACCAGGGCTTCGTTCCTTCCTATCACGGCCTCGTGCAGCGCTGTATTTCCTTTGGCATTAGAAAGGTTAACAGAAGCTCCGTGCTGGAGAGCAAGATTAAACTGAAGTTATAAAGGCAGAGTAGCATGAAATGGAGATAGCACGTTACCACTCTGTTTTACTCTCCTTTTCAATGTATGAATGAGAACAACGCAACAGAAGCCTTGTAGCTGTATACGAACGTAGAAAGCATGAGCTAGCGATCACCAGTTCAACAATAAGTCACCTGATGGTATTATTTCCTCCTCTGTCATAGCCACAACTTCATGGATCAGCTAATTTCATTTTTGCATGTGTCTACTACATATTCCAAGTTTAAAAGCGATTAAAAAAATCACAGAAATTCTATGTGATAGAATCATAAGCTAGAAAACCTAACACCTGCCACAAAAAGTTCCGTAAAAACTGTAGAATTGAAAAGTATTATTTATCTAAATAAAATAGAAATGTAGTATTTATCTAATTAAAAACCATGAAAGAAAGGGACTGAAAGGAGTGAGATAACAAATACTCTTATTCCCCCTCCTCCCCCACCCCCACCCCCGCCCCGAGTAGTTTTGACAGACAGATGCATAACTAAAAATACTGATCCCTAGTACTGGATAAGCACAGATATCACATAAGAAATACTATTCCAAACATTGTTTTCAGTGATCTTACCTCTAACAACAAGGCAGTAGTCTCATACTGACCATTCAAGCATGCATAAATTAAAGGAGTATTTCCATAGATATCCTTTTTGTTTTGTTTAGCATTGTAATCCATCAGACACTTTACCACCTATTGAAAGATATAACAACTTTTTAATTTAAGATACCAGCTAATCATAATAATGCAGTAAAAAAACTCACATCTTTTTCCTTTTTGTTTTTAAACTTCTTTTGAAATCTACAATGAAAAAGGGATGGCAGAAAAAAGGATGGAGAGAACAGGTCTTATCTTTGCCAAACAGATAACCACAAGCATCTCTTTTTATCATACTGATTTTCATATTTTACTACACACTTTTAAAAACCCAAAAACCTTAAGCAACTGAAAGGGATATGTAAAAAACATACATAATCAATAACTTAATAAAACATCAAAACCAAACCACCACTGCAACTGCATCCTTCCACCCTTTCCAAACTCATCAGAGCACTTACAAGGATTTTGTTGTTGTAAATACCCCATGAATTAACCTTCATTAACCTATGAGTTGTATTCTTGTTTTCTTCCTGCTTCCCTAGTGCTTTCTTCCCCCATCATCTTCACAATTCTCTCAATGTTTTTTTTCCTTTTGCAGCCCTCAGCTCTTTATTCTTAAAACCCTATTTTCCACTTTTCTGCATATTCCTCTTTGCCTGTCTGCACCTGCTTTTTCAGGATCGTTATTTTTCCCCTCTCATTTACTCTCCCTCCTGTATTAATATACTCCCCTCACCAGTTCATGCTTCTCCTTCTTTTCTTATGATTGCCTGACTCGAAGTCAGGATGAGGATATGTGCTACCCTCAGAGCTCCACTTGGCTCAGGATCTACTTAAACGAGTTGAAGATACAGTAAATATTTAATTCTGTGGCTACTGAAGATAACAAGTCCATTGCATCAACAGATTTACACACAACCTCTTTGAACAGAAGGTACAGAGAGAAAATACCCAGGAGGATTCAGCTGCACAAGGTACTTTCAAAGGGTTTGATGTACAACAGTAGTTACTCGCAGCACTTTGACTAAACCATTATTTCAGGTCATTTAGAAAGAAAAGGTGCCTACTGAAACCATTTCAGTTGAAAGATCCCCTTTCTGTCTGGAGGTTCAGACACCGAAAGAAAATACAGAATCACCAAACTCATCTTCACTGTTCCTGGTTTAGTCTTGTTGATAATTTTGCAAAAGAGCTTTTTTTCTTGGTGGTGAAGTGTTAAATAGCTTGCATTGATGAAGGGCCTCAGTTACCTGGAAGTGACCTTTCTGGCAAGCTAGATGAAGAGGAACTGCATGTTTTGCGTTCTTGGCACTGACACTGGCTCCATGTTTCAACAGGAGAGAGACAAGTTCCGAATGTCCATGCAGTGCAGCCATATGCAACGGTGTGAAACCATCTTGGTTTGAAACATTCACTCCAAGTCCATTAGCAGAGATCCTGGCAAATTTCTGTTGAGGAAAACACGCAACGAAACTATGTCATTCATCATGCTACTTTCTATTGACCAAAAAGCTGCCAAATATCTGCTAAGCAGATACAAACAAGTAGACTGACGTTACAAGGACTTTGCAACAGAGGCTAAACTGCGACCCTCAGGAAAAAAGCTAATGAACCAGAGCAGCTTGGTAGTACTTTTTAACGGAACAATAAGTTTTATTTTTCTCTCCTTTCTGCCAACATGATAGCTTCATATAGAGAATTCCAGGCAAAGTATTCATGATACTGAAAAAAGGCTAAAGCAGCACAGGTTGAGACAGAAGTAAAACTTCCAGCTTTTATACAGCTCTTAGGATGCTCATAGGTATGGAGAGTAACTGTTACTATTATGAGTTACTGTCACTTATACAGACATTTATGCTCTTGGAGACAGACACTACACACCTATTTTACTGCTACATCAAGTTCAAGGTAATAAGGATAAAAAGTAAAATTAATTTTATTCGTGTGGAAGTAACACTGACCCAGAAAACAGACTCCCGTGGGGAGTCAAGATACGGAAACTGCCTGGAAGACAGCTCACAGCAGTACACAGCTCACAGCATCCTTTTTTTTACTCCTATCACAAACTGTGCAGGTGCCTAACATTTAGAGTGGTACAGTCTTTCACTCTGCCCATCCTCAGTGCGCTTTTAAATGTATGCCTACGTAATACAGTGGTTAAGATTAGTTAATAAGTTCCCTCTATTCAGTAGGCAAGTAAATTCCACAACAAATGCCACTGCTGCCTCTGTTACCAATAAAATGAACTTTATGGTCTCAGGCTCTGGGATCTTTAGCACATGATCTCTGTACTGAGGGTACATAGACACGTGTTACCAGAGAATAAAGCACGGTGTGAATGTGAAGTATTTAAGGACAACTGGCATACTCTTAGCCTGCACAAAATAAACATAAGGTAGCAGTGAGGAGTTCAGAAAAAGTTAAGCCATCTCACATTTTCTCAGTTAAGAGATACGGTTACTGTTACCTCAAAGAAGCCAAAACACTGAAAATTTATACTTTGGTTTATTTTGCTATTACTTTATTTTGCAATTACTTAATTTCAATGGTTGGACTTGATGATCTCAAAGGTCTTTTCCAACCTAAATGATTCTATGACTTATCCAGTTATGTATACCTTCAGGCACAGTAATACATTTTCTTCCTGAAAGGCAAGTAATTGTTTTTCTATTTCCAAGAAGCTAGGATCATTCCTTATTTAAATTAAAGAAGAAAAAGAGAAAAAAGTGTTTTCTCTATCACAGTCCGTGATAAATAAAGGGAAAGGAAGTCTGCAATTGAGAGAGAAGTCTTGAAGTCTTTGCAATTATATTTAATCTCTGAAGAGCTTTGAGATACAGCTTGTATGAAAATGTCATGTAATTAAAAAAAAGACTTTAACAGCATTACACTGATCATAAGATTAGCAGGTATTCCTTGCTAAACGGATTACTATCAGATAAGCAGATACTCTGTGACCGTTAGCAATGTAAACTATAAAAGAGAACCAGGAGAAACTGAGGCTTAGAAAATAATTTTTCCCATTTATTCAAAGTTGTCCAGACCTTAACAACAGTAGTCCACGTGTTCTAAAAGCAAACCGCAAAGTTTTTTCACTCCATTAGATATTAAGCAAGTCCTGGAACACTCTTTCTGTATCCAAAATTTTCTACATTTCAATTAAAAAGAGAACAATTTCATGACAACAGATGACCTCTGTTAAGATCTGTGTATTTTTAGACAGAGATACTGAGCTGTTGGGCAATACGAATGCTACTTCTCTAGAGCTAAAAGTTACATCACAAGAATATAAATTATTCTTTTTACAGAATGAATACTCCAACCTTCTGTGCTGGCCCACATTTTGAGCACTGGCATAATGGATGGCAGAATTCTGGTTTTGATGTACTGGCTGTGTCATCTTCATCTTCTAAGTCGTCCTCCATCCATTCCAAGAGATAACGTACCTGGCACAAAAAGCAAATCCTCCGTTATAGAGTCCAAAGGTTCTACACCCTAATAAATTTGCGTATGTAGACAAGTAAGATTTCACAAACATACACTTCTGAGTATCTCAGGGAGACTATACAGCTACCTCCCGGCATCAGCTGCCCACAGGCCAAATGAAAAAATCCAATGTTGTTGTTGACAAGGCAGCTAGAAAGTTCACCACGTCTAGCAGTGAAGTAAATTATAACCGACTTCTGCTGCCCGAGCAGGACTTCAATGTTCACGCATTCTGAAACCCTCCAAGTCCTTTCAGCTCAGATGATTTGTGCCAGCTTGTATCAATGCCAATTTCCGTTCACCTTCTGCTTTAATGAACGTAAAAAGCGACAAGGATGACAACGTTTAACCAATATCCAAAACTCTGCAGGGGTGCTGACTTTTCTTAGGTCTGTCACTTCCCACAAGCTTCACAGTTTCAGTTTTTCCTCAGTGTACAATGCCTCATTTTCAAGGAGGAGAGAGGCCCTTCAGTGAAGAGAGTCGTAGGACTCAGAGCATTCATATGCAATTTACAAACAGTGATGCTTACTGCATGTTCATTTTACACTATATTTTATGCAACCAAAAAAAGCTAAGAAATACATTTTAATCCTGAAATTCATTAATTTGCTGTAAACTAAAGGCATCTTGGAATTAGTAGGGACTGCATTAAGTCTCCATTATTACACCATCTGGCAATGTTAAGCCTGACATCTACCTAGTGTGAAAATCATTCTGAGTTTGCAATTACGCTCAATGAGACAAGTCGTTCAGAAATTCAAGACAGAAGTGGGAATTAAATTTATTTAAATATTTATATTAAATATTTAAATATGTCTCCTAATGCAGGGGACAATACATTAGCAGTCAGCTTTTTCCAGGTGCATGAAAGGCGTAACATCACAGCACTCAAAAACTGAGACAGAAGAGAAATCAGGGCACTTGTGTGAGGAGGTTAGATCTCTCCTGCAGATCTTCTGGGAAGTTCCCAGACACAGCAAGTTATGGGATTATATAGTCGGTATGAAGCTGTAATACATGTCATCTTGTGAAGGGTCTTCCCTTTACTCTTTTGTTTATTTCAGCAGCTTTTAACAGAGCTGTCGAAAGATGTATCGTTGTCTTGTTACCATGAAGAAAGATCAGCCCTTTGCCTCCCACTGAACAGTGGCATGGAGCAAAATCGAGGAACCACTATTGGCTGAAACTGAGATAGAAGTATCTTTGCTGGATCTGTGGATTCGGTTTGATGCCACAGAACTGGACCAATCCAAGAGCTCCACAGATCCTAGGCAAGAAAAGAATGGGGAGAAAAGAATTTCCAGTAGGTTCCTCCCACTGTATGTGCTCTTGCATTTGTCAGCAAGCTCTGCTTCTTACCATTAAGGTAGCTCTGGGAAACCAAACATGCATTAATGATCTATCCAATTAAACAGATGCAAGCTAGAATAAATCCTAAGACAACTAGTAAGGGCCGTACACCCAATTCTGAATGACAACATAAATTGAGACAGAAAAGGGATGTTCTTCTCAGGGAATATTACTTTCTCTGCAAATTCCACATTTTCTCTGGAGTAAAATCTTCTCTCGAGCTTGTTTGTTTATGGAAAGCCACAAGGTTTACTATTTGCTACATTTGTACATGCCTAAAATAGTAGTCACTTCACTTCCCTCTTGCCCTGCAGACTGACCAAGGTTCTCCCACTTGAGACTTCCTCCTTCTTCTACCACAACTCAGTACTGCTGCTCTCATTATGCAAACAGATAGCCCTCTACATACTAGTATCAGTGTCTCACCAAAAATCTGAACACGCTACTCCCATTCATACATCCTTATAATTACAATGGAATAGCCATTTTCTTGTTGGTTTAAAGTCTTTTTGGGCAAAAGGTTAAATGCACTTTTAAGCAGACACACCCCAAAGCATCTCAGGAAATTGTCCATAATCTCCCTTTGCCAGTTAACTTGTCATCTAAAACCTTCTTTACACTGTAGAGTAACAAGCTTCCTGGCGTATTTAGTAGAACACTACCGGGGCACTGTACCCTGTATGCCAGACTTCTAGCTGCTCCACAAGATTTATTTTATACAAGAGATTTGGGGGTTTTTGTGGTGGTTTTGCGCACATCCGTTCCACCAGAAGAGCCAAGACTAGCTGGGTTGACAGGATTTCAGAAGAGTGCCTAATCCTGTATTCTATGCTGAGAGAAAGTCAATTCTTACTCAACACCACTGACAGAAGTTTGAACAATCTCTTCTCAAATATTTTTAACAGCAGAGGTTATGTAGCCTCCCAGGTCTGTCTAGTGTTATCCCACTCTAACACTAAAAGTGGGGGTTTTATTTGCTTATTTTTAAAATCTAAGCATTTTTGTTGAAAGCTGAATGGTTCATCCATCACTACGAAGCCATGGCATACACCTGACCACCAAGTCAAATCGCTACAAATGAAAGACCAAAAACTGATGTTAAGCCGTATCAACTACTTCTACACCATACTTCACTGACTCAGAGCCATATAAAGGCTTTCTTCAAAGCAATATACAACGGGCGAAAACAACTCTTAACAGTCTCCATCAGTAATGGAGCTATAATAATTTTCTACCCAGTCAGCAACCACTAAATATGTAAAAAGTGCAGTTTGAAAACCTCCCCCAAAAAAGCTGCTGCATAACTCTGAAATGTGTTTTGAGAGTAAAGCTTAATCCTTTCGATACAGACACCCCCTCCATACCATCTCAAAATATTTCTTTCCCATAACAACACAGAACATTTACCACAGTGGACTGAATTTTATTTTCAAAATGTAGAACTAGTTGCCATTGAGTCAGCTGATTAAAATAACTGTCATTAATTAACATAATTATCTCCAACCTAAAGCATACTTGCTTTTAAGTCTGCAGGTGCTACAACGAGGCAAAGGTTGTTTTTGGCTTCCTGAACAATCACAGCACGAGACAGATAGATAGATATACATATATTTTTATATTTTTAATCTTCCAGTTTCGTGGCACTTTATTTTTAATGTCTCCTCTTGCAAAGCTCAATTGGCTGCCACAGCAGAAATCTACAGCACCACTAATGACCCCACTGCTGGTTCTGTTCCTATGGAGACAGACCTCAGGCTGTCAGAACAAAGTAAGAGTTTTTAAATAACCGTGTTTTTTAATAGATATGCAAGCTATAACCTTTGCCATTCGACTGGACAATTCTCTTTATAATGAACAGTTTTACGTGAACCTGAGTAATGTGGAAAGCAAAGCCACAAAAAGTAAGGCGGTTATGTCATCTGAACGCATAGATTAGATTTCTATATGCTTTTCATTGCTGGTTATCTGTTGAACAGTGCCAGATACTAATTATCTAGCAAATTATAGCACTATATTTAATTTTCTTTAAATATTTTCATGACACTGTTTAGATTTTCACAGTCTGTAAAAAGTTGTGTAATACATTCATGTTTACTACTTGCCAGGAAGATGGTAAATGTCCCCATTTTATGTATTGCTGCTTCCTGAAATGACTTAAGGGCTGACCTAGAAATAATTATTAAGCTATATTATAAACTAGGATCATATTTACTCAACTTTTCTTTCCTTATCAGTTGATAAATTAATTTCTATCATCCAACTGGAATAAAACATCAGAGGATCAATATTAACATGGTATGTATTTTGTGATGCAGATTATCTATGTTACTATGACTGTGTAATGCTTCATTAGCATGTGTAACTCTAGTACATGTCATTAAACACATTTTTCAGAAAATGCACCCCGCAGAGAGATCCTGCATTCTCACACGGGTTCATGATTTTGTTCTGTGAACTACAAAACAATCAATAAATGTGCAGCCTTATACATGTCTCCAAAGACAAAACTTGCAAAGATTTCTGTGTCATCTTCAATTTTTCAGTAGAGTGACATTGGAAGCACCTTATTGTTCAAACTTTCAGGAATAAAGGGCAATAGTAAGTAAAAAGTATGTCAAGATAGGTGGTAAGTATCACAAATCACAGGACATCAGCTCTGAATGGTATTACAATAACCATCGGCTATCTATTTGAAGGGAAAGTTGTATGTCTCTACAACTATGAAACTACAGGAAAGTTGTATGTCCCTAAGATAACGTCTCTGTACTGACCGGTGTCACCTAAATTTCCTCTCTGTACGAAATATTAATCAAAAGGTATCCCAACGAACAAAGAGCTCATTTTTCATTTGTAGTACCTATGCACAATTATTACATGCAGTAAACACGCCATAAAGAGTAGACAATATTCAAAGCATTAGAGAACCATGCAATTCAGGAATCAAAAAGCATTTGTGGATTTTAAATCACTGTATTCCTGGAATGCTTCCTAAGTCAAAACACCCCAAACTATAAATCCCACCATCCAGTCTCCAGAACAGCATTACTACTTGAGTGCAGGCATCAATTCACATAGGGGAAAAGATGTGAAATACTTCTGTGACACAGGAACAAGCAACTGGGAATAACAACAATTTCTATTGGATTTGCTGTCAAAAATCCGGTTTACCTGAAAACTCATCTATTTTACCTTTTTTGTTTTGTTTTGTGCTGACTGCATATCCAGTCCAACACTGTGACCTCAGTATACATATCTTTTTACTGTTCTGCAACGCACCATACTCCCCATCTAACAACAGCATTTGGTAGTGCAGCTTGAGCACCTGCAAGCAAATAAATTGCTCTTTCCTTTCAACACACCTGCCTTGTTACTCTTCCCAAGCTCTTTGGACCTCCTAGAGGTGACTATACATAGATTTTTAAACAAAAGGCCTTCTAAAAAAGAAATTATCCAATTTAAAGTAATTTTGTTAGTGCAAGAGGTCATGGAAATGTCAAAATAACAGGCCTTAAAGCACTGTATGTAAAATAATCTGGGGACACAGAGTGAATATTCTTTATAGAAAATGAGCTGAGTTGCTGAAGGAAGGTAGTACCCAAAGCATTCTTCACTTCATATTATTTACAAATAACTTCCTCAATTTGAATGAGGTAAATTAAAATTCAACAATACTCAACAGCCACGCTAAGACTTACCATTTCCAGATCTCCATCTGCAACTGCTCTTAGGAGTTTTTCCACCTACGTATGAAGAAAACAATTAATTTGCTTTGCTAGTATTGGTATTAAGAAGGACACAGAAAATCCTGTGTCCTTTCCTAACCTCCTAAGCTCATGTGGTAGGATTACTGCTGGCCCATTTCATATTTGTTGATAAAGTTTTAAAGGAAAAGCCTTCTCCCTTTATGAAGCACAAAAGCTGTGCAAGGCCTGTGAACACTGGATGGTCTCTGACTTGCTTAGTTAAAGATAACCAGAACTCACCTAAACACAGGGCACGTAGTCCATGCAAACAAAGCCATGTCAGGTGATACACATTTTTATGCTGCTTCAGCAGCAGCTGACCATGCATTTCTGTTGTGAACCTAACATGAAAAATCCCTACTCAAGACAAATTTCTACCCTGATAAACACTACTACTGTTTGGACTCTAGCTGAACTACTACACGCTATCAGAAGCACAAAGACGGCAGGTTTTATTTTGCTATTTGAGAAACAACAGTTTAAGAATGAAAAAACAGTTTTCCAGTTGCTCACCTGCAGATCACTGGTTTATTCCTATGTTAATAACCCAAACATTTACAAATCTAACTTGATTGTAAGTATGAAATTTGTTCTCCTACTTAAAATCTGTAAAGATATAAATATCAAAGGATATGCATTAGCAAAAGCCAGGTCTCTTCAGCTCCAAGAGTTATTCCAGGGTACCACCATTACACCAATTAAAGACGTGTATGCTCAGGCCAGCTAATGCCTGGGCATGACTGCTTGGTGTCGGTGTTCTCCTGTTTATGAGCTCTGCAAGGGGGAAAGAGGCAAGTGCAGAGAAGAAATGATGGAAGATGCTCTGCGGTGCACTGATGCCATTCCCCTGATTCTTCCGATCGCTTGCAAAAGCAGAAAAATGAGACGTGCTTGTCTCCCTGCCTCTCCTCTGACTCTCTCACGTGAAGAAGTTGGGATCTAACCTCATAGAAATGAGACAGGTGCCAGGAAAAGAGCAGGGAAAGTCCATTAGTACTATCAATAGGCAACTTGTCCAGCCTCTGCAGACTGGAAGAATCATTTATTAAGCTTTGTGAATGTTTGTTTCAGCATTATAGCAAATTATTCTAGCACTGTGCTAGAATTATCAAAGATGCTGCTGTGTAAACAAAATTGTTTCAATATTAAGAAACAACTTGCAAGGTGAAAACGCCATGGGGTCAGAGCTACAGTCACATTTCAACCTTTATCTAGAAATTACTATCTTGCTAACTGTGACTGCAGTGTTTGGTAAAGCAAACAAGGCAGAATGAGACTAAAAGGAACTTGTGCTTTACTGGTCTTATCTCTTTCTTCAGGGTTTTAGCAGAACAGGATATATTTACAGCTGAAAGATCAGAGGCTAGATTAAATCTCTCTATCCATTTTTATCTTTATTAGGAAAGCTGCTAAGTTTTATTTTATCATTACCTTTCTAATACAAGGTGATGTTCCTTGAAGTCGTGCACTAGGCACTGAAGGCAAGATCCCTCTTTCCTAACTTCGAATGTCTAGAAGTCAGCTGTTTAAATCTAAGCCAGTTACTTAAACTCCTCCTCTGGTAACTACAAAACAGAATGCAGTCAACAAATGACACCTGAGCGCAGCTCGGCTCACACTACACTTATTTGAGATTAATTCCTCTCTGGAGGTACTGATTTCTCTCCGCTGACTAAGGAGAGAAAATAGATGTCAAAAATTAAGACAACTGTCTTTTGAACATCTGGAGTTAGGTGAGCTGAATCCTATTATCTGCACACACACATCTAAAATGGACTATATATACTAGGGAGATCTGTGCCTCCCATAAATTTCCCCTAATCATACAGGATAATGTCACTGTAGAACGTAAAGGTCTTGATGATTTTTCAGGAGCCAGTCTTATCACATGCAAGATGCCTAACAGTAATAGCAAGTGACCCACAAGCTCTTATAATTTATTTCCAAAAATAACAACTTCCTTACAGTTCTAAAAACTGCCTCAGGCCCTAGCAGTGGAGCAGCATACAACATCTGTTATGCAGCTTATAGATAATTTACTAAGAGTACTTAGGGCAAAATGTCTGCTACATGCATTTCCCCATCTTCCCAGTTTGCTTTCTCACTCCCCCATGGAACAGAAGTACCTTCCTTTAAAGGTAAAAATAGACAAAACAAATCTACTGCAATTCACTCAAACGCTCAGTTTTTCTGCTGCTGAACAGAAATTGTGCAAGGATTTATTATTTCCAACAGAGAAAGTTCCATATTGACTCGTCTGGCTCTTTTGCTCTCTCTTTTCCAAGTTGTAAACAAGCCACAAACAAGACACACACCGTAACTGGTGTATGCTCATTTTAGCAAAGTTTAATTCACCTGTAGCAATGACTAATAAAGATCTAACTGCATCCTCTAATCCATGGCCTTGAAGTCTAGAAAACTGACCTTAACAGCTTCCAGTAACTTCCAGTGGCATTCCCTTCACGGAGCTGTCTCATGATTACGCCCTTGCCTCTGTGCTTACTAAGAATCAGAGCAGTGAGCCCGTGTGAAACTTGGCACACAGAAATGAACGAAAGCTGGATTACAGGAGAAGGTCGTTGACCCTAAGAATCTAAAGCGTAATCTGCTTGTAATCTTTTTACATGGTTTGAAGTAGTCTTAGGTTTTGGGTGAGACGAGTTTGTTCCTTTAAGGAAAAATAAATCCTCAATCTATGAGGCAAACTTTTACATACATTAGACCTTCAAGTACTTGACTCTGTACAAACAGGGACGTACACTCCTACACCCAGGCTCTCATAAATACTTGATAATGAAGTGTGAAGTAATATTGTCCAGGCAAACATTACATCCTTGAGTTGCTTGAACATTTTTAGAAAAAAGAAACTTTTGGCAAGAGAAGAACCTTTTAATAGCAGGAAAAGGAAGAATTTGAATGTAGAGTTAATATGGAGAGAAACAAAAATACTAAGGATGTCAATTTGGGAAAAAATGGAACAGGAGGACGGAAAAAAATAACAAGAGAAGCATCGGAAGGAGTGCTGATATGACAGTCTTAGGAGGGGATAAATGGAAAGTATGATTCTGAGGTCCCACGTGAAAAAATTCAGAGGACAGCATCTTGGTTGGTGTGGACAGACCAAAATCAGCAAACACATATGTGCAACATATTAGTATATAGCGTGTACTTCTTCACATGTTTCAAAACTGATTTCCTATGTGATTTGATCACACCTATTTTGAAAGTTTGTCTTAACTTTCTAGCTTGTTAAGCTGTTTGCCAGTATGCCTGTATGAGTGTCTCTTCCCTGACAGATTTTGTAAGCTAACAATAGCATTTAATTCCTGGACAGGACAGCAAGGTCCTTGGGGCACTGACTGCCGTTATCAATTTGTAAACCTTAATAAATTCTGAAATTATGTAGTTAATGGCAGTAAATCTGAACACTGTTCCAAATATGCTTTCAATTTTCCCCCGGAAATAATGCGCTGAGCAGTTGATACCATACAAAAATAGTGTTTAGATACTGAAATGACAAGCACCAGAGAAGAGCACCATACAATTTTCCAAACCAGACAGAAAGCAAAGAAACAGTTTAAAACAGTGTTGTGAAATATCACTCTACCCACCTATACTTTGCTTATTGTCAACACTTACACCTCAGTCTTACCTCTTTGTAACTATTTTTTACTTCTTCTTGCCTTATATCAGTTGATGCTGAGGACAGGCTTGAGACAGATGATCCTCTGCTGAAAGTTTCTGTTGAGCGCTGAGGGGACCTAAGCGGTGACTTAAAATTAGGGAACAAAAACCAAACCAAAACAGAAAAAGTTACTTATCAGATTAAGCAGGTTTAACAGGCAAAAAAACATTCAGCAACTTGCGTTGGTTGTTACCTCAGAAGCACTCTGTCCTCTTTCAAACGTTAGATAGTTTAATTCCATCAATGACAAAATCTGCATAAAAATATTAAGAGAATCAGCGTAACTCCACTGAAAGACGAATCTACTGACGGAAACACAAATTAGCCAACAACCTAGTATTACTAACTGGTTATGACGGAGCAGACTAAAAATACCCATTTACAAGTTTATGTTCTATACCACAAACTGTATTTATGCCATTAGATTTAAAATGTGACCCTTCCTCCTTAAAATGAAACACACATTTTCACTTTAATAGTACCAGACCACAAAATTCCATTAGCAGGTAAGCATCTACACCTCCATGGAACTGCATCAGAAAGAAAACAGGACAGAAGATAAAGAAGAATACCTTGGAATTTAGTGCACACTGTAGGGAAGTCTCCTTCATCCGGTTTTGAATTTCTGGATTTGCCCCATTTTGCAAAAGCACTTCTATGATCCCTTGATAGCCCCAACGAGCAGCTATATGGAGAGGAGTATCTCCCTTTTCATTACCAATATCTAGTCTACAGGAATGGACATCATAGTAGACTAAAGCTTTGACGCACTGGAAAGAAAAGGAAAGCTATCAATAAATTATAGTATTGTCTCTCAATTCATATAACATGTACAATCTTAAAAAGGTTCTTTTCATTGCTGCTCATATAATCCATTGCCTAATGGGCAGGCTTTTATGGTTCAGTGTCATTAAAAGAAGAGTTAAGTAACTCAACTAAACTTGCAGAATACTACTATCTTTAATGTGAATGCGTAATAAAAATTGCTACGAACTACTGAATAAAGTCCTCATTTACAGCATTAGTTAGCCTTCAAATCTTTTTTATTTACTTTTTACAATATGTAAGTTTACTGCAAATTCGCATCACAGTGTAATTCCAATCCATTAGACTATTTAGTTTGTTACAAAACAATTACTTACATCCTCATGACCGTAAGTGCAGGCTAAATGAAGTGGAGTATTTCCATTATTGTCCTGAACATCAGTACTTGCCTTATAGTGCAATAAGAGAAGCTTAAAAGAAAAAAAAAAAAGTAGACATTTAAGTAAATAAAAAATTAATGGACAAACAATTGTTACTCTGTGGATTCCTTTAGGTTTCCAGCATGATGAAGCACTTCACAAAAAATCAGCTGTCTCTCCTGTTTTAGACGCTACCCTCTTGGCATTACAGTACTGGTTTTGCCCTACCCTAAGAAGCAACTATAAGCTGCTTCTTACATATTCAGAGCTGTCATTGAAAAAATGAATCATCTGCTGCAGCAAACACTACAATACATATACTGCACAATAATTTATCCTGTATTTTAGGAGCCTATACAAGTGAAGACACAGCTTAATTTCAGCAATGCTAACTGAAGAATCTCACATATACAAAATCCAGGTACACAGTAATTAACGTAGTTACACAGTCTATCCTAAACACAATGCAAAGTCATTTAATTTATTCCAATGACTGCAATGGTTGTTCTGTCTTAATCAAGAGCAAAGAAGTTAACAGGCTCTCCGTTCGTACTGTGCATTAGATTTGTATTACTGAACTGGACAAATGATCTGGCATGCATAGCGATAGCTGTCAATTGCTTGGTTATTACACATGGCTGTAAACCTTGCAGTATAGGAGAAAATAAAATATGCAAACTACAATGATAAAAGATCCTCAAATTCTGACAGTGTACAGAGTTCTGGTAACAGCTTCTCAGAAGACCTAAATGACAGTAACAATACAACAGCTTAGTTAAGAGTCATATATTTAAGTACTTATTTTTATTTCTAATTAAGTCTTTTGGTGCTTACTGTAACATTTTGATATCCCTTCTGACAGGCAAGGTGAAGTGGAGTTGAACCATGGTAATCTGTGGCATTGACGATGGCTCCTTTGGCTACTAGTAAATCCACTAATGATGTTTGCCCTTCAAAAATAGGCAGACATTAAAAGAAAGAAGTGAACTTTGCAGAAAAACATTGCTACTCTTCACATTCAAGCATGAACTATAAAGCAAGATACCCTGCATTTCTGCATACTACGTTTCTACATACTGTATAGTCACTACTTTGGTACTTGTATTTTTGTTGCAGATTACCCAAGATCAAAGCCCCGTAAAAGAACCTCCAGCTAAAAGCAAACTATGCTTGCACCTTATGACTTAGAAAAGAAGGGAAAATAAAGCCACGTCACACAAAGCACTCTCCTATTGGGATTCAAGATAATAATGAAAAAAGGGAATTATTTATTTTTAAAAACTCACTAAGAAAATTAGTACATCTTCTAATAAATGTAAGATCAATGGCATAATGAACAGTACAGTACAGGAGATGGTACATGCATAGCCAGCTGCAGGAGAGAGGAATGATTAATTTCTCAATCTGCCAGGTCTGTGAAACAAGACTGGTTTCCGATGACATATTTTTACTTTTTTCACAGCTGAAGGAAGAACTGCTGTGGTAGCCACTAAGGCAAAAGTAAACAGCCAGCAAAGAAACACTAACTCGGCCATAAGAAACTGAGCTTAAAAGAAGATACCGCAGCTCCAGTCTGGGCCAAGATACCAGTTTCCATAGCAAATAAGCTGAAAACGCTTTCATGCAAAATTCACCCTTTTAATGCAAAGCTGGAAAACATGCTAACATAAAAATAAGAAACACAAGCAGAAGAAAACACAAGTGAAGAAAACCAACAATACTCACCACAAATAGCAGCTATATGAAGTGGTGTGTACCCCCGGTCATCTCGGGAAAATGGAGTGATAATGGAAGGATCATTCAGTTTCCTTTAAAACACAATGGTTTAAAAGCATCTCAGTTACCTATGCAGCAGTGGTAAGGGGAAGAGAATGAGAAAAAAATGCCAAAGCTGACAAAAACCTGATTTTGGAACTTTTTATCCTTTATCCTTTTCCACACAGGTTTACGTTTTGTTAAGAGATGTGGGGTTTGTCCAAAATGTTTAAGTTAGGTTCAAAAGGAGAAACATTTCACACCACATTCACCAAAGGACATACAGCCTCCATCGCAAAATTGGCTGGTTCCAAGGCACTCAATATTCCCCTGATATTTCTTCTGCTTTTTCAAACCACACGAACGTACACTCTACTACCTCCTGAAGTGCTACTAACTTCCTCTATAAGCAAAAGGAGTATACTTTCTAAAGCAGATCTTAGATTAAAACTTTCACGTAGCTTTTTGTGTATTTGTGGAGATGGAAAGCACTTACCCAGAAACTAGCTTTTCACATTTGTCACAGTAACAGAGCGGATGACACATTTTCTGTACAGTGTCCTTATCACTGTCACCTTGACTTAGTAATCGCTCCACTTCCTCCTGATTACCTGAAGCAATATGCTACACAAAGCCACAAGAAGAAAGAGAATGAGGGATCAATATATAAAGACTCCTTTTAAAGAAAAACAAGAAAAAACCCACAAAAAAACAGTCATTTACTGAAGCACAAAACAAAAGGAACCGATTATAAAAGACATGAATTCAAGCACTAGAAAGCAGAAACGCACAATATCACAGCACAAAACCCCCTAATGGGCATTCAGTATTAAAAAGAATCTGTTCTTGGCTTACTTCGCTTTCTATAAAAAATTAAAACAATTCTTATTGTTCTCTTTAGACTCCGTCACGAAATTGAGCTCCCTCTGTGCAAAAACATTTCTACAAAATTACTGAGTCTCTAGCCATAAGCTGTGAACACATATAATTAGAAGCTCTGCTTTGTGTCCTTGTATAGGCAAAATTCTTTTAGGATGACAATATGAGATTAACATATAATATGAAGTAGCTGTCAGGTGACCACATTTACATTATTTCAGAAAGCTCTTTCAATTTCAAGCATCAAAAGCTGTGAGAGACAACCAGATAGCAATACCACATCTGTGCATTAAATGAGCCAATCAGTACCAACAGCAGGAGCATTTCATCCTCATTTGCTTTGGTATTTCGTGTAACATGCTCAAATCTGTAAGATTATATTAACTTGGTGACATTTTGGCACAGAAATGCACTAGATTCAAAACACACTTTTAGCACCTACTAAAACATATTTTGCAGTAGTAATTAATTAACACTGCACTACATTTCAGAAAATCACTGAAAGGAAGGGGTATAAACATGCAATACTGAAGTACATATATATTCGGCCATAAAAGTTATTAACCTTAAATAAGCAATCTATTGGAGTAGCAGACATCTGGGACAACAAGTTCATCCTTTGTCTTAAAAGCAGCTTGTCACACAGTCTCTCAGATTCCTAAAAATAAAATACATAGATTGATTACTTATCTACCCATTTACAGGCAAAAAGTACCTTAACAGTCAAAATAACTTCTAAAAATATTAAACACTATATTTACCACTTATAACTTGTCAGATGCACATAAAACCTAAATCAGTTTCACATTTAGGATTCTAAGACTTAGAAGATCACACACCTAGTGTTTAAAGAAATACTAAGTAGATGTTCACCTTTACTGTAATTCTCCATGAACTAGCTCAGCATTAATGAAATTATGGTTGCACCATCTAAAGAACACAACAAAACCAGAAAAAACACAAAAGACAACAAGAACTCTAAGAGGTGCAATGCAGCTTTCTCATTAGGAGAATTAAGATTCTTCATTCTGGAAAAGATTTGACTGTGCAACTGGCCTGTAAATATCACAAAAAGTTCAAAGAAAACATGTAAAGAATGAATATCTGTTATTCCTCAAAACGTAAGAACTGGTATGCCCATCAAAACCATAACACATTAGGTCTGGGGAGGGACTGGGGAGAAGAGGAAAAAATGTTGGTTGTTGTATAACTCATTGCCATAGGATGTTGCAAAAATTGAAAGTATAAATAAACCCAAAAAGGCATTAGACAAATTCATGTAAGACATGTCTACTGAGGGTCAACTTTTAGTTGACCGAGATACAACTCTGAAGCAAAGACTCTGCTGAATACTCTGCCACTTGCTAGAAAATAAAGAACTGCACCAGGTGAAGCATTATTCTCCAGCACTCACTCATACAGTGTTTCCTACCGGTCACTTACAAATGGGAGACTGAGCTAAGCAGACATGTAGTGCAACTCTCACATCATGACTTCTCATTTCCTAAGAAATCTGAAGGTACGCCTCAGGATGCACTAAAGAACATACATGCTTTAAAAAACCAGATGGAAGTTCTTAAGTAGAATCAGATTTTGAAATGGCAATATTGAACCTCACATGAAATAAAACAGCAATCTAAAGAAAACGTTTTCTAAGAAAGCAGATGGAAACACTTGCACATATTCGATTCTGATCAGCTACTGCTTGTGACAGGCAGTGAACATAAATTCGTTGAATGTCGTTCTTGGATAACGACTATGTCCCTAGGAATGGAAAGACTCCCAGCATCCATCAAACTGAAGACCATCTCACTTCAGATAGATGCCCATGTATCAGATAAACTTTGATGGTTTAGGATGCAGGCTATATCTTCTACAATTAAGTCTGCAAAGACCAGATATAAATGAGTAAAAAACAGTCCAACTCTGCTCTTAACATCAGTAAGTCAGCAAGGAGTTTAAGAAACTAGTGAACTGCAAATAAACAAGATCCCTTGAACACCAAAGATGAAAAAGCTCAGGTTTTCTAGAAATTAGATCTCTCAAGTTTCAAAATTAACAGATGCCTCTCACAAAGCTGCCTAAAGAAACCCTCCATTGTATAGCAAACAATGTCATTAAAAACATGCCTGTGAGGTCTAGAGATAAAAGTTCAGATCTGTACTTCACAGTAAGTTGTTTGTGTTTAGATGCATGAAGATGACAACCATTCGCTAATCTTTTCAAATCTAAGTACTTCAGGTGAAGATACCCAAGCATATCTTTTCAGAATTACAAAGCACGTAACACTAGTCTCCTTGGATAGATTCTTCAGTGTGATCAGGAATAACTTCCCCAAGAAATATTTGAACGTAGATGTTATTAAGTGGGAAAAGAAAGCGTGAAAGTTTTACTGCTGATACAAGTTTCTGAAGCCTCAGAATTTCTAATATGGATGCTCAGAGAGCTTTATACTTTCACTATGGAGAATCTAAGCATGCACTAGCAAAACCTGCTGTAGTTTTAGTACTGTTCCTTTCACGGTGTATTTTACAAGAGAAGTATTTCCCAAGTGGAAAAATTATTTCATAGAGTCCAGAGTCACTTCAGACTGTAATCCTTATGTAGAAGTATTATCTTATTATACAAATCAGAAAGAAAAAAGTCCATCCCAGTTAAAACCACGTATCTTCAAATGGCAGAAGAATCGGGTATTAATTGAAATATTAAGCAAGCTTGAGCCTTCAAGACAAAACTTGCCTGTACCAGCTTTATTTGCATTCCAAGAATATAAAAAAAAATTGCTTTGAATGGGACTCTCTGGTATTTTAAATCTATATAATCTAGAAAATACACACACAAACATTAACAATCTTTCTATCTAACACTATACTAGATAAATTAAATATATGTACCTATATGAGTATACCTGTATAATGACCTATCCAAGGTGACTTTCACAGGTTGTAACTGATGACTTGGGGAAATTACCTCCGTCCCCCTTCCCTCAAAACACTTTATTAGCCTCATTTTGTGGTCAAGTCTGCCTTTGCTGGCTCTTCCCACCTGCACTTCCTCCATGCCAACCTCACCGCCTCTGACAGCTCCTTCCATACAAGATGATATCTGTTCCCTAGTGGCTCTACCTACCTACTCTATACCTTACTTCAACCCTCTCAACTACAGCATTAGCTGTGCACAGAAACATAACTAAGGCCCAATATTTATTAAATAAAATTCTAATTAAGTAAGGTTGACAACTCCCAGAAAATAAAACCCAATTGTTTGTGCTATCAGTTACATGCTCCGTTCCTCCCCACAACCAAAATGCCTCTCCAAGATTTGTATGACCTTGGGTGAAGGATTTGGCAGGTGCCTCTTAAGTGAAATCTTCTTACTGACATGAGGGTGATAATACACCCACTATCCCACAGGGTAGGTCCCTGCTGAGTTTTCTTTATGTAGTTAGCTCCATTAGGGATTGGACAACAGCATCTCAGCTGCCAGAAGGTCTGTCTGAAGCCAGCCATAAAATTAAGTGTAGCCACACAAGGGACTGTAATGAAGCCCCAGGGCACGGCCCTGTTCCTCCTCACTTAAATCCCACAACCCCTTCCAGTACAATCTGGAAAAAACAAAACCATGGGGCATCAACATGACAGCTGCTGCTGCTTTAAACAGAAGGTTGTCTCCTTCATCAGAGAACAATGGAAATTCCTCAACTGGTAAGTTCATGAAGGGAGAGCAAGGGTATCAGAAGCTTCTACCATGTTCCTCCACCTCCTCAACATCCTTTTTTAATTCCTGCAAATGGTCTATCTGCTACATATTTTCTTCTTCATTGTATGCCACCTTCTCCCTTACCCTACACTAAAGGGGGGTCTGGCTCTTTCAGCTGTGCTAGAAGGCAGGGGGTTACCTACTTCCTTGTCTTCAAGGTTCTATGGTTTTCCATCCCATCTCAGGGTGCTGCCTCCAAGCCCTGTTAACTCTTATGAAAGGCAATACAGAAGAAAGCAGTTCCTGTCACATGTCACTGTATACACACTAAAGCAAGGAAGTTAGCTAGCATGCTAGCACTAGTCTAGGAGCTGACCCAGGTGAGGCATGGACAGAAGCATTTTGCTTGCTCTTTTGTTAGTGCAAACACTAATGTAAGCAGTATGAGACTGCCCAAATATGTAGATCTTTCAAGATATGATCTCTCAAAGAAATAAATACGATATAAATACAAAGCACAGTGGCACTTAAGTTACTTGAGGGTGAGCCCGGTACAAAAAAACCCCTGCTATCCTTAGCCATGAAAGGAGGGATAGGACCAGGCATTTAATAGGAAACTTTGTTCTACAAATTTAAGAGCAGTATGGGTGGGTTTTTTTCCAGCTTGCTGGCATTGCTGTAGAATACAATTCTACTTTGGTTCCAGTCCTCCACCCAGACCACCAGCACTGCCATTTGTATCTTAATTGTTAATGATAGCAAGTGACTGCAGGAAGCAAAACTGTTTAGCAGGTTGTTTTCCTTTTAAACTATCATTTTTTTATTTTTTTTAACAACTCAATACAGCATTACAGACAAATAGTACAGTCTCTTTACACAAAATGAGTGGGTTGGTTGGGGTTTTTTTTGAGTGTACAAAACAAATCCATGCATGACAGGTTCATGGAAAGATCCCAGACAAGACCAAAACCAAAAACAAAAGGCTAAAATGTTTAAGTGCTTCTTCTTTAAGACTGTGCCCCAGGTTGTCCCATCCCAAGCCCTGCACACTGAGCCATTATTCTGGCCCCTGCCATTAGATTCCAGTGCTTTGCATGTGGGCAGACTGAGACACATTGAATTCACTCTGATTGCAAGTTCATTCCTTTTGGTTTTCACATCAGATGACAAAAACAATTTTTCAACAGGAGAAAGCTTTACAGCAGCAGTAAGACTGGATTCCTTTACTAAATTAGGTACAAAGTTCTTCAGTCACAGAAGTTTCTGAAGTCACATTATCATCCTTGATTGGCCTAAAGGGATTTGACCTGATTGACAGAAGGTCTAGTTGCCCAGTAGGAAATAACTCAGGCATCCACAAAGTTCCCGCCCCTGCTTGGCTGAAGATCCTCAGAGCAAAATTTGACCTTCAAACATCCCCTTATCATAGCCCTGCACTCCCATTAAACTATCAACTCTGTACAACAATCTGTGCTGCAAACAGTGAATTTTTGAAGTATGAAGATTTACTGAATAATTCTAAATTACACTGCAACATGTTTTGCTAGGATAGCTAAGCTTTTTTGAATTATCAAATAAAAAGTCTGTTTAAGCTATGCCTACTCTTGAGTACTGCACTGCTTTCACAACCATGATACAGGGTACAAACAGGAGAAACTTAGGAAGACTGAGCCGCTGGAAAATTTTTCTGTCATTTTTCCTCTAATCATATGAAGAGGCAGACTTGACGTTTAACTACTTCCTCAAGGAGCATGCAATGAACAACAAGTATTGCTACAGGATTAAGACTTCATTGTAATCACTTAAATCATTTTAGCATTTGTTTCAGGTATAGTGACCTCAACTCATTTTTTTAAGTGCAAAAAATGAATTCTTACATTAGCTGTTTGTGTACTCCAACTTGATTTACACTCACAATGGAACAGTCAAGCTTATCAAATACACATTTGACAGACTTTAAGAGTGGCTTACTGTTGATCTGTCAGAGAGGTTGCCTTGTCGTATGTATTCTATCGCAGCCTCAATTGAGGTTAGACAGTATCCCAATTCATCCTTCACTGAACTGCAAAGCCTGAAGTTCTTTATGTAACTCAAGTTGGCCATCCTGAAATAAAAAGTTAAAGCCATGAACCACTAAATACAAGATGGTATTTGCATGATTAAGATACTACATATCTTAATACTGCAACTCCTCTTAGCCAATTCAGACAGGCAATAGGTGTGGGTTAAGAAAATTGTTCTAGAAAGATTGTTAGGCTAGCAATACTATGGCTATTCTAAGCTTCGTAGATGGATCAGATCTCTACTTATCTCTTACCTACTCAGAAGTTATTAACTGAATATAAGGAATATGAAGGACAGAGTAACAGCAGCAGGAGATTGTTTCACATGTCAAACATCAATGTTTCAAGCACCGCAAACATCATTGTAAAGTGGCAGCTACAGATGCAAGGAAAAAATGCTGATCTGAGACACTAGATACACCAACACTAAAATCCAGTTCAGGTTCAGGTGGAAAGGTTAGATATACTTCTATTGATAGTTAGGAGAGATCAATGCAGTGGCACAGGCTAGCAGCAATCATTTAAGCATTCAAACCTAGTTTGATACATTTCATGTAGAGAAACATCTAAAAGTTGCATAAAGGTTTCACAGCTGCAAACACAGATGAGGAAGGACCAGTCTATGAATCCCACACTGGCATGCGGGTTTGGTAGAGAGATGGCCTCCATTACAACTTTTTTCTAGACTGGGAATCAAAACAAAAACAGCACTAGGATTCCTGATAGGTCCTTGATTTGGTCACACCTGTAATACACATTTGCAGTTTGTCCTAACAAAAATAGGTTTTCTGCATTACATCAGCCCCTCTTACACTTTCAGTAAGTTATTACTACAAGTTCAGAAACATTTACCCATACAGCAGCATTACATGTAAGATACCGTATAGGACTGTATAGCCAAAATAGTTACATACCAGTTTGGGATTTCTGTTTTTACAAGTAAATACAGCAAAACAGAGAGAAGATCATCTGCACACATGGTTTCCATGTTAACTAAAAAAAAGAATTTACATCTGATGTTAGTCATATCATGGTTCAAATCAACTGCAATACCTATAAATTGAGTTCCACCTCCTAAGACTAAATGGCAGCTCTACTAGTAGAGAATGCATTAAGTAACCAAGGCAGCCCTTCAAATTTTCTCAAACCCCCTCTAAAATACGCTGCCAGGAGCCAAAAAACAAGAGTATTGATTTCAAGATTATCAAGGAACATGGACAAATATACAAGAACAGTCCAGCAACAATCCTGTGGTGTGTGAAACTGATCACGCTCAATTCTTCAGTATGAGAAAACATCCTAGCAAATGCAAGCTTCTCTCAAGCTCCAGCTAGAGCACATATAAGCTAACCAAATACTCCACCTCACCCCACAAGTATCTTACCTCCGTTTTGCTTTTAGAGACCTGCAAGGCAGACCCCAGCCTAATGGCGTTTAATACACAAGTGGCATGTAAACAGCTGTATATATGAAGTGCTTTGTGCGTACTGGTTAAGAAAAAAGTTTAAACTTAAGTTATTAATTCACTCTTTACTGACCTCTTTGGCTAGGAGATTGCATAATAATTTGTACCACTTTTCGTAGACAAAGTAGCTTCTGTTGAGGGGAAGTACATTTGTTCAACACACCCAGTTCTCGCTTTGCACGTGGTATATTAAAACTACAAAATAATTTGAAAGATATAGTTAGCATAAAGAGTTCCTGGTCCTTCGGACATACATGATGTCCAAACCCTAAATTTTAACTTATTCAGAGCTGAAATGAAGAATGGTATTAAAATATTTCCATCTGTACTCCAAGTACACTTGCATTTCTGTAACCTATAGATGGAGAGTGAGGAATAAGAATATAAAAGCAAAGGAGATAATTATCAATGCAAAACCTGCCCTGAAGTGAGACTTGCAAAGCTTTGCTTTTCCATCAAAGGAACGAAGTGTAAGAAAAACTTGCTATTGTCTAAAGAAAACACATCTTGGCTGGCCTGAGACCTATTTTAAGACAGCATCTCAGTGACGCAAGAAATCCACAGTCTCTCTCACCTGAACTCTGGTTTCACTCCAATGTCTTTTTGCTGCAGGTCTTGAAGGCTCCTCGTGATTTTGTTAAAAGCAGCATCCTAATCAATGGAAAGGCAACAGTTTTTTAGAATGCATTAGATTAATGTAACTAATCTTCAGCAAATCAAACTCACTCACCTCACTTGCCTCAATAGTCCCCACATATTTGAAGACTAGATCATAAATAGCATGGTGGATATACATCTGTAGAAAAAAAAAAGATACAGTACTTTAGGCATGAAAGAGAATCAAAAATAGCTTGCTAATTATTTTCCTTCATTTCAGATGCTTACTTCAACTGCTTGTTTAATCAGATTCATCTGCTCTTCTTGCTTGGCAAGCATCTTCTAGAAAAGGAAAGCCATACAAACAGTAGGAGAAAGTTAGATAATCTTAGCCTAAGTAACACTATGTACTACGTATTTAGTGGAGTAAGTGTTTACCAAGTGCGAATCTCTCAAAAGATGCTGGAGACATTTGGTATAAAGTGCATTGACAGAATCCTGGGGGCAGACGAGAGAAAAGAAAAAGCAATCAGATTCAGGTTAATCTGACTTGAACTAACAAAGCATAAATAAGCAATTAAGTCTTCCCTGCCTTCGAAGTGTGCAGTATGGTAAGCCTTTTAGCTAGAAAAATTGCCTTTACATAATAGTTAGGACATCATTTACAATTAAGAATTGTACTTTCTCCCTTCCCACCTTCCTCAAGTCTAGACTACTCTGACAGAAACGCTCAATAAGACAAAGATATCCAAAGCAGTGAAGTGAATTGTATTTAATTAAACATCAAGCAGCAAGATACTGACTATGTAGTGGCGCAGGCTTTTCCTTTCATGTTCTTTAAATGTTCTATAGAAAGATCCTATGTATTTATCAAATCTCTCACAATGTCTTCCCAAGAATTCTCTAACATCTTCGATATTTTTAAGAGAATAGGAGTTTGATGAAGCTGTAGATTCACCTAAAATGAAAGCCAAGAATTAACACATAGGCTTAATAGGTATGCATGGTAAAGTACTTTCTGTCCCTATGTGTGGGGCCAACTTGTGTACAATGAGACATTAATTCAGCTTACTATAACTGAAGGTATCGCTTTTAATTAAAAGAATTTGATATATCTCATTTAGAGTAGCCTTTCTCACCTTTTATGACACGTATTTATTTGGAATAGCTAAAACTAATTTCTCTTTTTTACCCTGGGGTAATTTATTGCCACATGCACTCAGATTATGAGTTGTCCAAGTCAAGCTTGAAAGTAGAAAAGCACATTACAGTATTGACTGAATGCCCACGCAGGACATTAGCGTGCTCTAAGTGAGCTGTAAAAATCCCATCTTGGATTTTTATATAACCTATTCTTTATTTAGACATGCTTTCTCCGAATGGGAGAAGCAAAGTTGATTCATGTAAACATTGAACCAAATCCACTTTCCTTCTGAATAAGACAATTGGATTCCTCACTTAATTCATACTGCTTTTCTAAAAATTTTTTTTCTAGGCAAGTCTTTCATTTGCAATCAAGGCAGCCACCTAATAACAGGCTTAGATCTCATTCACTGAAAATCACATTTGAAATTACAGATTACCTCACTTCTGAAAGACTGCTGTACAACTACGTTAAATAATAGCCAAAAAAGGAACACCACAAGAATAATTTTTTAGATTTAGGTTGATATTTATAGAATTTCAGCCTATAAGTATGCCAGCTTTCTTTATTTTTCAGAATAAACTTTCATACTTCCCTCAGCACTATTTTCACACTACCCTAGTATTACTTCACTTTGTAATCATGTGTTTCAAATAGATATGTATTTAGGAAGACATAGATGTTTTTATTTCCGAAAAAGCATGTGTTTTAAGAAGCTTCTGTTCCTTTCAATTAGCAAACAGATTGTTATACAAAAGCACAAGGAAATCCCATTTTAACATTAGCCTTGGAAATAGCGTTCCAGCCTTATGAAGAGCACTTTCAGTACTAGGACAATAATTAGCACATTCGACTTAATGGCACAAACCACCACCAAAAGACCTACTACATAACTGTGCTATAGCAATCAAAATAATTTACCTCTCCAGTTTTTTGTGTATCCACCTTGCATCTCAGGGCACATCACATCTAAGACTAAATTCCTTTTTTAAGCAGTCAGTATTAAACTGAGCGTTGCTAAAAAATCATGCTGGATTAAGTATGCCACAGATTATTTTTAGTGCTGAGACTGGGGCATAGACCCTACAGGATTAAGTTTGCCTGGCAGCAAATTAATATTTCTCTCCAGCAGCATACCAACATGCACCCCAGCAGGTTAATAAATACCAAGAACTTCCAACCAAGCCAACACTTTTCATAATGAAGAAAGTGTATTAAGCATACTTATTTTCTCAAGGTGCAAATAAGACCACCAAGTTAACATTCCAATACATACTTGAGCTTTCCGATTTTTCCAATGGATGAGCTATGCACAATATGCTAAAGCTTTCTTCCTTTTCATTGTAAAATGTTTCCTCAAAAAGAACGGGTACCGAGAGATGATAATTGAACCCAGTTCCTAAAATGATGAGGTTTCCTTGTATGAAGATCTCCTGAAGCAAAACAAAAAACAGATCAAGGGTAAAACACCAGAAGAAAGTTGCTCTTAGACATCTGCATTGCATAGATTTCCAGCGAAAAAAGAGAATCTTGCAAGACAAGAACGCCCCAAATTCAAGAGATTTCCTATTTTCATGCTGTATAGGCACCAAAGACTCCTTCAGCCTACAATAGCTAGCTAAAACTTGCTTATACCTACTTTCTTTGCAAGTTTACTACTGGAAGAGGATTCAGACCCAGGTCAGTCCAAGGTCTAACTATCTGCAGATATTTAGAGCACTTTCAGTAGAAGGGAAATTGAAAAACAATTGAAAATTGAGACCTAAGCCCAGCTTCAGAAAAAACACCACGTATCTTGTCTACATTTCCCATGCTCAGCTTTATTTTCTCAAGCAACTCCAGCGAGGACATCTGCAGTAGGAAGATCTAGATCAGGGGTCCTCAAACTACAGCCCATGGGCTGGATACAGGCCCCCAGGGTCCTCGATCTGGCCCCCGGTAATTTACAGAACCACCCCCCGCCCGGGGTTGGAGGGGGAAACCAAGCAGCCACAGATGACCTCCTGCCACTTCATCCACACGCCAGCCCCCTGTTTAAGAAGTTGGAGGACCCCTGATCTAGATGATAGCTTGCAAACAGGTACAAGATCTCACACTGCACTGCAGAATTGCAAGTAAAAAGATGTGATCCTATGCAATGTTAGCATTTGTTATCATGGCTTGCTGCTATACTTGTCAGTTTCTACTCATACTCAGCCAAATTAATACATCAGGCCTCAGACACAGCTTGATAACATAGTAATTTTGTCTTCAGTCTTGGTGAATTTGCATCTGCACACAATATAGGCAGGTTACTATTTGCCTGGAAACTAGAGAAACAGTTCTTAAGTAACAGAGGCTCTTCTGCCACACAACAGAATTCACAAAATTGACAAACTTGCTTTACTGAAGTAGTAAGCTGAAATCAAAGGCTGTGTTACCATCTCTACAAAGCAACTATTCTTGTGTACATGCCAAAACACGGCTTCTGCTAGAAAGCAGTATATCCCCGAGAACTCTGGCTTAGACGGGCAACATCCTACTTTCGCCAGTTAGCCCTAACTCCTAGCTACCTCTCCTGTAACCATTAGTTCCCACTATCAAATATTAAAAACAGAAATACCTTTCCATTTAAGGTTTGAAAATTTTCTTTTAATGGCTTCAGGACATAAGATTCAAACTGGCAGCTGGAAAGACTGTTGCTTGAAAGGCTTCCTTTGCATGGAACTAACACCTAAAAAAGTTAATCATGTTTGAGAGAGAAATGCCATGTATCACCAGCTAAACACCAATAGCTTTTGCCCTTTAGAGGCAAGCAATTGAATCTTAAACATTTACTAGTAGATGTATAGCAGCCACAGGGTGCTTCTGTTTAAATAAAATAAAAGGCTACTGATAGACACACAGTCCAGTGTGTCACAGTTTAGTGACTTATCTGAAAAAGGAAACAATACTAAGAAGAGACAAAAATCTTAAGTCACTTATCACCAGTCCACTGAATGACTTAATTTGGCAGCTAACAGAAGTACATTTTCAAACTAAAATGAAAATGCATCAGAAAATATAAAAAATCTAAGAAACATCTTGAGTCTACTGCACACTAACAGATTGGCAGTTTGAGACAAATTCCCAATTAGAAAGCAACACATCATGAATACAACAAACACAGTATGTACGCTGAAAAGAAATGCATCTCATTGTCAAGGAAGAGAAGCATGAAGGAAGTAGACCTTTCAGTACACAGAAGCTTTCAGAAATGGTGTTAGAATACAGACAGATTTTAGCATTTCACTCTTCAGCTGATCACTTAAGCTGATACTTAAGTAATACACAATTGAAAGAACCTTGTACAATTTAAGGCTTGATTTTATAATCGGGTAACAAAAACCTCCAATTTCAATGGAGAGTCCACACAATTTTGGATGAAGGGTAATTGCAGAATACCAAGATCAGAAGTCTAAGGACTGGAGATTTTATTCCAGCTCAGTTTAATGACTTTGTTATGTAAAATGCTATCAGAAATGCATAATTGTCTGTCCCTCAGGGATTTCAAAAGGTAAATCCCATTTGAAGTTGTAACAAGTGAGAGTATGTAACCAGTTGACAGCAAAAATAAGCTTCCTGTAAAGTTTAGAAACACCACCAACTTTGACCTTTTACTACCACGCAATATATCAAGAGTTCCATATTGGTAAATAACAAGCATCTTCAATTAAAAGTTGCCCTGCTTCACTTCCAGGTTTTGTAGGCTTGCAGTAATCTTTACATGTGTCATTGCAGGCATGTGATCTAAATTCATATAGCTACTATTTAATAAGCAGCTTTTAAATATACTTATTTGTACTTACAATACCGTGGAGTTCTGCAACTTTGCTGCAGAGATCAGGACGTCGCTTCTGAATGGCCAAATAAAAGGGATTTTTCAAGATATCTTCATCATACATAGCCATATGGACTTCAGATATTCCAAGATTTTCTAAGATACATATGGAGAATGGTTAATGTATCATACATGGTATCTGTTAAAACATGGTATTTGGGAATACCTAGGGAGCAGTTTGATTCCCCTTGTCTAAAAAGAAAGAGGAGTTTCAGGTCTCAATGCAAGCAGTCAATGGCACGCTTACCTAATAAGAAGGTGCCTATAGTTACTCAGAAGTTATTAAAAAAATATTTTTTATGAATATACATTTCCAACTATATAATTATCCTCATAATGTCTCCTTAGGCCTTCCAGGTGTTGGAATCTAACAATACATGATATGTTTGTAGAAAACTTAGGAGAGCAGAAGAGAAATTAAAGTCTACATTGTTACCACTTGGACATATAAGATAACGTGCACTGTTAAGATCTAAAGCCAAGAAACACGAATTAAGAGCTGCTTTACAGAGACTCTGCTGCATCACAGAACACTGACACTTTTGCAGTATGTTCACATAAATCCAAGACTCACCTGTGTAAGGATTACTGACTGACACACATCAATGAGTCACCCAGACAGTGTAACAGGAACCCTTGTGTAAGGCAATCCTCAACTTTCCAGGGAAAGTTACAGGAAAGACGTACACCAAGGAGATATGACTATCCATGTGATAAATTTCACAGAAGTCCCTGTAAAATGCATTATTTGCAGTCATCTCTACTCACATGGAAAAAGTCTTAAAGATCTGAGGTCAGTCTGACACATAACATTTGGCAAAACAGTGAGCAAAAAAAAAGCGACTGAAGATAGAAAATCCAACCTGTAGGCACTGGAAAAGCTATCACTAGATGCATCACAGGGAAAAGATTATCTCAAGGCACTAGACCCTTGCTTGCTTGCTTCCCCAGTCCTAGTTCTCTATAAAGAATGACGACACATCCTGGACACAAGGGCAGGAAAAACTCCTGAGGTTAACAGGCTTACAGGTGCTTAATTGACTAGTCTGTCTTGTACCTTTTCTTCTCATCCAGCTTCCCTTAGGAATCAACAGATGTTGCATGATTTCCTCAGCTCCTGCAATTTCAGCTACGTATCTCAAAAGTATGAAAACAGCAGCAGAACTTTAGCTTCAGCAAGCCAGCCTTGCACAATCAGTATCTGTTTTCTTAAATGTGGAATCATACCTAGCACATTATTTGCTTAGTGTGAGCTTGTGTACTTGTTCTGTAGCACTCAACCTCTTACTACCAATCTCATACTGGTAGTAAAATGCCTTTCTCTGTAGATCATGGAAAAGACATGAAACCATTGTATGGCACTTTAATAGAGAAATATACACCCACCTCCCGCTGATTTTTACATGGCCTTTAAGTTCCAGCTATGCTGTTAACTGATCTGCAGTCTCATACCTCCTTGTAATTAGGCACAAGGAGAGCTCCCTTAGACAGCTGAAGACAAACATGATCAGCTAAAGCTGCAAGCAGTTTCCACTATGAAGTTACCACCAATTACTCACAGTCTGGACAGCCCCAGCCTGAACCACTGAAGTCTGGCAGCGGCAGATAACTGCCTCAGAGGTTCCTGTGAAGTTCCAGATAAAATGGTTCATCCGCTTTCAAAACATACAGTAAAACTAAGAGCTTCTACAAAAAATACTAATTCAGCAATCCCAACACAGTGTGCTTTGGAGCTCAGATCTGAAGTTTTCTAACACAAAGGATAAGAATGTGTTTGCTCATCGACACTTTCAAAAGGCTAGCCAAGTTCAGTAATTCAGACTTCAAAACTAGAAAAGGGACAGCTCTGCACAAGCTCAGCATGGCCCAGCAACGTACATTTGCAGCCCAGAAAGCCAACAGCACCCTGGGCTGCAGCAAGAGAAGCATGGTCAGCAGGTCGAGGGAGGGGATTGATTGTCCCCCTCTGCTCTGATGAGACCCCACCTGCAGTGCTGGGTTCAGCTCTGGGGCCCCCGACATCAGAAGGACACAGGCCTGTTGGAGCGAGTCCAGAGGAGGCCACAAAGATGACCGGAGGGCTGGAGCAGCTCTCCTGTGCAGACAGGCTGAGAGAGTTGGGGTTGTTCAGCCCAGAGAAGACAAGGTTCCAGGGAGACCTTATAGTAGCCTTCCAGTACCTAAACAGGGACTTATAAAAAAGATGGGGACAGGCTTTTAGTAGGGTCTGTAGCAAGAGTACAAGGGCTAATGGTTTTAAACTACAAGAGGGTAGATTCAGATTAGACATCAGGAAGAAATCCTTCGCTGTGAGGGTGGTGGGACACTGGAAGAGGCTGCCCGGAGGAGCTGTGGATGCCCCATCCCTGGCAGTGTCCAAGGCCAGGCTGGATGGGGCTTTGAGCAACCCGCTCCAGTGGAAGGTGTCCCTGCCCGTGGTGGGGGGGTTGGAACTAGGTGATCTTTAAGGTCCCATACAATCCCAAATCATTCTGTGATTTTATGATCTGTCCTGCCACAGTGCCTAGGTAAACAGCACAATCACCAGTAATTCCACAGCTGATGACTGCTGCAAACATTTCCTGGCAGGCAGCTGCAACCCAAGCTCAAGCTGTGGGGTTCTTCAGCCAGTAGTAGGGGCAGAAGAAAAAGCAGGTTCGCTGAAGGAACACCAATATCTCATCACAGATCTGTAGAACATCAGGGCTAAGACAGACTTTAACAAGCAGGACTAGTTAGCTGCAAAAAAAACCCCACAAACCTGCCTGCTCAACAGCCAGCTAGGCCACAATTCCAAGTAACATCTTAAACGACTGCACCTTGCAGTCCAAACATGAATCAGTGACAATTATATAGAGTCAAGCACCAAGCAAGGCTGTATGTACACACATGCACAGCCTGCGAAATAGTCTGCCATGGCAAGACTTATTTTGGAGCCCTACATCCTGTTTTGGGTGCTGCATTTCACAGGATGGGAACTGACAGGGGGAGAAGCTGAAGTGAGAAAGGCAAGAAAGCCCTGGAAGCAGGATCCAAAAACATGGAATGCAGTTACATTGTTTATGCTGAAACATGTAAGAATTTTTTCCCAGACAGATCAAGTTATCAGTGAAGGGCATTTTCTTCCACATCTGTAAAAGAAACAGGCCTTAGCTGAAGAAAACAGATTACAGCTCAGGAACACCTTCCAAAAGAAGATAAACACATGTTTTAGATTGCTTGACAAAGTTATCAAGTCTCTCTGGTTGTAAACCTTTAAGAACCTGTTAGAAAAATCTCTGCTACAGATCATGGACATAGTGAAGCTAGGAGGCTAGATTGTACGGTCTCTCAAGGCACTTTCCAAATCAACCTTTTATTAACAGAGTTGGCCCACTAAGGCATCTTCGTCTGCCTTTTTATTTGGTGAGTTCACATTCAGTATCTGGTCAAGCAGTAGATGAGACTGCTATGACCCTCCCCAACACAGTGATGGAGATGGTATTAGCATACCATGTACTGTACTGGGGAAAAGAGTACATTGATAGAAGGCAACAATCAAGCATGAGACTGCAGAGACAAAATTACAATGCACAAGTGTTTCCAACTGCTACAGCTATTTTGCCACTCTTCCAGCTTAATGAATCTTTTAAGCCCAAAGATTTCTTCCCATAATAGGAAGTGGGAAGAGAAAAACACATTCCACAAGTCATTCTCATCTAGAAATTCATCTCACTACCAAGATAACCCAGTTGATAATTGTGTCCAGAAAGGAGTTAGAAACAACATTTCATTCCCTAGCAAAACAGGTGGAAGAGATTTATGGGAGGAATGAAGCTCCCACAGAAAATCTGAGCTTACAAAGCATGCTGCCTGTATGCCTGATGTAGCTCTGAAGTCATTGCCTGCCCCCGAAAACACCAGCAACTAGGGTACTTTAAGAATCATTCCAGTTGACAGATCAAAGAGCTTGAAATTATAACCTTCGGTTCCTGGTTCAGGAGTTAACACACCACAAATAGCTAGTTTTAAGACACTTAGTGGCAGCCATATAGATTATTTTACTGCAAAACTACTGACAGGCTTGAATCACGCTTGAGAGCTCCAGCAAGAAGTGAAAAGTAGCTGCATTCAGACATTGCATTCTGGCACTTTAGGTATTGTAACACAACTAAGATGCCATCAAGGTGCTGTACCACAAGGAGGAAGCTAGAACTTCTAGTTCACATGGATATTTGTCACCCTCCTTGAGCAGAAGCAGATCACAAGCTCTGAACTGCTCACTGCTTGCATGTTCCTACACAGCAGGAAGTAACAGCTGGCCAAACTACTACTGTTTTGAGAATCACAACTCTTACTTCCTTCCCTTTTCTTTCTCCCTTACCACTGCATCTGCTCAGTACTACATTAATGGATAGTCATCAAATCAGATTACAGCGTGGGTATGAAAAAGGGTAGAATACTTAACTACAACAGTTAAGTTACTATACTCATTTGGACCTCCTTAACCCATCCACAGCATTCTTCAGACACGCAAGTGAGGATGTAGAAACCATCTACAGTTTAAGTAATTACAGAAATTCAAATAACTTAAAATAGATTATATCTACAGAATCAAAACAGTACATTAAAGCTTCCCCAAAAATTGGCTCAAACATTTTTTAGATTGTCAATTTCTTTCCACCCCAAAAGTTAAATGTATCTGAAAATACTGGCTAATGCATTGCTGTAATTCTAGGAATGCATTAGAATACTCCATTGAGAGTTCGTTAGTAGAACACAACGTCCCATTTCAACCTAATTTAGCCGGGGGGGGGGGGGGGGGGGGGGGGGGCGCGCAGGGCAGCAGCAGCATACAGGCTTATTCTTCTAGTTGCACCTCAGACAGCTTTAGATTTACTAACACTAAGAAAGCAGGAAATGTACAAAGCCTTATATACATTACCAGAACTGTTTAATGCTTAACAAAAAAAGCCTACTAAAACTTGTAATAAGCCATTTTTGCTATGAAGTTTATTAAATTCTATCATGCTGAGCTGTAAAGCAATACACAAGTATTAATGTTACATAAAATGTTTAAATGGAATCATTTAACTGTGTGGCTTTGTGCCTGTAAACACAGAAATAGCTCAAGTTGCTGGAAGAACAGAAGCTAGCTGATCAAATAATCTAATAAGCATTATGTTACTGTTTTTAAAAAAAACATAAATATAACCTCAAAACAGCCAAATCATTTCCAGATTAAAAGCAGAGTTATGACTTTAATAATATAACTAATGGTACAAGGATAGCTAAAGTGAAAAACATACGGAATCCAAGCATGTCACTTTTCTCCAAAACACTGAAAATGAAGTCTAATGATCTTTGGTATTGAAAATGAGTAGGATTTAACTATAACAGTTTGTCATTGACAATGTGTGTTTTCTTTTAGCAATAGTCAAGTCAGGTACCTTTCACAGACCTATCAGGTTTCAGTTCCTTTTAAGAAGCAGTCTGAAATTTAAACAAACAGCCATTAAAGTAGAACATGTCCTTGTATTTGCACTGTTTCTTGGCAGTTATATCATGTCCACATTCAAGTTATACAACTATTTACTCAATTCTTAGGCACATCATCTTCTGAATGTCCTGCTTCACCACTATTAAAGACTTAACAAAACATGCTGCAGACAAAATGCCTTTTAAAACAGAATTAGGGATTCTATACACAAACACTCTATATTCAGTGTTAAACAGTCTAAGACTGTGTTTTCACAATGGCATTTTAATAATACTTTGGCAGAACAAAGACAGTAGAACAGCTACCAAAGTTGGTAAAAATTAGCCTAGTACAGTAACCTGAGATCTCTCCAGGAGAGCAAGTTAGGATAGTACACTAGGATGCTATCGTCAAGTATATCAGCATCCTTTCCACAAAAGTCCAGCTACAAAGCTGAACATGTTCTCCAAAATCTTCAATACGAGATCCATTAGCATGTCACATTCACAAAGCATAAATTCCCTGAATTCCATTTGCACAGCAATACTGTGAAGTTTCACATGGCATCAATTTCATCACAGCTTGCAGACTCTACAACAGTAACAACTAAGGCTTAGTAAGCCAGTAACTAGAATATCACTTGCTGAAATGCTCAAAATAATGAGAAAATCAGAAGCAGCAACTTGCGACTCAACTAAAAGATGTTCAGCTCAGAGTAGCTGACGTTTCTGATAAACTCAGTACACGTATTTATCACTAAAACTGCAGAGCTCTGCAGAAAAAGGAAGTAATTGTTCCTCAGTTCTAAATTACTCTAAAAATATTAACAGAGGTGCTTTTCCCCTCTCTCCCCTTTAAGAGCACCACTTGTTAGGAAGAACAGCAATGCTAAGCGTATCTTAAGATACTTTGCAAACAAAAAGGAATCTGACAGTGAAAATTAACTAGTCTCAGTCCAAATAAAAGTCTAGTTACCCCTTCAGCCACTGCTGAAGCACTATTACTGAAGCACCTGCACTGTTACTCTCATTTAGCCCGCTTCCAGGCAAAGGTTAAAATCTGGACTTGAGCCCTCAAATCAGCACTCAACTCAAAAACAAGAGATCCTTTCTCTGTTTCTGAGCACACAAGAAACCTTACTCCCTCCCATAAGAAAGGAACACTGAGCATATTACAAAAAAAAAAAAAAAACAACCACACTGAGACATGTTCCAGTGCACCCTGCTCACCGCAAGGGAGCAAAGGAGGAAACAATTATTCCTACTCCTTTTAGGTTCAGCTTGTATTGATTTCTGTGAAACTGAAGTATGTTAGAATAACACCTCTGTATTACCATATTATAGAGTGGTGGATTTGCATCAGTCAGCTCAAGCCCTCCTAACAACAGGGGAAAAACTAAGTCTGATGATACCAGAACATCAGTCTGACAGTGATGGAACAGGGGCTGGAAAGGAGGAGTCAGCAGCATTCCAGGAAGACGCTCATTTCTCTCAGTATCTCCCCTTCAGGCACACATTTCCTCCAGTGAAGGGTTAAGAGCTGGCACAGGACCTCATGATTTTGGTTTCCTCTCTACCCAACAATCTCAAGCCCTACTTATGCCTAACAACTCCAGCCCTCCTACCACTGCTCCCACCGCTCTCAAACAGGCCCCCCGCAGAGCCCCTACAGCGCCAGCCAGCCACAGGGGAGCACGGCACCCATCTGTTTCTATCAGTTCCTCCTGCAGCTTTTCATTATGAACCTCACCTCGTAAATTCTAAAACTGAGCTCATTCTTAGTAAGTAGCAAGTAGGTTCACCCTTTGTTTTAAGTGTACTTGCACCACAGTGTGATGTGGACACACCCTTGTCTCAGACTTGACAGCAAAGAACATACTGGCTTGACTCCAGTCACCCCTTTCCTTCCTCCAGAGTACATTTTTAAATGCAAGTGGCTCATCCTTTAGCAGGCAAGCTTCCCACTTTTATCTAGTCATTGCTGTTGATTTTTGAGATACTTGTTATTAGCCAAGTATCAGGAATAAGCTGTATTCACTGCAGAACAGAGACGAGATTCCCAATTCTTGCAGGTTTAGAAATCTACCAGAGTAGCTGCAAAGAATTTTCATTCTTTGGCTTACCACTATTAAAGCTACATTAAATTCTCAGATGGGGAGCCCCGAACTATTCACAAGCAAGGCCTGGAACAGAGTGCAGAGAATGCTGGTCAGTGAACCACAAACAGTTACAAGGAACATTTGTAGGAAAAACATTAACAGAAAGCACAAGGTTCCCAAAACAGCTTCTCAAACAAGGATGCTTCCTCTACATACTAGTGAGCTGTATTTTATGCCACCTCCTCAGGCTTGCAGAGGTGTCCGCACAGGTACTTCTTTGGAGGGAGGAAGAAAACAAACTAAAGCTAAACAGTGTTTCACTTTAGCCAATTATTTTGATTCTTTAGTGACTGGGACAAGAGAGTGGTGTAATTCCCCAGCCTGTGTATTGAGCAGGCAGTGGGCCTGAACACTGTACTGCCGAGTTGTGAGTCACAGAAGGTGACACCGTTTCTTGACTACAGAGTTAGACCACCAGTTTCACAGCAGACCACATAAGGTTGGTATCCACTCCAAGGCTAGAAGTCTGTCAACAAATCAAGTACGCAGGGTCAGACTCAGCACAGGCCACACACAGAAGTGTAACGTAACTAAAGCCAGCAACCCTGTAGCCCACACACCGTAGCTCAAACTGTCCTTAAGCCGGACAACTAGACAGGAATTTCATCCATTCCCTGTGTATCTCAAGAGGAAAACCAAGTCCTTGCAGGCCAGCACCAAGTCTTACGTCATCATTGCAAGAAACAAACATCAGACCATTACTAGAATATCTAGTTAAGAAAAACATTGTAAAATTACACTAGTTCCCTCCTTTAGGGAGCAGAGCAAGGGTAAGGAAGGTTGGAACACAGTTCAGCATGTAAGTTCTTTTAACTAGCAAAATCAGTTATTTTTACCACCGCTGTTTTTTGGATGCTATGTAATGCACCACACACCCAGCCTGAGGTAATTAAGAGCATCCTGACAATACACCCCATGACACAGACTTATCAGTCCAATATTCTTCAATGATATAAATTAAGATTCTTACTATGGATCAAATTCTCAAGCTACTTTATCAACAATATCCTTTGCAAAAAGAAAATCACTGCACAGTTACTGAAGGAAAATGCATAGTGTTATCAGAGAAGGGAGGGGGTTGCTGTTACATTTCATTTTCACTGTATCCCATCCTTATTTTCCTTCCTCACCTCACTGTGGCTTCAGGCTTTCCCAGGCCACAGCATTCTGCTGACCAAATTCAGCAGAAGAGCTTACACAAAAAAGCAAGCCCATCAGGCAAAGCTTACCAACCATTTAAACAAAACGGACTTGTACTTACCTAGGATTCTACTTAAGAGTCTATTGAAATGAGGATACAGCATTTAACAAGTAGTGATGTTCAAGAAGCATCACAAAATACTCTGCAAGCATTTTTAAGGGTACTGTAATAGGAAGAATACGGTCATTAACGTCAATTGCCAGAAAGCCTTTCCACAGAATCAGGAAATATATTTCTCTTCCTACGTATTACGTTGCTGCCTAGTTCACTTCTAAGGATTTTAAAAAAAAAAGCAAACACTCCATCCTAATAGTTTTCCCAGGACAATATTTCAGCTAGTCAGCATCTTGTTTGAAAGCAGTATCAAGATTTGGAATTTCAGAATATCTTGTCTGACAAACTGCAACTGGATTTTAGGAGCTTCCACAATATACTGGAACTGCACAATTGCATGCAGCTGAACTTAATTTAGAATTTATGTAAATAACAGCCTCTTCCTTCCCACATGACACACCTAAAGATGTATTTAGACATTATCTGATACAGATTATAACTGATGCCAGCTTCAGGTTTAAGTAGTCACTGAAAATGTATTCCTGAAAATACAGCCCCCCTCCCCTCTTCTGCCAGTTTCAGAGAAGCAGTTTCAAGGTTCTGATGTGCCAGAATGAAAACAGTGACTTGAGCTATGTGTGGCAGACTTTAAATGCAGCTACTATATGCACGCACACAAATGCATAGTTAGCAGTAAGCTTCACGCTTAAGTCACACAGGACTCCAGACTGAAAGCCAGAGCTAATCCTTTTTCCACCTGACAATGATGAAGCAATTTTAAGACTTCACTTAAAATCAGACCAAAATCACCCTGTGTTCCTTTATTCCTACAAGGGATGGAACATTACTCATTCACTTCCAGGCTACCAACGCACAAACTGACAGAGAGCTACTCGGTTTACTCTGTAGTAACTTGGCAATCTACGAAGTTACATGGCAGTTTCTTCCACAGGTGGCACCCTGCAGCAGAAGCTACATATGGCTTAGAATTAGGGCCGAAGTTAAGGCAGGAGAACAACCACCAGTTAGCGGAGTCAAAGCTACAAAGATCCAGAAGGAACGCAGCCTGGGCAAGGCATTTCAGGCCGGGCTCTGCACTGGAAAGCCAGCCTGCCTGGACTCTGCCCCTCATAGCAAGTCACCTTGCTCCCAGCAGTCACGGGGCGGCACACCAAGGGCAAGGGGCACACTCCCCCTTCTCAGGGGTCTTCTTCAAGTTACTGAAGCATCAGCAAACCACACTGTTACCCACAGACAGCGCTGCACTGTGTTGGGCTGTGACAGCAAGCTCTCCAGGAGGCCGCTGCGGCGGAGATGCAGCACGTGCTACAAACGATGCCCCCAGTTCACCATCAGTTCACCACCAGTTTACCACCAGCACTCGCCGCAACGCGTCCTGCCCTCGGAGGCGGGCCAGCCGCACACGCCCGAGGCGGCCGGGCACCACCGCTGACCGTGTCGCGGTGCTCCAGCGGTCCCCGCGGGCGGGCGGGCGGCCTGCCCCCCCCCGCGAGAGGCGGGCCGCGCCCCGGAGCTGCCCCGCGGGACAACGCCGCTCGGGGGGCGCGGGCAGCACCGGCCCAGCGGCCCGGGCACCCGGGGTTACGCGAAGCTCAGCGGCGCGGCACGCGGGCAGGTGCCGGTGCCGGCCGGACCGCAGGCACCGACTGCTGCGGAGGGGGCGGCAGCGCGGCCCGGACGCAGGCACGACCCGAGCCCCGCCGTCACAGGCCCCGCGCCACCGCCACCCGGGAGCAGGCCCCGGCGGAGCCCCCGTCCGCCGCACGGTGGCCAGGCCGCGGACCGGGCCGAGCCGCTCCCGCCCTGCCCCCTCCCCGTCAAGAAGGAGCGGGAAGGCAGCGGCGGGACCACTCCGGCGGCACCGGCCCGCGGAGCCGGCCCCGCCACCGCGCACTCCCCTCGGCGCCACGGGAGGCCGTCCTCCCGCCCAGCGGCGGCCCGGGGGCGCCCGAGGCGGGAGCGCTACTTACACCGACAACCGACAACATCGTCGCCCTTCCTCCCCGGCCGCAACCAGCCGCCGGCGGCCCACCTTCCCCCCAACTGCTCCGCGCCTACAGCCAAGCCCTACCGGGATCCAGGGCGGGCCCGGCGCGGCGGCGGCGCCGCACGAAGCCAATGACCGGGCGCCGGCGGGGAGCGAGTGAGGAGCCAGGCAGCCGCCGCGGGGTCGGGGCCTGCGGAGGCGGAGCCTGCGAGGGCTTATAGGGCCGGGCCGGGCCGCGCCCGGGAGGCCGCGGGCGCTCCCTGCGCGGCGCCATGTGACTGCGCGGGCGCCCAGCTGGGACGAGTTAAAGGCGAGCGGCGGTGGCCGGGGACAGCCGGGCTTCGGGGACAGTCGCCTCCCGGGGCAGCCAGCCTCCCGGTTCACATTCTCCAGCGCTTTCTCCTCCGCCTATTGTTTTTTCTTCTCCCTCCTCGGCGTTTCCCTCTTCTCATAAAGCGGCGCCCGATCGCAGGGAGCGCCTGGCTGCCGTGCGGCGCGGTGCGGGATGAGCCGCCCCGGTTCTCCTGCGCGGTGGCAGTAGCAGGCGAGGGGCGATGCTGGCTGTCCCCCAGGGCTCCCCGCAGCCCGCCCGGGATCCTACAGACGCCGCCTGAGCCGCCGGCGGGGACGCGAGGCGGGTAAGAGGGCGCTGAGTGCGTGCGGGACCCGAAGCTACCCCTTGGCATGTGTGCCGGTAGCGCCTGGCTCTGGCAGCTCTCGGGTCCCGGCACCGGGTGACGGGCGGAGCGGCGGCGGGGCTGACCGGCAGCGGGGCACAGCGGCGGCGGAGCGGAGCGGCGGCGGGGCTGACCGGCAGCGGGGCACAGCGGCGGCGGAGCGGACCGGCGGCGGGGCTGACCGGCAGCGGGGCACAGCGGCGGGGCCGCAGCCCCTTGCCGCCGGCGGTACCATGGTGAAGGAGGAGTGCAAAGCGCTGCTGGACGCGCTCAACAAGGTGACCGCCTGCTACCGGCACATGGTGCTGACCATCGGCGGCACCTCGGACTCCCAGAACCTGCGGGAGGAGCTCAAGAAAACCCGGCAGAAAGCCCAGGAGCTGGCGGTGGCCAACAGGAACAAGCTCACTACGGTCCTGAAGGACAAAACCGTGAGTAAGGAAGATAAAGCCGAGTTCGAGAGGCTATGGGTGATTTTCTCCACGTGCCTAGAGATCCTGGAGATCGACATGAGGAGAGCCCTGGAGCTGGGCCACGAGTTCCCGCTAAACGTCCCCAAAAAGCACCTGATCCAGACGGGCATGAGCGGGGGAACCTCTGGCGTGGCCGCCAGGGCCATGAGCGTCCAGAACATGAAATACGAGGCTGAGCACAATATAGATGTGGTGGATTTGAAAGACCTCGAGAACGAAATCAACCAGGTAGGAGAGATGATGTACGAGATGGAAATGAAGGTCAATGTCCCCCAGTGGACAGTGGAGGCTAAGCAAGACCCGGGGGCTGAACTAAAATCCACCATCAGCGTGGGCGCTTCTTCCATCGGCATGATCTCTGTGGAGGAAAATAAATCCTTCTGCGATATCAGCAAGGTTCTAGCTGGGATTATTTTCTCCGCTGTGCTCATTATCGCTATTGTCCTGGCTGTGTGCGTAGTAAAACTCTCTTAGGGTGGTGCAGGCTCTGACAAGAGCGACCCCCCTCCAGTCTGTCTTTGGAGTGTTTCACGCCTCACCTCTAATTTCAAAACGGGTCACTTGGATGAGTTGAGAATTTAAACCTAGCACTTGAAAAAACAAAGCAGAACTTTTGCCTCTTGATTTCCTAAAATGCACAATTTGTTTATTCTTGCTTTTTGAAGAAAAGAGATGCAAATAGGGCTGCAGAATAGGATGTCTTCATTTGCTGGACTTGTAATGGTTAACTGTGAAGTATCAGGGTATTAACTGCTGGCTACAGCAGGGATTTGTCTGCTATTAATAGATCACTATTCTCAGAAGCCTGTATTTTGTGTTCTTGAATAAGATCTGGGGTTTGCTGCTGGTCACTGTTCACAGTATTTGAGAGTAACACAGATTTGGAGGCTAACACAGGTGCTTTGTCCGACAAAGTGAATAGAATACTTTTTTTTTTCCTTTCCCCATCAAATACAGAAAATACTATCTCAGTGGAGGAGAAGGGGAAGGATGAAAACCCCCATAAAAGAATGTAAACAACCTCTGTTTTCAATAAGTTAATGGTTGGGGAGGGGGGAGGTGTGGAGGAGGATGGAGAAAACAGAACAAGCAATGTTTGATACCAAATACTGTTTGCTGATTTAGAGTGGATTGTACAGAACCCGGTTGCGTGGATTGGCACGCATACGCGAATGACTAATCGCTTTCCAAATCCAGAGAGAAAAAAGGGAGATTTGCATATTCAGAAAAACATTAGCAAGCCTCGTGGTTCTCATCCACGTTTACCACAACTTTGTCTTCCCCTATAGAAAGGCTGATTCTTGCTACTGGCTCCAATTTTTCTTTCTGTACAAGCAGTTTGCACTTCATAATTAACTATGAAAATAGGAGCAACGAGTCTACCCACTGCGGAAGCAGTAATTTTTGAAAATAATTTTAGCGAACAAAAATGATGTTGAATTAAAGCAGACCTTTCTAATAATCCAAAGAGATGCCCTCTCATGTTGACAGGCAGGGACTGATGCCTGTATGTGCACAGTCTCATTTCTGCAATCTCCTGAATTCTTTGCAGAAATCCAAAGTTAAAACTGTGTCTGAGTTTCATATCTCATTCATGTCTGATCAATCATTTGGGAAACGGGAAGCCTGTAGGATTGATCCAATTTGATACAGTGCAATTTTGGAGAGTAAATCCAAGAGCACCATAAAACTTTTCACGTGCTTCCCTAATAAAACTGTCAATGTTTAAATGTAAGACTGGGGGGACAGACACTAACTTTGCAGAGAAGCTCTATAATGTTTTGTGAAAGGACCTATGTTTTATAGTATTTATTATGTAACCTACAGAAGTGTCTTCTGTTACTGTGAACACATGCTATCCATTCAAGAATGCTTGGTACATACTTCATAGTGCCATAGGTGTACGAGGCACTCCACAGCAAATATAAAGAGCCTGCGATACTGGGTTTTTAAGAAGTTATTATTCTGCTGCATTGATTGTTATGGGCACATTAGCAAAAAGTAACAGACATGTTTTGTGAGGTTACTATAGTCTTCATGCTTGTTAAATAAAGTTATGTTGACAACACTCGTAAACAGCTAATATTTTTTAGTTAAGAACTAAACACTGTCAGAAAACTGCAGCAAAGAGTTTATTCTTTAAAATTTAAGAGAACTGGATTTGGGGAGAAAAAGTATGTGGCAAATTTGAATCTGGTCACTTGTAGGTGAGGAAAAAAATAATATAGGTGAGGAAAAATAGTTAAGTGGAGGCCTGAATTACAGGCTCTAGACTACCATTACATTGCAGGATAATGTCAGTTCTGCACGTTGATCCAGACTAGCTCCATTCTCATAGGAATTCACAGTTTTATGAGACAACTCTACATTCCTTTCTATTGTATTTCACTCGTTCCATAGGATATGTTTCATACCTAGTTAATCTAGGTTCTTAGAGACCCCCAGCAGCATTCTAACAAAAGTCAAGCTGGTATTTATTGGTGCTACTGTTTCAGTATGTCTAGACAAGGTGTCATTGCTGTGTGTTGATTTAAATGAGAAGATCTCCTTCTCATCCATATTGAGTAAACATACTTATGGAAAATACATCAAAAGCTACAGGAGAATGTACATACTTGGATTTCCACCACTAGTCACTAAGGATTTGTGGGTATTTTCACTCATTGCACTCTCCTTTTACTTAGTTTACAGGAAGGTAAATAAGGAGTTGGGACTCTTTTCTGTGCTTCTTGAAAACTCTGTGTTCCGTTTGAAATCAGATCATGTAAACCACATGTTCTGAAAACCCAAGTAAGGCAAATCTAGTTTCTGGTGGATAAGTAACTGGTAACACCTAAAGCATTTATTATCTTGTATCCTCATATCCTGAAGTGGGTATACTGTTTATCCACAGTTGTGTAGAATAATTTTTAACAATGGGCAATCTCATCTTCAAAAGCAAGCCTCGGTGAGTTGGTAAACTGTAAATTTTCAGTCCATTGCATTTTTTGGAATTTGGATTTTTGGGTACAGGGCTCAAATAATTCCTCTAAGTATCCTATAATTATGTAAGTCTTGCTTCATTATGAATATGCACACAAATAGTTTTTAAAGGATTTGACCTTGGAAAAATAATGTATTTTCATTATCTTAAGACAATACTGCCTGCAGGTTTATTCATCATTAGTTTGTTTCTAAAAATCTGTATCATCTTATATTTAGGCTATCTGAAATTGATAAAGTAGAACTCTAACAAAGGATTGGCACCGTCTAAATGGATAATGTTCTTGCCATTAATCTCCTACACTTGATACCAAATGTATGTTCAGTGTGATAGAGTTCAGGCACAACAGCGCACAAAATCAAAACAAGATGAAACCACCATTGCCCAAAAGTACAGATGCTTCTTTTAGATTAAGAAATAAAGAGATGTTGTGGATTTGCAATCTTCATTTTTTTTCCCTGCTAGAATACAACTGGAAATGCTATTTTTGTAAGTGAAAAATGGGAAGTCAAACTTCAAGATGCTCTATATTTAAATAGTATGATGAAAATACAAATACTCTCACGCTGATCAGTGAATGAGAATGTTACTGTGTTTTCAGTACAAAAGATGACGGTCATTGCCTAATTTCAATGTTGTTCTACTACTTTTTTATTTATTCACAGGATACACACATTATATTTGCTGTATACTAAGATATTATTCCTGACTTGAATTATACTGGTTTTGCCTGTGTGTGGGTGGTATTTTCTACACTACTTTGAATAATTCAAACTCGTTACTGTCACTATTTAACTTAAAATAAAGTCCATTCTTTTAACTTACTGGCTGGCTTGCAGCAGTTACTAAAAAAACCAAAAACTGTAATAATATAACTTGTCAGTAAGCGCTTCTAAACAAAAGGTTCCCGTTTCAACCACAGGAATAGAAGTGCTAAGTCCTCTTATTACAGTTTTAGTTACACAAAGGCACCGTTCTCAAGCTCCCAAAGTTGAATATAGTGATATATCTTGATTTATACTGCAAGGAAACCAGCAGTCTGAGAAGTCAATGAATCTCTGCCTTGGGAAATGGCTACAATGACATTCAGGATCACAGGGGCAACACTGCCTTCAGTACTGGTGTTCAGCTTGGGCAACTGAAAACTGCAGAACGTGTTAGACGAGACTAATGTATTAGAACCTCTCACTGTGTCAGGTTCCAAACTCTGCCCCCTTTCAGCCAGCAATGCTTGCATTTACTTTAGCAAAAGATACACGCAACAATGTTATATGATATACACAACTAACCTCAGTGTGAAATTTGGTCCTGTGGTATTGATAGCAACAACGATCAACAGTTGTATCAGACTATCAGAACCAAGTCTATTAAATGCGGCAATTTGCAGATTTATTCCAGGAATTCCAGTCTGGAAACCCCCTACGCTGTTTGAACACATGCAAAATGAACACAGAATGATAATTAAGGTGGTTCTCTTTAAGTTGCAAAGAAAATAGCATGAAACTTCAGCATTATGAATATGAAATAAAATTTGTTTCAAATTTTTTCATGTAAAGATGAAAATATTTTTACACAAATGCAGTTACTTAAAAACTGACTAAATGACATGTCATTTGCTTTCAGATGAAAAATTAAACATGCTTACTGTTTGCGGTCTGAAAGGATTGGTTATGGGCTTGCTTTTCTTTCTCTCGTAAGGTTTGTGTTGTTTATGTGCATTTTCCACAAACACCTTATTTTAAGTGCTAATGGAACTCCTAGGCAACATATTTAGCCTTCACAGATTTTCATTATGTAAAAAGTCATTCAGTAAGACCAGTGGATTACAGATCTCTAAGTGCTTTCTCTCAATACGATTATGTAACACTTTTAATGCAGGAAGAGATCTGGACAAAATAGTAGTCGACATGTGAGCAGCATTTGCTATGGTAAGCATACAGTGAGACTAGAGACGAATGTCTTTCATATAAAATTACCTGCATGTGTTGAGGAAAAGGCAAGAAAAGGAAGGAGATGGAGGTATGTAGTAAATACGTCTTCATCTTACATTAGCAAAGCATGCTTTTTGATAAATGTAACAGCATCACAACGTTAAACTATAGCTTCTCTATAATGCAGCAGTATCTTATATTCAGTGGGACAAACAATACAAAATATCCCTGAGTGGAACTGACCACCCATTCTCTGATTAACTCAGTACAGAGTAAGAGTAAAAATATTTTGATTTGCTACATGTTGATACCAGTTCTACAAAAGACAACCCTTTCCTCTGTTTCACACCACAAAGGACTTTCTGTTAGAAGAAGGTGGTCCCGGAAGGCTGGATTCTGTCATCCATCCTGACAGCTTGCTGCTGCAGGATTGTGATGCAGTTAGAAATGCAGCTTAATCAGCTACCACTGATTAAACCTGCGGAAAGGTGAGAAGTCACATGGCATTTAACCAGCACCTTCTCATACAGCCAAGCACAAGCATTTCGTGCTGGAAGCGATGTGACTAGAAGCCATGTAGGCAAATCCAAATAAAACGACAGCATCTCTGAGAATCTGTCACCCACAGAGGCTAGTTAGCAAAAGCAATTATCATTATTGCTCAGTTCCAGTAATGTTGTCACAATATCTACTGCGGTTTTCCTAAGTGTCAGGAACCGACTCCTTGAGCCTCCACAGTGTCAGGTGGGGTTTTTTGTTTTATTTTGATTGAACTGTGTTTTCTTTTATTTACACTGTACTGCATGACATTATTTATCAGATACTTACTAGTAACATCTCCACCAAATTAAACAAACTAACAAATTCTCTAAATTCTAGTTCTATTTCAAGTGCACAGAAATTGAAGTCACTATCATAGTATAAATGTGTGGTCTGTTATTTTGGTCATTTCCCACTATGCATTAAAATAATCACTGAAGTCTATGATCACTCAGGTCTGTCTTGCACACGAATGTTCAAAGAACATATACAGTCAAACTCGTCACTGATGTGTCACAGCATTAAGGAATTACACAGCCTAAAACATGACTTCAAAAAACATAGGGTTTTTGAAAGAATAGTAAACATCAGGTCATACAGCCATGTATAATTATCCTGAGAGGAAAAAAATAATCTAAAAATTCCAATGAAATTCCTTTCCATGATCTGGAAGAATCTATATGTAAACAGTATAAACCTTGGGAGAAAAATAAGCAAGAAAGCTGAAAATTAGAAAAGAAGACAGAAGAAAATATTTAACTATTTATGCCATATAAAATGACTGAGGAATACCAGACACACCAAACATGATACTCCCTTAGCAACTTAATCTAATATGCTAATTGCATGTGTAACTTTATATATAAATACACATTTGAATTCCAGGTCCTAGAGGGAATAGTCTGAATCATTACTCATATAAGCCATCACTACTCAGTTTAGTGAGAAATTACATGTGTGAAGACTATTCATGTAATTAAAAACTGCAGAATTAGAACCATACTTCCAGTATGCATAAAACATGTAATCCATTATGCATCTGTTGGAAGTAGAACATTTCCAGTTAACAGTATCTGTAACCTAGTTTTCTGATCTGGTTTGATTTGTTGGAATATTGTTTTGTATGAAGGTAGCTATATTTTTTCTTTTTAGTCAATCTATATAATGGTGCAATAATCATAAACCTACATTTCCTAGATTTGACATTTATTCACATTTTGGACACAACACCTCAAAATCTATCCTGACTAATCTATTTACTTTTTTCATTACTCATTAAGTCTGCCTATTCATTGATATTACACAAGCTAAACAATCTAAAAGCTTTAGAATGTCATTTTGAAATTAGCCAGTTTAAAATGTAGTTGACATGCTCGGTGAAATCTTAATTTTTTGATACTTGAGGTTGTAACAATTGGTTCAATATCGTAGACACCACATCTGCATGAGGACAAAGATTCTACCAGATGCATATAAATTAAACCAAGATTTAACTTAGTATAATCATCTCCAACTCACAGGGCAGCATGTAAGCCCAATTAAATTGTGAAATAACGGTGGACTTTATTTTTCATCTGAAATTATTACAGTGATGTGATCTGCACTTATCTGTATGTGCATAATAATTTATGCAATGATGCGACAAAAAGGAATTAACTCATTCTGTTGCTAAATATTCTAATCATACACAAAAGAAACCCCAGAAATCTAATTTTACAATCATTTCTATGCATCTAGTGACCTGAATCTTTTTTCTTTAAACAAACGCATGGGTTTTTTTCCTCATTAGCAATAACTGAAGAGCAGAGAAAAATGTTGAAGTGATTTCCACATTGCTGAAATATGATCCCACAAAGAATGATTATCAGTGCAATAATCTTACAGTGTTTCATTTGACATAAGTTTTGCATCGCTTCAGAAGGGTTTATGTTTCAATACAACAATCTGTTTTTGAAAACAACCTGGAATATGAAAAGTGTTTGGGGTCCATGAAGTTAACAATTGTATGTTCTGGCACACAAGCAGCATGAAAGGCAGTCAAATTCTTAAATTTTTTAGCAAAAATGGTTTTTTTTTTTTAAAAATCATTTAAACTGGAGGGGACCTCTAACTCTCCAGCCTTCTCTCTTACATCTTTCTGGGTGTCGTACGTACCTCTAGCTAACTCTTCCTATGGGGAGACTTTTCTCTCAACTAATGTCTCCTTGTATTTCCAGCCTACATACTGGCCCCTGAAGCATAACGTCAGAGCCCAGCTCAGTGTGGAAAGCCCTTCTGCTGGAATGCTTATGCTACAGTAATGGAATAAACTAGTATGCTTGGTTTAGGATTGCCAGTCCTGAGTAACAGGTTTTCTCACATTTTCCATTCTTTCTGGAATCATTCATAATACTATACAACCGAGATGAGCTCTGCATTTTAGCAGAATATATTGAAGAAAGAAATCATGTAAACTGGAGATTAAACATGCTTTATAGATAACCTTATACCTAGTTTGGCTATAAGACATTTTCTATATTAATTTGAGCTATCTCCAGCAAGTTAGCTATAACTTTGGGAAACCAGATACACTCACAGTGCTTAGCTTTTTGCCCTTCTTAGTAGGGAATTGGAAGGGGGTAGAACATCCCTTTGCACCCTTGATCTATACTCACTGAGTATCTGAGTGTCAGAAACACTCAGTTTCTGATTGTTCATCCTTAGAACCTCCGTCCACCTCCAGTTCCGATAAATTGCATCAATTAAAGATTCATGTGTTCCTGGAATTCTGCACAAGTTGACTTCAGCTTTTTCACGAAAGGATATTCAACTACTCTTTGTAAGACAACACTAAAAAGAAGTTTAAAAAGTGCCATCAAGAGGATGAATGTTTTTATTTACCAATGGTAATATTTAATTATTGGGTAAGGAATGTCATCCTTCTTAGGGAGAAGAGGCGCCTTACATACCCCAGGACTGTGTGGAAAATGCAGCAAGTGAAGTAGAGAATAATGTTTGCCTTAACTTGCACTTGCGCTTGGCTGTCTGGTCCCAAAGGACTGCTTCAGATGCTGAGAACAGTCATGAACAATGCTATAATCACACAGCTGTTCCTCTACCGACAGTCCTGGTATTCCGTGTGTGTCTGAGGTTGCCAACAGCAGCGTATAGGATAACCACACATTCAGTTTCCACTCCCCATGCAAAAATGCCTATGAAATTAGATCTGCTAAATTTAATACCAATGGATACCAGTGAAACCAGAGGAATTGTTTTTCAGGATATTCCTGCTTTACATACTAGCACTTGTGAGACTTTAGACTGTGCTAGGTAAAAAAATGTAGAAACACTCCATTTGGAACCTTAACAATATAATCTGCACTATTATCTATTATAAGATTTTCCTAAAAATGTTCTGAAATAATGTCCCAGGAATACCAGGCATTGCCTTTCTGGCACAGTAAAACAGTTTTGTGGATGTGCTGGTATTACAACGAATTGGAAAATTATGTTGTTCATTATTGGTACACGAGCACTTTATGCTGAAATGACCTGACATAACGGACCCTAAATCATTTTGATTAGCCATCAAATTCACTGGACATTAAATCTTGAAAAACTTCAGTAGTTTATTAATATCTCACCAGTAAAACAACTTTTAGGCAAAGCACATCCCTAACAACACATATACCTAACGCAATAAAATAGGTAACTACAGTAAGAGTGCAAAAGGTGAACAAATATGATGTGAACATCATGACTTTAGGTTCAAAATGCCTTTTACTAGGAAACAGGCATATTAATGGACCTTATGCTTCCATTGCCTAAGGCGGTAATCACTGATGAACAATAATGATTAAAATAGTATGAAAAAGGAGGCTAGAATTACAAGATGTCCTGATTTTGCTTGTATGTTTGGTCATGAGGAGGGAAAGGAGAGGGAGGGCAGACGTATATTGTCTAGCTATACCGCAGCTGCCCGTTTTGGTATATCTGCTGACTTTCTGCCAACTGCAGCCTAGCATCAGGATGAACTGTGCAGACCTTGACTGAATTTTTGGGTTTGTCAATTGACATATTCTGGCAAGCCACTGATTTAAGTGCTTCTAAACATCATTTCAGTTATGGTGAGCCACATCTCACAGGCATTAAGTACATGCTCAAATCTAAAAGAGAACAGCTAAGTTATCAGAGGCCTGTGCAGGTAAGTGGGTATTTGCCAAATGGAATCTAGCAAGAGAAGGATTATGAATAGGAGGATTCTCCATGTTATATACAAACAACATCCTTACATTTCTCAACCCATGTAATCAGCTTTGTTCTGCTTAAACTCTTTACAAATTAAAAAAAAAAAAAAAATCTATGAATGAGGAATCGAAATCAAATGTTGGATTAACAAAATAAAATGTGTCCTAAAGTGAAATACCTGTTCAAAGGACTTTTTCAAGGTGTTGCTGCCTTGCCTGAGTATATCTTTTTTCAGGCAACAAGGTACTTAAAAGCCTCAAACCAGAAGAGCTCTGTAATATGCATTAAAATTCTACATACTCCTCCCCTTTGAAGCCTACTACAACAAATTTAAACAACCTGGAGCGTGACATGTTTAATTAAAAGACCTCAAATGATTTTTGTTATCCACATGCCTCGATAGGGAATAGAGATAAGGGGATTTCGGCGAGGCCAGCTGGCGGGTCAGCAGCAGTGACAAATCCGAGCACTCAGCTCCTGACCTTGGGCTGATTCCTGGGCTGTAACTACAACCCTTTCAGCAGTACTGGGGAAGACTGCGGGGTGCAAAGTAGCTACTCAACGTTTACACCTTGTCACCTTGTAAATACAGTCAGCGCTATGAAACCTCAGGAAGCGCAACCCACTCCAAGCCACAGCTTTGCAAGTAAACTGAAAGCCATCGCCTCGTTTCTCTCAGCCGTTCGCCCTACGCCTGTAAACCCTCTGCGCTGGCTGAAGCTCCTGCCCTTTGAGGACGCTACTTACCGGCTTACGGCCGGCGGGGAGCGAGGCGCTGCTGACTGACAGGCCGCCATCCCACCGCGCCCCGGGGCGGGCCCGGCCCCCAGCCGGCGGCGGGGCTCCTGTCCGCCGCGGCCTGCCCCCCGCTGCCGGCGGTGCAGTGGCTCCTCCGGGAGCCCAGGCGGCGGTGCAAGCGGCCGCCGCCGCTGCCCCTCACGATGAACCCGCAGCTGCGGCACTGGAGGGAAGCGGCCACGCTGCTGCTGGCGGCGGGCGCGCCGGCGCTGCCGCGCTCCCCGCTCGGCCCCTTTGACTATGAGGTGCTGCTGCTGCAGCGGAGCCCCCGCAGCGGCTTCGCGCCCGGCGCCCACGTCTTCCCGGGGGGCCTGGCGGAGGCGGCGGATTTCTCTGCGGACTGGCTGGCGCTGCTGCCCGCCGCGCCCCGGTGCGGGCTGGGCCGCGTGAGGCCGCCGCCGCCCGGCAGCAGGCGGGCCCCGCTCTTCGCCATCGACCGGGAGCGGCTGGGCTCGCCGCTGCCGGGGGAAGTGGCCTTCCGCATCTGCGCTATCAGGGAAACCTTCGAGGAGGCGGGAATCCTGCTGCTGGTGCCGGGGCGCGGGCCGGCGGCGGGCGGCGGGCCTGCACCCCCGCTGCCAGCCGAGCGCCTGCCCCCGGCCGCGGAGCTGGGCGAGTGGCGGCGCCGGGTGCAACGGGACCCGGCCTGCTTCTTGCAGCTGTGCCGGCACCTGCGCTGCGTCCCCAATATTTGGGCGCTGCAGGAGTGGAGCAACTGGCTGACCCCCGTCGGCAGGGCCGGGCGCGGCGGCCGGCGCTATGACACGGCGTTCTACCTGTGCTGCCTGGAGAAGCGGCCGCCGCACACCTCGCAGGACGACCAGGAGGTGACAGCCTGCCTGGTAAGAGCCCCTCCAGCCGCGCCGCAGGGCTGCCACGGCAGGAGGCGCCTGGGCTTCACCACACTCCTTCGTGGGGCACGGCACGGCTCGGCCGTACGAGCGCTCCGGCGGCAGCAAGGGCGGGGGCCGCCCCCCGCAGCCCCCCCTCCAGCGCCCCTGCCTCAGGGAGCCCGCCGAGCTCGCTCCCGGTGCAGACCGAGAAGTCGAACAAAGGTCCAGCTCTCTGGCCGTCCCCATAACGCTCCCTTAAGGTGCGAGAAAAGGGAGGGGAGTTTCCATCCCCCTTCGTGGTGCCGCTCCCTCCCCCGTGCGCCCCTTCTCCCTCCCCCGCAATCAAACCTGCAGCCCGGAGTTCTGAGGCACAGGCTCCCTGTCGCGTCAGATCATTGCCACCTTGAATTACTATGTCTTTCGCGGGTGGATGACAAGTAAACACTTTGTATACATTCATTCGTGCAGCATCGACAGAGTGTTGTCGTTCTACCCTTCGCGTTCAGTGTGCTTGGAGAGATTCCACGTACAGCGTGTTCCAGGGCTGCAAGAGCTGCTAGTGATTTTTTGTCTTTCATGGTCACTTTTTGTTTTGTTTTGTTTCATTTTAAGTGACGTACAAACTTGTTGAAACTGTATTATGAAAACAATTTTTGGAGCTATATTGATACATTTTTTTAATTGGAGAGGGTAAAAGTTAAAAACTTCATGAAGAAACTTCTTAAAGACAGCTCAGGGTCAGGTGCATTGGGGTCCTTACATATTTCTAGAATGCTGTGAAGTCTGAAATCAAGTTAGAAGTAGATGAGAAACCAGATGGTTCTGTAAAAGTTTACTTAATGTTGTGGTTTAAACCCAGCTGGCAACCAAGCACCATGCAGCCGCTTGCTCACTCCCCCTCACCCAGAGAGATGGGGAGGAGGATCAGAAAAGAATGTAAAAACTCGAGGGTTGAGATAAGAACAACTTAATAGATAAAGCAAAAGCCACACATGTAAGCAAAGCAAATCAAGGAATTCATTCGCTGCCTCCCATCGGCTCGGCAGGTAGGTGCTCAGCTATCCCCAGGAAAGCAGGGCTCCATCATGTGTAACAGTTACTTGGGAAGACTAATGCCAAATGTGTCCCCCTCCTTCTTCTTCCCCCCGTTTATATACTCAGCATGACGTCATATGGCATGGCATACCTCTTTGGCTAGTTTGGGTCACCTGCCCTGGCTGTGTCCCCTCGCAATGTCCTGTGCCCTTCCAGCCCTCTTGCTGGCAGGGCCCAAGAAACCGAAAAGTCCTTGATTTAGTATAAGCATTACCCAGCAATGACTAAAAACATCAGTGTCCTATCAACATTGTTCTCACATCAAATACAAAACACAGCACTGCACCAGCTACTAAGAAAATTAACTCTGTGCCAGCTGAAAGCAGGACGCCTAACAATTTTGTTATTGCTGATGTCTCTATTTATTTATTTTTTATAACGGATCTTGCTACAGAAATTTGAAAGTCCCTGAGATCTTATCTTGGAAAGAGTTCATGTTTGTTACAATTTTGTTAATAAGCATCTGCAGTAGATCTTAGCAGTTATGCCCATGTGTATTCTCAAACGCACCATGTCAGATGAAGTGAAGATTACCAGTGGTTTTAAATACGCAGAACATGATGTTTAAGCATGAATAGCTGGGTGTTCATACTGTGAAAACAATGTGTATAGGAAGCAGATGTTTAGAGGTACTTCTGATTCTTGAAGCATCAGTAGCAACCTCTGGTAACTGAGTTCACATTGAGTTTATGGTTTTCTGTTGGTTTCAGTAGACTTCTAGTCAGGCCCCTAAAACAAGTCTCAGTTTCCAAACTTGGCATGTCTGTGTGTAAAATAAAACCTTACTTATTTTTATAGGAAAAAGAGTAATTTTGGTGGATTTCTAATGTTTTTCAGTTTTATAAAAATTTCTTTGGTGTGGTATTTTGGTATAGTTTATACATGGTTTTTCTTGTGTTCCGAAAATGTGGACTGTTGCAAGCTTTTTTTTCTGTAGACTTCCTTGCTAATGGCTTTTAAAGGTTAGAGTGATACTTTCCATGTGCTGATGAAACTATTATTTCAAGGCTTGTTTTCATCTTACAGTGGTCATCACCTCCAGAAGCCATTGAACGTTTTAAATCTCAAGAACTATGGCTTGTTCCACCTCAATTCTATGAATTGTGTAGGCTGTGCAACTTCTCTTCACTCTCCGAGTTACACAAGTTCAGCTCTGAGCGAGCTCTAGAGGGATGTGAACGTTGGATGCCTGTGATGTTAGCTGCCTCAGATGGCTACATTCAGCTATTGCCAGGTAAGAAAACAGATGAAGGTTCTTTTAGATATGTAGAAATTTGGGAATTGCTATGTATTCAAGCCACATGACATAAATAGTCTATAACTGTAAGGAAAATATTCTTTTAAGTCAAGTTACTGCATGCTTTTTCAGCTGTTTGGCTTCCTCCTTTGACACAGTTAATAATGGCTGCTGTCAGAGACAAGCTACTGACTCAGCACAGTTATTTCTATACTTATAATCTCTTTGTGTCATATGGCTGCCATTAGTATTGTTATTTATGAAGAAATTCTAGGATTTCAACTTCTTTTTTAATCTGAAGGATGTATTGGAACTCTTCCTATTTAGTCCTTTTCAGTAGAAATTCTCATTTACTTCAGGTTACCTGACTGTCTTTGTAAGGACAAGTAGATCAAGCACAGCTGCAGTATCCAGTCTTTGCAACTGCAGTGATAGGGCAGTGATGTAAAAAAAAAAATACAGCAATTCATTTTCTTCCCACCCTTTCTCCTACTTCAGTCTCTCTCATTTCATAACCATGTACATTTTTTCCTTCTCTTTAAAAGCTACGCATACGATTATTTTCTGCTTCTTTAGTTTTCTTTTCATGATGCTTTCTGCTTTTTGTCGCAATTGACCTCTAGAATTTCTGGTTTTGTGGTATATTAGCACTCTTGCACAAAAGTAATGTGCATTTATATGGCAAAACAGTTTTCTTCACCAAAGCAAAAGAAAATAAGTTTCTGTTCTTAGTTCTTCTGTAGTGTATGCTTATACACTTGGAAAAGTATTTGTCTTATTCTCCAGCTATTATATAAACTCTGACCAATTACAGCATATCAGTATTATCAGGAGCATTGGAACATTGAAATCAAGACTTCAAATGTGCCCTACAGTGTCACTGACAGATACTTCAGAAATTTATGGCTTTACCGTTTAATCTGAAGATGTTTAGAGGCGATTTACTTTTGTATTGTGAAATACATTTCCGCTGAGTTTCATGTCGTGATAAATACTTGCTAGTGTCACTCAGTCAAAAGGCTGAAAAATAAGGTAGGCAATGTATAACTAAAACTTCTTTTTCCACCCCCAGGAGATGAGTTATATCCAGAAGACCCAGATTATACAGGAGAAAGGAAAATAATCATGTCAACAGAAAAGAAGGTTGACGATCTCATGAAAGAGGGTAGCGTATTTCACAGGATAGTAATAAAAAACATCAACAATCTTGCTGTCTATGTTAATATTCAAGCAAAATATAAACACAAGAATCCATTGATGATAAACTCTGATTGCTCAAATTACAATAGCAGATTGTAACATCTGTTTGGTTAAAGCTAGAATATTTTTAATTACATACATATTCACAGTGGCTTTGATCCTTTCTAACTGTTGCCAAAAAGTCAGGAAAAAATTCCTTTGTCCTACCAAAGCATTTTGTGTGTGTGGCTTGAGATTTATGTGTACCTAATTCTTTGTGTCTTTGAAACAAAAAAGTTGTGCCAGTTAAAATGTTTTAGAGGCCACTGAAAATTTAACATAAACATCAACTTAATTATTGATTAACTTAAATGTCATTTGATGGTAATTAACCATTACCACCTTATTCCACTTACATACTAATTGCAGAATATGCTGCAAAACCAGTCTGTTGACTCACCCAGGTCCTCTTCTCACTGAGAATTTAAGTATGTATTATGTTCAAAACAGGTACATTTTGTGTTGAAGAATTCTTCTGCTATGCTTCCTAAAGTTACCCATTAGACAGCTGTAATGTGTGTCTAGAAATGGATGAAATCTGCCATTCCGTTATCTGCTGACATCTCCCAGTCTATCCTCTTTGACTTTGGGAAAATCAGTGTATATGTGTATATAGAGATTTATTTGCTAAATCTAAAAAGTGAATGTTTATATTTAATTATTTCTACTAATAGTAATTATTCAAAACCTCACAATTTTCAAAGGTAGCAATCATTTTGACAAACTAAGTCATCTATCAGATTGAGTGCATTCACAACATGCATTTTATTCATGATAACTTTTATCTTCAAGCTGTTAGTGTTTTTTTTAAAAAAAGAAATAATAAATTGTTTAGGTCCAAAAAGATACCAATGACTTCAGGGAACAATGTACTGCCTTGGAAACAGCCACTTCTGTATTTCAGTATCTGACATTTTGCTTTTCCATTACTTTATTAAATATATCTGAGATTTAAGAACTTCAGGGGAATGATGTCTGTTTGCTTTTTTGTTTTGGATTTGTTTGGTTGGTTTTGTCTTTTTTTTGTGCAGTAAGTGAAGCAAATGGAGCAGTGGTGCAAATTCTTCATCTGGAAGAAGAATGAATGATGACTTGAGATTAGCCAGTAAAGTTGTTCAGAAAGCTTTGTTTCAGCTTTTGTTCTGTATTTCAATTAAAACCTTCTGCAACATTTTCATCGGTTTGTAGCATTCGTTTTGATTGGAAGAGTGTCTCTTCTCTCTGAACATGCTCAGATTGCTCTTGGTTTTGCAGACTTTGTTGAAATTTGTATACCTCTGCTAAACATGGATCATGTGAAGTGGTGTATTATGTATGCTGTATATTATGCAGTATAGTATCTCTTTTAGAATATTCTGGCTAACTTCTGAACATGAAGACAAAAGGGTAATTAAAACAGAGAGGAGAGGAAGCAAAGAAAGTACCGTGTACGGTTGTCTTACATGATTTTTAGTTTTTTGAGATTAATACAGACACCGTAGTACTAGGAAGACCAGAGGGAAAGGCACGCTTAATATCATATTTGTGGCATCTACAGTAACAAATATCTTGGCTTCAAAATGATTCAGTTATTTATGAATAACAGGCAAAATACATCATTCAAGTATTGCTAGGCTGTTTTAAAAGTTAACAAATTTAACAAGATACAGTAGTGATAAAGATGTGGTATTGGTTGGTCTTTTCACCATCAGTGTAGAGCCTGGTAGCTAGTAATGCAGCAAATTAAGGTTATTCTGTCAGCCCAGGAAACGGGGACAGAGAAACACTTGCAAAACTATTCCTATTTGATTCTTCTTGTTTAGCAACAATGATGAACTACTCTGTTCTGTTCCTGCAGGCAGAGGCTTAAAGGAATACCCTGTGATAATTGGTAATAGAGTCATAGAGTGGTTGGGTCTGGAAGAGACCTTTTAAGATCATCTAACCCAAGACTGGTGCCATAGGCAGGGACATCTTTCATTAGACCAGGCTGCTCAAAGCCCCATCCAGCCTGGCCTTGAACACTTCTAGAAATGGGGTGTCCACAGCTTCTCTGGGCAGCCTCTTCCAGTGTCTCACCACCCTCACTGTAAATGTCTTTCATATAACCAATCTAAATCTATCCTCTTTTACTTAAAAAACTATTACCCCTTGTGCATTCACTACAGCCCCTGGTAAAAAGTCTCTTTTTATGTTTCTTACAAACCCCCGTTCAAGTATTAAAAGGCAACAATAAAGTTGTTGGGCTGAACAACAGATACAGGACTGTTGGAGCAAGCCTGGCAGAGGGCTACAAAGATGATTGGGGCATTGGAGCATCTCCCTTATGAGGAAAGGCTGGGAGAACTGGGCCTGTTTAGCCTGGAGAAGACTGATGGGATCTTACCAATGTCTACAGATATCTTCAGGGTGAGTGTCAAAAGGACAAGGCCAGGCTCTTTTCAGTAGTGCTCAGCAACAGTACAGGGGACAATGTGCACAAACTGAAACAGAAGTTCTTTTTGAGTATGAGGAAGAACTTGCTTAACTTGAGGGTGACAGAGCACTGGAACAGGCTGCCCAGAGAGGCTGTCTCTGGAGACATTCCAAGTCTATCTGGATATAACTCTGTGCAGCCTGCTTGAGGTGAACCTGCTTTAGCAGGGGGGTGGGCTAGATGATACCCAGAGGTCCCTTTGAACCCTGACCACACTGTGATTCTGTGACTTGTTCTTCTACAACAGTAGGCACTTTATTCCCCCACCTTGAAGTTCAGGAACTTGAGATGTGGGAAGAGTGATTGCCAGTGAAAACTGAGGCAAAGAAATTGCCAGTACCTCAGCCTTCTCCATGTGGATTGTCACTAGATCTCCCATCTTCTCTATCGGAGGATTAAGGATGTACATGTTTTAAGTTACCCCTTTCTGACCAACATACCTGTACAAGCTTTTATTATTATTATTCGCATCCCATGCCAAATTTAGTTCCAGCTGTGCCTCAGTTCTCCTGATCCCATTCCCATACGCCCAGGCAGTATCCCTGTATTCCTCCCTACGGATGCATATTCCTGCTTCCAATGCCTATGCAATTCTTTCTTGCACTTCAGTTTGACCAGAAGGGCCTTACTCAGCTTTGCTGGTCTCCTGCTTTCCTCGCCTGGTTTCTTGCTCATGAGAATCAAGAGCTTTTGTACTTTAAGAAAAACATCCTCAAAGAGCTACCAGCTCTCTTCTGGTCATTTTTCACTGACAGCAGTTTCCCAGGGGCTCCCATCCACTAGTTTCTTAAAACTGGAAGTTCACTCTCCTAATATTCAGGGTCTTAAGTTTACTCTTTATGTGGCCCATATCCCTCGAGATCATGAATTCAAATACATAGATAAAATACAAAAAATTAAGAAATCACATCATCTGCAATAGCTTTGATTTTGGAATATAGTCTTTCATAGTTTCTGCAGAGCTTCCTTGATTTTTTTTTGTTGTTCTGTACCTTATGGTTGTTCTAGCGGTTTACTTTTGTCGTAGAGAGTAGTTATTAGAAAATATTTTTAGGGAAGATGTTACTCAGCAACCTAGATACAGGGTAGACTCTTACAGAAGTTTTTACACACCTGCATGTTGCTGTACATTATGCCTTTAATTCTAATATAAGGTTTTCTGTGTGTCAAAAAGTTACTTCAAAACTAAATCCCTATCTTAAGTGAACAGTCTGCCTCCATCTTTGATGGTCTCCTGTAAGTTTTTTTTCCCCCACCAACAAAAGCAAAATAGTCCAGTAGGGGGAGCTTGAAGGACAAAGGACAAAAGTAACAAAAATTTTTTTAAAAAGTAACAAAAATATTTTACACAGAAAGTGGTGACAATTGATAAAAGCAAGCATAAATGTCTTGGACTATACATACGGTAAATGCCTTTTAACATTACGTTAGAAAATATTGATCAAAGCTGTAGTTTCAAAATACTGAGCCACTCTTCAGCATGGGCTTCTGCCCAGAGAGGTGGGCTTTACTTCCCAGCTGCATGTTTCATCCCCTTCTCTCAGGCTAGCACCTTGTCTATGCAGCCTTGTACAAAACTAAATCAGGCCTGAAACAATATTTTTTTTTAAATTTGTTTTTGTTAAACCCTGAATGGAAAGGGTAATACTCAACAGTGATTTAAGAAAAAAAACCCAAGAAGTAGCTGATTTATCACAGAGCTTGAGATGTGAAAGTGAACATTTTCTATAGGCCCTAAATGCTGTAAGACACAACAGCCGCTTGCTGTTGGGGATACATATGTATTTGTTATAAACGGTAGCAATTAAAACAATTTTATTTTGGGTTCAATCAATTTAGGTTGAGAAACAATAAGGAAAAACAGCGCTGAGTGCGCAGAGAACTCAATTGGTTCCACCACACGCACACCTGAGTCCTCAAAGCGGCGTCTTTTATACCAGGATCTTGACCAATCGCGGCTCGCCGGATGTTCGTCCTGCTCTTTCCCCATTGGGTCGTTAGGGTACGCCTTCTCCCCCTATTGGCTCCTCTTTGGCGCGCTTTTCAAAGTCTCGGCGTCTTTGTCTCGCTTTTCTAAGTAGCGATTGCCTCAGGGGAAGGGGGAGCTTTTACATTGTCCCAAAGGAGAATCACACGCGCCCATTCATTACAATTGTGATATAGGTTTTAGATTTACACAGGGTACAACAAATTACACTTATCACGCTACATTCTATTTTTGGCATGAATTATAACTGCGTTTATCACATATTTAAGCAGCATGGCAGAGCTCAATAGGGAAGTGTCAGGCGCCCTTTCTCCTCATTTACCTGATTTTACACACCTTTCAAAAACGTGATGCACTGCAGATTACGCGTCCTCTACGAAAACCTTGTGCTGCAGCAGCCCTGGCCGTTCCCGCCTCTCGGTGCGGGTTGCGGCCCCGGGAAGGCACCGCCACAGCCCCAGCCCTCCAGCCGCCCCGCCATCCCCACCCGGCCCCGGCCGCCCTCCGGCTGAGGCACCGCCGGCACCGCGCGGTGGGTCTGGCCCCTTGGGGCCTGGAGTGGGAACAGCCCAGAGGCAGAACTCTCACTGAAGGCTCGTTTGCCACGAGAATACACTTAAAAGAGTGGAGAACGCACCGCTGCCGTCAGCTAACCCCGCTCCCACAGCCGGCTGTCCCTCACCGCCGCCCGGCGGCCCCTCAGCGCGGCTCGGCACCTGCGCAGCAAAGCGCCCCACCCCGGGCGGCCCAGGCCTGCGCGCCCGCGCTCGGTTCTGGAAGCTTCTAAGGAGCGTTGCAGAGAGGTAGTTCAGGGTTGGTATGTGTGGATGTGTGTATTTGTTTGTTTGTTGTGACCGTGGCTAAGGTTAGGGGGGTTATTGTAATGAGGAAGAGTATGAAATTGAGGTAGAACATGAGGGAGACAGTGCGGGGTATAAAGCAAAATCCAGTTGCTTAATACTGTTTTGCCTTTCATTGTGCTCTTCTTTGCTTGTGCTGTGCCTGTTAGGTGTGGGGTTTTTATGTGGAGTAAGGGGGAGCGAGGCTGGGATAGTGAGATAGGTGTTTTTTGTAGGAGTATTTGTATGGGGCCTGTGTTGCAGGGGCGGGAGGCGGCCTGTTGTCTTCTGTTACCTTCTTGAGGTAGCCCTTTGGGGTGGGGTGTTCAGTGGTCTTTTGCATCTTTACAAGGTAAATATCTTTCGTGTTAGGCATGAGATTTTCGTAGACGTTTGTATTTTAGTTAGTTCTTAATAACCAAAAGTGTATGTTGGCTTTTGGGCTCTATTAGGAAAGCTGGCCTTCTGCATGGGTGTGCTTTGTCCTTGATACTGTGATAGGTTGCTCGCTGGGTTTGCACTTCTCAAACTGAGAGATTGGGAGATGTTACTGATGTCTCTCACACATTATTCCTGAAATAAACGTGTGTATTTTTAAAGCGTCTAACACAGTACTATGTATCTCATGTTATTTTATAGTGTAATGTTAAGACTTTAATGTAGCCTGGATTTATGATTGTGTCATATGGGGTTAGGTAAAGCTTCTTAAATAGTTTCAGCTGTTTCATGGTAGTATCAAACTGGCAATAATTAATACTATCTTTTAGCAAAACATGTTGCTAGTTACAATCATAGTGTATCTGTATCACTTCTTACTTGTTCAATACTAGGTTTGGAAGCCAGTGTCTTGACTTTCCTCTCCTGAAACATTTTATTAGGCACCTGTTTCCAGTGTAAATTCTTTTAGGTGGTAAGTAGGTACTGCAGTGATGATACGATGATCTGGTTTGTGCCAATGCAAAATGCAAATTACTGCAGGTTATAAGTAGTTTATCAGTCCATTGTAATTTCTAGGTGTGATATGTACCATTGCAGGTTAAAGTAATGTGAAATACTGGTAAAAATCTTGGTTATGTTAAAATTCTTTGCTAAGGTCATGACTCTTAATTTTGTGTTAGGGTTTAGGTTTTTTTTAATGATATAAGTATTTCCCGCTGGTATTTCTGTGTGTTTGGTCATGGAGATAGGTTGTAGTAGCTCTTGTTCAGTCAGCCTATTTCGGTTGGCCTTTCAATATAAGATAAGCAGCTATATACTGTAAGTAGGTTGAGGATAACATCTGTGCTTTAGTGTACTAAAAATTGATGTGGTTGTATGTAAATAAGTGTGGATGACAAATCTTAATTAGGTTTTAACATAGTGCCTCGTTAAGAAGGCCTGTTTGAACCCTTTGATACATATAAATCAGTTGTTCAGATGAGTACTCCAGAGACAAGTAGAAAAAATCTGTAGGCTTGCTTTAGGTGTACGCTCTTTATGCTTCAAAACAAATGACAGCTTTAAAAATGGTTAATCAAATGTTTGTTGTTCTTTTACAGTAGTGTAGCTGGGAAACATGGAAGTCTCGGTATTAGAGGTATGCTGGCATTTTTTAAAGGATTGCTGTTTGTTTCAATGCAACTCTGAAAGTCACATTTACAGATAAGACGAAGCCTCTGTATTTCCGTTCAGCAGTGCTTTCTTACACATGTGGGGTCATATATGGATTATATAAGTTTCATCATTTTCTTTAGATGTTTAGATTGGTTTCATCTCAAAAGAGGTCAGTAGAGATGCAGCTAAAATGTAAAATAGAAAATGTTCAACATAATCTTAAATAATTTGAGTATAGTATAGTACTAGATTCTACTGAATTCCACCAGAGATCATGGAAAAATAATTTTCCCAGAATACAGCCAGGACAGCTGACCCAAAGGTATTCCATACCACATGATGTCATGCTCAGCAGTAAAAGCTGTGGGGAAGGAGGAGGAGGAGGAAAGAGGCATGTCTGTGGTTATTGAATTTGTCTTCCCAAGTCAGCGTTATGAAGCCCTATTTTCCTGGGAATGGCTAAACATCTGCCTGCCAGTGGGAAACAGTGAATGCATTCCTTATTTTGCTTTGCTTGCATGTGCAGCTTTTGCTTTACCTATTCAGCTGGTTTTACGTCAACACATGAGTTTTCTCACTCTACCATTCCAGTTCTCTTAGACATCCCACTGCAGGGGAGTGAGGGAGCCAGTGGTGGAGATTAGCTGCCTACTGGAGTTAACCCACAACAACTGGTATATAAAGGCTTACAAAGGCTGAGCAGAATGCTATGACCTCATTTTAAAGAAACTGTCGCATAGACTCTCTGGTCATGATGAAAAGCCCATTGTGGGGTTCATTGTGTATTTTGGGGGTTTTATACATAACTTCTTGAGGACAACGTGGAAGTAAAGCTTTATGTCTTTGCACTTTACCCACTGTTTGGTTTAACTAACTTTTTAAATAATGCTACTACCTTTGTGACTGCATCTGCCATTAATTACAGTGCTAAAGAAACTTGGAAGCTGACAACTCATTTAATGAACTAATGGTCTGAAGTTTAAAGAAGTTTTGCTTGTTAACCTGTATGCTAATTTTTAAGGTTCCTCCCTAAAGATTTTAAGTTTTGTTTTCACATTTGCTGCTCAGATGTTCTTAAAAACATCCTATCATTTTAGCAGGAGCTAATACTGTTTATTATTGTTGTCTATCCCTTGCCACAGATTGAAGACCCAAGTTGCTTTTGGGTTACTATGAAAGGATGTGGGCCTTACATAGTCGATGAAATAGAATATAAAAACCTGAATGCTGAAATGAATCAGTTCTATGATAAATCTTACAAAGATGTGGATGAAGTAGAACCACTAGTAGTAGAAGAAGGCCAGGTAAAATCACTGCTATATTGTGCAGATAGAAATAATCTGTTATTTGCATTGGCTGGGGGGTGAAGTACACAAGGCAACACATTGATACTCTTTTTTTTTTTTTTTTTTTTTTTAATAGTGCTATGTGGAAAAGTAAGTAATGGCATCTATATGGGTTATGCCTTCTTATCTGTAAACTTAATCACGACATAAGCTGCAGTGCTTGCATTTTAAAAGTGAGGGCTGTATAGTAAATACTATATTCTTGCCTCTAAAAAGCCTTTGAGTGTATCTTGTTCCATTTACAAGAACCTGCTGTCCTGTTCTTTCTTTTTCAGATGTGTGTGGTTTTCAGTGAGGAACTCGGATGCTGGTGTAGAGCGATTATTAAGTCAATGAAGTACTGTACAGATCATTATCAAACAGAATGTTTTCTTGTAGATTATGCCAAATACATTTTTCTTAAGTCAGAAGGGTAAGTGTTTGGGGTTTTTGTCACTGTTACTGTGATGTATTTGTTAGGTAATGCATACAGATGCTATTAAGATTTGTTTAGATTGCAAGTGACAAGGCTTTGGTTTGAGGTGTGAGTTGGGTCCACAAGAAACTGCTAGCCATATGATAGGCTCTTGCAAGTGTGGGTGCAAACCAGTCTTTCGTGAGTTTTTCAATATGCTCTCTATTGGAAGTTTTCGGGGTTTTTAAGATTTGAAATAGAAATAATGTCAGTTTGTTATGATTGCAATGTATGATTTCCAGTTAACATTATTTATATATACTTTCCTCCCCTATTAAGTGATTATACACTAAAAAATTATAAGCAGTGAAGATCATTCATAAAGCACGTATGGAAGCAAGATTTCACTTGCTGAACCAGCTTTATTTCACTTGCTGAACCAGCTTTTGACGTCTAGACACAAATAGGTGGGTTTTTTCCCACCGCAGTATACTAGCTTGTTTACTAAAAGCTGGCAGTCTGTCTTGGCATGGTGCAAAAAAAAAGTGAGTTTTCACATGTTCTGAGTTTTTAATAAAACCACTATGAAACCTACTGTTTCTAAAATCTTGAAAAATCAGTTCTAAAAAAAATAACTGTTCCAGCTCTTAGCTAGATTAAAAGTTCATTTCTCTAATAAAATAAGCAACTCTGTGTACAAGAAGCTTCACCAATTTTTTTTGTAGTATTCCACAAAATTAAGAAAGCTTATTTAAAATACTCTAAAATAAATAATGGTTTAAAATTGATTGTCACTGTATTGGAAAACTTCATAATACCCTGAGTGTAAAATGCGTTCAACTAGAAGTGAATATACTGCTTCTTCATTGTAAAATAAAAGATTGAACAAAGGTGATAAATATATGGATCTTAAAAGCTCCCTATGCAGCATCTTGCTAGTTATTAAAAGTCTCCAACCAAACCAGTATAAAGGATAAGATTAACACTCTAGTGATACTTTTGTAAAGTATAAATGCTGGTTAGCAAAATGAGAACAAATGAAATTTAGTATATTTATTAGATTTCCTTCTTGCGGGTGTTAATCACACGTGGTTTGTCACACAAGTAATAAGTACAAAATGGAATATGCAGTGTCAGGTAGCATATATGGTAGTATGAGGGCTAAATATCATGAAAAGACTTCAAACTGTAGTGGTGAGGGATCAGAAAGCTTTTAAGTAAATAGGAAGTATGTTCATATCCAGAGCAAATCTGTTCACTAATTGCTCTTGGTAGCACCTCTCCTAGCAAGAGAAACAAAACAGTGGTTCCAGGGCTTTTCACAGTGGGAGCCAAACTTCTGGAAGAGCTGCATTGTCAGATACAGGGTATCAGAAGGATGTGTGTGAGACCAATGACTTGTAGTGAATAAAATCTGCTCTGTAAAATGAGGTTATTTCTATTTTGTTTTTAAGCATTCGAGTTGCACCAGAAGCATTTATGCAGATCCCATATAGAGCAAAAAAGTGTAGACTGTATCGCACAAAGCCAGTGACGTTGCATGTTGACTTTTTTGAAGATACTGCAAAGATAGTGTGAGTAGAGTTTAATAGATGTATTCTATTCATAAAGTTCTTAACTGTAAATTTTTATTGCAGAATTTTTTTTTAGAACAGGTTATGTTTTAAGAAGAATTTAAGATATCAGATTTGAAAACCTGTTTCTTAAATAGAACTGCTTTCTTATTTCTTCTTAACAGTTGGGGGGTTATTATTTACCTGTTTGAATCTTTTGATACATATTTCAAATCCTTCGGGTGTTTAGACAAGTTCCTGGCAGTTCTTACCCTCTGTCTATCATCCCAGAGCTGTGTTTCATGATTAACTAGCCCATGAACTTCTTTGCTAGTCTTTCCTTACGTGCTGTTTGTTAGACACTCATCTTACTCCTGATAGGGTTTTGGGTTTGGTTTTGTTTTGTTTGTTTTGGTGGTTTGGTGTGGTTTTTGTTTTGGTTTGTTTGTTTGGGGTTTGGGGTTTTTAGCTGAAGTTCCATAGTGTTCATAGGTAGCATTGTTTTTCCACATTCTGTTTTTTCTTGATGTATTTTGGATTCCTGTTGTGCTTTCCTTACATTCTTGTTAGTTTTTTCTCTCTGTGGTTTTGAAGGACTCGAATAAGGTTTTCGCTGGAGTCTGGTGGTAAAGAAAAAGGCTTTTGTATCCTTGAGTTCCAGGATGCTATTGTCAAAGATCCTGCCAGCTTGAGAGGGACATGATTAGATCACTGGGCAATATGGCTCCACAGCAAGAAAACTACTTTTTGTGTCATTAAAGAATATTCAAAACTACATACATGTGGTCAGGCAGTTTGTGGGGTTTTTTTTATACTGTTGTTTGGTAGAAGAAAATAGTATTTGACTTCCAGTATTCTGACAGCACAAGTACTAGCATAGTTTGGATAAGAATAGCGTACATCTTCAGTAGGCCATTGTTGTGAATTATCAAAAAATGTAGTAGATTGTCATACTTTGTTTATGATGCTCTTGATCTGATTCTTTTTTTTTTATGCTTAAAGTTGCAGAAGACGGTAAAGAGTGAACTTGATCTTTGTCTACAGACCTATCGGTCTCCAGTATTTCAATGTTTAAGCGCTTATTCAAAAATGCTCAATACCTATTTAATTCATATGTTCTGCAAGTGGATTGGTCCTTTTTTTTTTTGGTTATTATGTTTCATTTCTAACCATAGTATTAACCATCATACCTTGACAAAGTAATATCCAGTCATTTTTGATCAGCTCATTTTATTGATGAGCTGAAACAATATTATCAAGACTGAATTTACATTTTAAGTAGTAAGATTCTGCTAATGTGTCTAGTTAGGGCAGTTTTTTAGATTTAGCATGACTTGAAATAATTACTTCACATGCATTCAAAGTTTTTTAGAAAATTACGGGTTTAATTTTTGATTATGTGGTATGAAGTGTTGTGTTTTTTTTCCTAGGCCAGCCAAAAGATGGGATAGTGCTGCTACTCGGTATTTTCAAAACCTCCTCAAAGGTAAATAAAACATTCTGACAAAATGGTAATTGACACTTCTGTTTTGGGAAAAATAAACTGTTAAGGGAAATGTAGTAGTTGTGTTCATATGTTTTATCATATTTAAGAATGTTACGTTTTAAAAATAGGGAAAGGAGCTACATAAGCCTTTTTGTATGGACTGACTAAGGCAAAAGTATTTGTGGAGCTGCATCTTACGTGTTGTGGGCTTCCATGCTGCATAAATTTTGATAGTTGACTAGATGGTGTCTGGCTCTTGGGCAAGTTCAATAACATAGTAGGCATGTAACATTTGTTCTGAACAATGGAGCCTTTCTGTGTATTTAGCTTAAGTATTTGAGTTAGAATCACAGCTGTGTTCCTGAAGTTTTGCAGAGCGGTTGGCAGGATCGGGTTTAGAGTTCACCTGTTCAGTTGTTTTTTGACAAGGATGTAAGCACCAGCTCAGAAGAAGAATATCTTGATTATAGTTGTTAACAAATAGATTGAACTTCAAATAGTTATTTAGTGAGCTAGAACTGCTTTTTCTCCAGTCTGTTCTTGTCTTTTCCCACGTTTTGCATTTCAGTAGGTCATCCAGTTTTTCTCATATCAAGCCTTCTATTTTGGTATGAGACAGCTTTTGGCTTTACTAGAAAACCAGACCTTTACTGAGATTTTCTAATTTTCTTTACATGCTTCTACCAGAAAAACTACCTACCTACTTACTCGGAAATATTAACAAACCCCATATAAAAGGTATTTGGGGAGGAGATAGGAGTTTGTGAAAGCAGTGAAGGAACTTTAGGGTGATGATTTCGGACATTAACTGGGACACAGCACTTTTCATTATTTATGCCCCTCCCCAAGCATCACTGTGCAAGGTAAAGGTTAGTAGGGAGCAAAAAACCACATAACTTAATTTCATAGATATTCCGATACTGTGCTGTAAGTAGTAATACCTACTTTTTTAAATGCTAGCACATCATTAGTGTATGCAAAGTGCTTCAGAATTTACTGAAGGGCCTTTATCAGCTGTGTTTGCTTGAATGAAGAGCCTAACCAAGCTGTACAAATGTGTAAATATAACTTATGTCAAGTTTGGGAAGTATGCATTTGTGCTACAGATTGTCAGGTCTGTAAGACCTAACTGAGATCAACTAAGACTTCTAGTGTCAAACTAAGACTAGTTTGTGTGGAGAGGTAATTAATCTGTTTCAGCTCTTGATCTTCCTTCAAAGAGTGAGGACGACTTTTTATTTTTGTAACTTTAAAGTTTTTATTGCCATTTTACTTTCTTGTTTCATTTAAAAGTTACTACATTTGTACTAACTTCTGTAAAGAAATAGGTTATACATCTAATTGTGATTTCTATTTTTGTCTGTCTTGGAAAGTACAAGTGAAAAATACTGATAATTTGATAAGGGTTTAATCTTTTTACTGGTTCGTGTGTTTTACTATATTTAGCAAGTACCCAAATGAAAGCCAAGTTGTGTGCCATAGAAGATAACACATTTGATGTTTTTCTTTATGTGACAATAAAAGATGAAAAGGTAAGATACTTTTATATCTATAGATCTATTCATGCACTTTGCTATCTAAGTTATAACTTCATGATTAGTTTAAGAATGGAAAACGTTACTTGCAAGTGAGTACTTAAATTTCCGTTGGATACAGTAGAAGCAAAATTGTTATTACTAGAGGTTTTATTTTATGTTTCTGATGCTTGTAAATTTCTGGAGGAATTCCAAGAGGCAGAGACCCATTTTTCTTTGTGAACCTCTTTTTGGAAGGTTTTGGCAAGCAAATGAAGTCCAGCAAGTACTTCAGACGGACAACTTAGTGAAGTATTTAGTGTACTTTTCCACTTTTTTGTGGTATCATTCTTAAAGACATTTCAATAAGGCAGTTGCTTAGTACTATAAAAATAAACAAAGTTCACACTTTTGCGTAAGACAGAGTCCTCAAACCTTTGGGAGGGAAAAAAATCCCAAACTAGTTTCACTTGCCAAAATGTATAACTTGTGCTAAATCTCTGCAGTAGCTACTTGTAAGACTTAAGCAGTTGTATGGTAGACACAAGTGAATTTATTAGATACTGTTTCTACTTAAGTGCTTTACCAAGGCTTTTTACTGGAGCTGTGGTCTTTGCTGTAGACGGTAACTTTGAAGGTACATATTAATTCAAATATCTTCTCTCAGTTCAGAATCACAGTTGGCAAGTGTCACTGATCTCTGAGCCAATTTTCTGCCAGATTATGATGCATACTGAATCAAAAAGAAATAAACCAGTCTGACTTACTAACAGGTTTTTTTAATTTTTAGGGCTTAGAAAAAGTTAATTGAGTACAGACTTCTAGGCAGAAGTGTGAAACTGCCAACTAATTAACACCTGTTTAGAGAACATACAGGAAGATATGTCTGACTTTCCTATACTGGAGCTAATACTCTACAGAAAGCATTCACTTTTTGTCTTACTGCTGTTGCTTAAAGCTTCATGTGAATTCTAAAGAAGTATGTGGTTATGTAGCTTATTGCTTATTGATACTGGTTAATAAAGACCTTGGTTTTTTAGGTATGTGTTAATGATGATCTTGTTTCAAAGAACTTTGCTCATTTTGAGGAAGCTAAAGAGAATACAGGGAGTTCTGCGGATTATCAGGAGAGCCAAACATCATTGAATCTTGAGTCACTTCCAGTGAAAATTGCTAATCCCACACTTGCTCTCAGGCCAGGGCTGTTTCGGAAGAAGGTGTCAACAAATCTTGAAACAGGTGAGAACCGTGTGTGTTGGAAATAATCATACATGCAATGTGTCATGTGTCTGTAATTGGATATATTGAATGTGAACCTGCTGTCTATGTTTGAATCCAATAATTGGATCAAATGATGTCCTTCTAACAAATGAGGTTTATGTGTCAGACTTTATATAAAGGCCAATCAAATCATCCAGTGCAGGAATACTGTAAAGCTTTTTGTACACTATAAGACAAAGGCAGGCTGAGCGTGAGTTACACAGGCATTTGTTGATATGCTTACTAGCATTAGATAGTATTGAAACCACTTGTGGCATTGATCAGTGATGCATTACTGTTTTTTTGAGTTTGGAGGGATTTATTTGAACAGAGGTACCTTTAAAACAAGCATTTACTGTGAGTTGTCTCATTTATAGTGATTAAATTTAAAAGTATGCAACTTTCCATCCTTCATCCTTGTTCACTCAGTTTATCTGCATAGTTATCTTTAAATAGTTTTAAAGATAACAATTTTTTTGGTTATTCTTTTTGCCATTAGGAAATGATACAAGCAAGTCAGCTGCAACCCACTGTAAATAAAAACACTGCCTTTTTATGTGTTCAGAGAATCAGAAATGTGGTTTTACATTTTTTTTTTTTTTTTTTTTTTACTTACCTTTCTAGGTCTTGCTGTTTCCAGTTCCTTTCTTGAAGAGAAATACCAAAGGTCAAGTACAGATGTAAATGAAAATGCTGTGCCTGTAGGTATTATATTTTGCATTAAATTGGCAAAGATGCAACTAAACTAAACATACGTAGGACAGATTAGGAATGCCGTAGTCATCTAGCTTGTTCTTCTGTGTAACACAGATCTGGGGGACTGCACTAATTTTTGGTATAGTTAGAAAATAACATTCTACTTCAACTTAATTTTTTTTCCCTGCAGTTTAAAAAAAAAATTTGCACTCCTCTGCTATAGTTTATGAAGATCATAACTGTCTACACTACACAGTTTTCTGAAAATATAAAAATGTGAATTTTAATGTTTCCCCAAAAACCAAATAGTTGTTATGCTGTACCATAGTAAACATTCATTGGAGTGTCATCTTATTTGTTGAGTCATCTAATACTTTAAATACCTAACCTGATTTCTTGCTAGGTTTGGTGTTTTGGGGTGGGTTTTTTTGGCTTGCTTTTTTTTTCTGAAACATTTTCAAAAGTTCAGCACTCATTGTTGAGTGTTAAATTGTGTACTCAATTGCTCAGTTGGAGCTATTAGGATGTGCATGAGAGGAAAGGAAAATGAATTGGTAGATTCTAGGCAGATAATCACTGTTGAGTGTATGTAATCATGATTGTTTTAAAGATTCCATGTTCTCTTCTGCTAGGTGCTTTACAGGAGAAATTTGCTTCCATGATAGCAATGGAACTACTTCTGTCAGGTCAGGGGGAAAAAGGGAGTTTTACAGAAGTTATGTTTTAGCTCTGAGAACTGAACGATGACAGCCACTCCCAAACTTAAACTGTAATACTTTATTTTTTAAGAGAAGGATGGTGAAAGTAGTAGTGCGGATTCTTACTGAAGCAGAGCAGAATTACCTTTATACCCTTCTGCAAACAGTCAGCTGAATTACCTTTACCAGCCGCTTGAGTGATGCAAGTCTTTGACCAAGTGATGCCTGTTGATTGCTGGTGACTAATGCTGAACACTAGAACCCTGTTCAGAACCAGATACCTTTGGGTTAACTCTGGATCCAGCATCGGCTACTGGTTATTCCACTGGGGATTTGCAGTTTGTTCAGTTTAACTTCATGTGCATTGTCTTTGTAAGTCTGCAGCTGGGTAACCTGTTTTTTGTTTTCTTCCTGTCTGTGGCATGCAGGCTTTCCATGATTTTTCTTCATTTTGTTTTAAAAATGGAAATGTTTAAAAACTAATCAGTATGTGTTCATACTAGCTCAGGTCCCCAGTTATGACTATAGCTTGAGATGTGGCCATGAACTGATTAATTGGCTTGTATTAGATGTATAACCATGGGCAATTGTTCTTGTCACATCCCTGATTATTAGGAGAGAAAATACTGTTCTGTAACAAGTTAGATTTCTGAAGTATGTTTCATCATGTTGCTTTAGTTTAACTTATTTGTACAAAATTCTTCAAAGTATTTGGAGGATTCTGGAGTTAGTTAAGAAACACACTTTCAACTCTATAATGGATGGAAGAAATAATTTTTCCTGTTTCTCTCAAACATATTTTAGTGCTAAAAATGTGTTCATCTTTTCTTGTTAGATTGCCAAAGCAATTCTAGGTTTGCCTTTCAAGGAAAATAGTGAAGTCCACGCAGACAGGTACAGTGCAGTGTGTTAAATATTTTTAAATGGTTAGGTAATCAGAAAATTGGGAGCTATGGTATGTTTCTAGTTACATTGCTTAGGCAGCTAAAAGGGTGGAGGATAAGAGAAAATGCATGCCCATGTTTTTTGGGGAAGAAGGGAATTTGAAGCTGTTGATATCCAGAGTACAACGAAAACGGCAGTTCTTTCTAAACAATAGCTTGACAACAGGGATGTGGTGGTGAAGTGTTTTTCTGCACACTAAACAGGTTACATTGCTTTATTTTGTTCTTGGTGTTATTTATGAAGTTTTCAACCTTAATGAAATATGACTATGAATGGATTTGTGCAATGCTTTTACTATGCTGTATGTCAGTTGATGCGTACATAATAAACCCAAGGAGTGTTTTTAAATTTGGCTTCTGACTGATGCAAAGGTATATTGTTGCATTTTTTGAAACTTTAAGAAACCTTTTTCCTACAGTCCAGTCTAATTCTCTTCCAAAGTTGAGGAACCCACAAATTATCTTTGTTAAAAAAATCCTTAGGATTTTTTTCGGGTACTTAAAAGCTAATATTTAATTTCAAAATGGTACTTTTTAATTTCTTCTTTCATGTTTGAGGGTTTTCCTCCTTGGCGTAGGTGATATATCAGAAATATTTTGCAAGTGAATTGCTTCGTGACATTTTTGAAATACTGGTGGTATTTATAAATTACATGCTACTTCTGTGTTTATGATGGATTTAATATTTGCGTGTTTCTCAGGCTCCAGCAGTTCTCAAATCCTGATCCTCTGAAGACACGCATAATTGAAGATGACCAGCAGGTATTTCAAGTGCAAATCATGTAACTTCTCTTGTGCAAATGTATTGTGTGTACGTGGAAGGATTTGGTTGTGTTGGGGCTGCAGGGGTATGAGAGGGAAGGAGCAACAGGGAGAAACCGCTGTGTTCTGACTGCAGTCCCTGCCTTGCACTGCTCGTTGCCTCAGTGGTGAGACAGAGTATAACCTGCGTTGATTATAAGGAGGGAGGAGTTTGGAGTGAAGTTGAGTATGGGAATGGGGGAGAAAAGGTGGGGGTTTTGAGGTGTGTAAATATTTGTTTCTTTGTTTCCCAATAACCAAATCAGTACTCATACAGATTAATTGGCAACAAATTAAGTTAAGCTAAAGTTGAGTCTGATTTGTGTGCATCAGTAATTGTTCAGTAGCAACCGTGTCTGTATTCTGACCCATTAATCTTCTTGCTCACTCTCCCTGTTTTTTTCTCCCCCATCCCTCTCGAAGGTGAGAGTGAGCAAGCAAGTGGCTGTGTGGGTGCTTGGCTGTGAGCCAAGGCCAACTCACCACAGCAAATGTTACTAGTAGTCTTTTAAAATTGTATTTTGATTTAGTCATATCTGAGTGCTAGCTGTACGTAGAACATGGAGCGCATTCTCTTGAGTGATTCAAGACAGTTGTGTTAAGGCAATTGTGATAAACGTTATTTTAAGAAATACTAGAAATATTTGTCTTGCCACTGGTCTGTGTAATTTACCAGTATGTATGAGTCACATTCAAAATTTATTTGCAATCTCTTTAGTTGTTTTTCATCAAAACAACATTTTTTAAATACCATAAATGCTTTTGGGTCATATGTAAGCTAAAATCCTTTTATTAAGTATTGCCTTTGTTATCTGCTTGTCATATGGTTTCAGAGTTTTCAAAGTTTTAGTGGAAAAAGAAACCTTGTGTTTCTTAGCAACAAAATTGAGCCATCATCAGTTCTGGAAACAGCACCACTTCTTGATGATCTGAAAAAGGTAATGCTGATGTAATATATTACACTTAATATCTTTTTAAGGCTAGTATTGTACCCCAACTTCAGGTACAGTAATACTTACTTTTGATTGAGGAATCTCTAGGAGGTTGTTGATGTGGTTTAATAGATGAAGCTTCAGAGGGATGCTGGAAGAATTGTATGCATTTGCTCTGGTATATCAACCACTACCACAAGTCATAGGATTTGAATTTTAATAAAACAATTTAACTTCTCAGCCCAGAGAAACTTTTTTCATATTGCATGTTAAGTGTACTTACTCTATAGTCGGACAAAAGCTTTTAAATCACTTAGTGTTGTGTTTTGTCTTGTTTTGTTAGTGTTCAAGTACACTTTTTTTATATGGATCTCTTAATTTCTCTTTCTGTAGGAACTTACTAGGAAAAATTTTTTAGGCCCTAACTTCACAGAATCTTACTGCTGGCCGCCAGTAGCTCGAGGATGTGATGTTGTTGTCATCTCAAATGAGGGAAATGATCCTCTCTTATATATTCCACCAGTTCTTACATTTTTGCAGTTGGAAAGTTGCTACAAAGCCTTGCCAAACAGGAATGGAGTATGTATATATATTAGAGCAGTAACAGTTTTTTTTGTTCTAAAGTGCAGATGTAGAATAATGATCCAAAAGATAGTGAATGTTTAGAATGTACACATTTAATGTGGTATTAGTGTATCTTCGTGATGCTTGCCAGCTTACATAAACCCTCTGCTTAGAGGCTTACAGAAACGGACTGCACATGCATGGGAGTTTAACCACTTTTTACATATTACTTGATAAAGAAGTTTTAATGTCATATTGCTTTGATACTTGATGAAACTTGTTTTTGAGGGGATACTACGTAGTCTTTAAAAGTTTGTATTAGCAGTTTTAAATACTGTAATTAATTTTTGAGCTTGTATTGGATTACAGAAACATAGAATTATTGAGATTGTAAGGGACCTCTGGAACTTGCCTGGTACAACCCCAAATAAGACAAGATGCTCCTGCTTCTGCTAAATTTTTTTATCCTTTTACTGTATGTTTCTGCATGCATCCTTTTTGTCTCCGGGTAACCTTGTGTATGGTTCCTTGGGTCTGTAACATCTGCATTTAGAAGGTGATACAGTACTAAAAATGTCAGTTTTGAAGTACTTAAAGGCCTTGTGTTGCAGATGTTGCTTTTGCCCTAAATGCTGTAGTAGTACAATTCTTAAGATTCTGAACTCTTGTCTAATACTATGGTGTAAAATTTTATACATTTGAATGTAGCCACTCGCGCTTATTTTATGTCCTGGGTGGAAGAAGGCACAACTTGTTTTTGAGCTACTGAAAACATATGGGAGATGCTCCAGACAGCTTCATCCAATGTTGATAATACTTGGGCAGAACAAAGAAGCTGGAAATGTGAAAATCCGAGGATGTAAGAGTACTTTCTATTTTCTTAATTATGCTTGAAAACAATGTGGGCTGCCTTAATGGCAGGGAATTGTGAAAGAATCAATTTTTTTTTCTTAAGTTTTTTGTTCTGTAAAGTGATAATTCTATTTCTTTAATGTTATAACTCTGTAGTAATAATGTGAGACTAACAGTAAATGGTATTAAAGCTGTTCAAGCACCTACATGTTCAACATCTTTTTTGTAAGTTCCATAACAATCATTTTTTAACCAAATTAGTGGTAGGGATTTGCTGCAGATCTTGCTGGATTAGGAATAATTGTGGACTTCCTTCATCTGGAACCAGGTTTTATAACAGCTTTTTTGATAACATGATAAAAGCTGGACAGAGCTACTGGGTCTGTCAGGGATGGCATTAATTCTTTTCACAGTCTGAACAGCAGTGTGTTTTGGATTTGTGACAGGGACAGTGTGGATAACACACCCGTAGTTTTGCCCTTGCTGAGCAACACTTGGCAGGGCATCAAGAATTCTGTTTTTCCCAATCTGCCACCCAGTGAGTCAGCCAGGGGTGCACAAGAAGCTGGAAGGGGACGCAGCCTGGACAGCTGACCAAAGGGATATACAATAGTGTGCAATGTCATGCTCAGCAGTAGAAACTTGAGGGGTGGCAGGATGATTTGCTGAGTGTCTGTTTGTGGGGTGTTGGCAGTGGTTGCCTTTGCATCGCTTCACCCCCCCTCCTTCACTTCCTACGCTCTCTCTTTCTTGACCCATGAGTTTTCTCACATCGACAGCTCCTGTTCTCTGCCCGGTACCACTGGGGGCGTAGGGCAGTGAGTGAGCAGCTGTGTGCTTTGTAGCTGCTGGCCACAAGTATTTCAAGTACATAGTTTTTATTTTTTAAAATTGACAAATATTTGGAGGACTTGTCTGATGCTGCTTGACTGCTTATATATACTTAATGCAATTTTTCTCTACTCTTAATTTAAAAAATATGGCAAAGATTAAAAAGGAGGTAGTAGTTCTCTGCACACAGTTTCATAAACATCCAACTTAAAAATTACTTCAAACTAAAATTTAAGTGGTGGTTTCTAACTTGCTTATTGCAGTAAGTTCTAAGTAATTTGTGTTTATAGCTTCAATAGTATGCAGAGGATACTCCATAGAGAAGAGGAAGAATAGAAGTAGTAAAAGAGCTGTTGTAAGACTTGTCCTGCTTAAATGTATTTACTTAAAATACTTAGTTTTACTATTCTTACTTGGTCTTTTTTTTTTTAAGCCTTAATTGATAACTGCATTTTTAAAAGTGGCTCTTTTTGCCAAGGAAACAAGATATGGATAAAACTATGAAGGATTGTGTAAAACTCTATTCCAGCAGTTAGTATTCTTACATCCATCATTCAATGAATGAATTCAGATCTTTTCTTAGTTGAGCTGTTGGTATATTTGCACAGATTGATTGGTGTGGGGTTTTTATATATGTGTATGTATAAATATGTGCACACACATATGTGTTTATATGTGTGTAGATATCTAAGCCACGTGTGGCTTATTCTGTTTTTAAAACCAAACTTCTCTAAAGGCTGCTCTTGCACATATTTAAATATTTACTTTCTGTCTATCTAGTTCTGAAGTTCTTATCTATACTTCCATTACCTTATTGGAAAACTATTGGCATCCTGCTTTATAAACTACTTCAGGCCTTTCACTCTTTCAAAATATCAAGAGTTTTACTCACTCAGCTGTTGAAGACATGTAGGGGTAGAAAAATAAAAGCAAACTAAAAATAATCTGTTGGTGAAAAGTCAGAAAATTAAGTCAGTGTTCTCTATTAAAAAAAAAAAAAAAAAACCAAAAACAAAACACCCACCAAAACTAGCCAGCCCCAGCCCTCCAACTTTAAGGTGATGCATCTGAAATGCAAATGTGACTTTTTTTTTTTTAATAGAACTGCCATGTCCTGTGGTGTCTTACTAATATTCTTTCAAGTTGTAAGTTAATGTTAATGGGTTTTCTTCCTACTTGTAGGTGAACTAATCGTGACTACACCATATAGTCTCCTGAGACTGTTGGAACATCAGTGTTTATTATTTTGTAGACTTTGCCATCTTGTTCTTGATGAGATTGAGGTACTGTTCTCTGACGCAGCTAAACAGGTAAATGTCTTATAGGTTCAGTTGGTAAAATGCCGTTCTAGTTGTGCACTTGTCATGAAAACAGTGGCACATACTGAAAAAAAAAAAAGAACTTTTCTGAACCCCCATGGTAGAGTTCGAAAGATAATGGAATTTAAGAAATCACATCTTTATGCTTCTGGCAGAATGAAACACTGGAAAAGTGAAGCAGTAATTATTAAATCTGACTTTCCTTGCTTTTTTGCCTGTCATCTTTTATTATTTTTTTTTAAGAGCTCTATCCTGTCCTGTTCTACACTTCTGCTCTATTATGCTGTCTTCCTTTCCTTTGGGTGGCTTCCCAGGTACTTGTGTTTGTTTCAACTGGGTAGCAGTAGTTTCAGTGTAGGGATTTTTAATCTACTTTTTACTTGCATGATCTGTCTGTTGGGAACTCCTTTTTTCCTCTTACTGGTGCTGTTTGAACAGCTTCCATTCAAGAACTGTCTGTTGGTAAGCCCCTTGGTCTCTGTAGAATGCAAGGCAGAAGTGGATGATCAGATAGTCATGGATGCAATCGTCATAATTTTCCTTGGGCCTTGATGTCAGTGCAGGCAAAAGGAGAAGCTGATTGTAACTCAGAGAATCTTGGATGAGGAACAGCGTGAAGTGTCATGTTGACAAGGATGTGTATATTGTATCAGTTTTAAAATGATGATTTATAACTCAATTTTGAGAATATTCCGTAATTTTTTTGTTACTGCTTTGAGGCTTCATAGGACAGATGATTTCTGTTAGTATTACAGCATATTACATCATCACTATGCAAAAAATTGGCTTGCTTACCTTTTTTCACTGTCGTAGATTTTATTTTTTTCTAAAGTGGAACACAACTGGACTGTTTGTCGCTTATGCAAGGTAATGTCATTAGGAATATATTCATCCTGCCTTTGTGATTGTTGGTTTTTTACAAATGATTTTATGGCAAAAGTTTTTTGGTTTTTTTTTTTTTTGGCTATTTCTGTATTGGCAGGTTGGTCTTATCTTCTGCTTACGTCCTAGTTTTGCTGACTCTCTGACTTTTTGGATCTACTGTTGTATAGAATTAGTAGGTTTCAGATCTGAATGGATCCTTTTCATGAGATTGCCATCTTGTATGGGCAGAGTCTTGTATTATGATCCTGCATTCATGCATGCATGCTGTTCCTTCGTGTTGTCCTGTTGCTTCTTGCTTCAGAAGGCATTCAAATAATAGGATAAAAGTGGAAAAACCAAACACTTTGGTTTTGGGGTGTGAAATCTGTGGTTTGCTGTGGTGGTGATTTTGTGACTGGAGAGAACAGTGTGCTGAAACGGTGTACTTTTCACTGCTGTTACATACTCATTGGTACCGGATAAGAGGAAGGAAGAAAACTTTTTTTTTTCTTCCTTTATAGATTTTTACTATATTAGATTGTTACAAGAAAGCCTTTGTTACTGAAGAGTGGGAGTATTCACCACATCAGATAATTGCTGTTGGAACTCATTGGAATAAACATATAGCATACTTGATAAAGGAGTTCATGAACGATCCTTACATTGTGATAACATCTATGGAAGAAGCTTCCATCTATGGAAATGTGCAGCAGGTAAAAATTTGGAGATGATGTCGCTGGTTTTTCACTAAGATTTACTAAGTACAAAAACTTCGTTGTTTGTATTGATCAAGGTCAGTGTGTGTGGCTGCTGATTGTTTATGTTAAGTGTGTAATGCTACATCCTGACTTGGACCTCAGGCTGCGCTGACATGTGTGAACTGACTCTTAGAAGACCTGCACAAGTTAGTCACTGAAGGAGCTAAGGTCTTTTACCTTGCTTTGTAGGACTGAGGTGTGAAGATATTCTCTCAAGTGTTTCATTGTTAGTGCGAAGGAGTCTGAATTTTATGTGAAGTATTTGCAAATGGTATAGTTTGTGGGCAGAATTTCATCAGAATGTTTTTGCAATTGTTAATTTTGAGTGACAGAACTACAAGGTAAGTTATCTGATGATAGAGCTAGTAAAAGAATTGTTTTACTGCTGTGTGCCACACAATACAGAAATTCATTTGACCTGAAATTTCAAGAAAGTTGTTATGTGTTCTTAGGCATCTTCTCATTTAATTTCCAGTCAATGTGGTATAGCCCTTCAGAATAATAAAAAATGTTGTATGATCTGAATTCTTCTGTCTCAAAAGGTAATAATTTGGGAATTGAGTGTGTTGGGAAATCTCTTAAGACTAGACATCCTGAGCATGACACGAAACTGAAAAAAACACCACTTTTTGTAAGAAGTCTAATGGTTTGGCAGGACAAAATGTCAGTGTGTTGATGCTTTAGTTTGTTGGGTTTTTTTATTTTTAATATTAAAATTCGGGCAGTGTTTCGGGCAGTGCAGAATGTTTTTGGAGTGTGAAGTTTTTTAGTGGTACTTGAAAATGCTAAACTTGGATTGATAAATCACAGAACTAAACGAATGAAAAATCTTTAATGTGGGATTTTCATGATGGGAGGGATTTTAATTGTACTTGTGGAGACTGTCCTAAATGCATACCTTTTGTGAGAGTTGTATCTTCTGTAAGTTAAGCAGAAGACCTACCACTTCTGGAGCTACCATTTGCTAGATTCTCTTTGGTGTTATATAACAATGTTAGTACTTATTAAAAGAAAGAATTAATATAGGAAAATATGTATAATTACATGAATTATCAGCCCTCTGTTTTGTATCTACTTCTAGGTTGTGCAGCCTTGCATGAACACAGAGAGAATTGCTGAATTACTAAAAATACTGGATTTTACCCATAATAATCGTCAGAAGGTGCTGGTATTCACTAATTCGGTAAATGAAGCAGAAATGATTCATAAGGTAAGAAAGTATTTAAATTCATGTAGATAAGTGCTTTTTTAAATTGTTAAGGTATAACAAAACTATCTTGGCTTCTGAGAATAAAGTAGGAGTGTAAATTTGGAAGCTAGTTATTTCTGCTAAAAATAGCCCCAACCCCACTCTTCTGACACCTAGAAGAAAGCCTGACAGGAACATCTGGCATAGAATATGTTCATCAGTAAATTTTTAACTACATTCTCTCTTGTCAGGTTGGAACTTTGAGTTAAATCAAACTAGCTTTTTTCCAGTGAAAGTTCTGTCAATTTTTTGTTTGTTATTGTTTCAAGTAGTATGGGAGGAGAAAACTTAAGCACCATGTTAAGAAGTTCTGTTCTGTTTGTTTCTCCTCTGGAGTAGCTGAAATTGTAGAATGCTGTTTCTCTAACTGGAAAGAAGCATTTTCTGTCATCCTGTGACAGTCCACCAGAATTTAGTTAAAGCTTCAAGTCCTAGCGCATGGGAGGAAGATAGCATGTTTAATATGTATTTTCTTAAAACCTGGCATAAAATGGCTTCCAAGTTATCTGTAATAAATAGAACATGGTCCAGTTCTTCACCTTTTATGTGGGATTGTATACTTGGCATTTCAGAGGTGGAGACTAAGAAAGACTTCTCCTGCAATAGTTCTTTATTCAGGTTATTATTCCAATGAATATATATAACAGCACAGCAATAGAAAAATCTCTTCTGTATTTTGTCTCTTTGCTGGTTCTCCAACTATGCAAAGTAAGAGGAGCGCAGTCTGATTTGACAGGGAGGCAAGAGATAGGAAACAATTCTGTTAAGCCTGGGTGGGGTCATGCAGATAGTGGGGACGATACTGCTAAAGGAGGCAAGCTATGAGGATATTAGAATTAAAAGTTTTGGTGATAGCTCCAAGGATGGGATAGCAAAAAGATATATGGCTGGGTGGTTCAGATGTCGCAGGAAGAAATATGTCAGTCCTGAAATGTGGGAATCTATTCCCTTCCAGAAGCTGGAATAGAGTCTGTGATATTTAAAGGATTTTTCTGAGGTAAATGTTAGTGTATCTGGACTGTTTAATCTTTGATTATTGTTAAGGGAAGCAAATCTGGTTTTGTCTTGTGACTTTCTACTGTATCTTCCTTGAATATTTGAGGGTTAATCTCTTCAAGCATATCAAAACCAGCTCCGCCACCACCACCTTAAAGTGTTGTTTGATGCTAAAGAAGAATTGAAGCTGTTTATAGTAATTCTTGTGTACACAAACTTCAAATACCGTAAATAGTTTAAGTGTTAACTTAGTTCATTAGCCAGTTTACCAAATAATGAAGGCTTTTGTAGTGATTAATTTTTGAACCTCGAACTTGACAAATAAAGCTTTTTAAGTATGCTACATTCCTGCAAATTTAAGTATGGGTATGATCAGTGAGGGGGGTTTAATGCTTTTTCTGAGAGTCTGAAACATGAGCCTGCATGTTAAATGATAGAATCCACTTAGAGTAGATAGGACACCTTAATGGTGGGAAAAGCGTCAAATGGAGTTTCTACTTTCTTAAACATCTGTTTAATGTGTTAATTCAGAGGAACCTGAGTTTTATTAGTTTTCTTTTTATTCAGGAATTTAGTAAGTTTAATCTCCATAATCTCAAATGTATTTTTTTTCATATAAGCAACATAAATGTCATTAACTCTTTCCCTTATCTCTCTCCAGTAGCTAAGGTATGCTAGATACTAATAAGATATACTATTTGTTAGTTTATTGGAGCAATCATTGCTGTATTGAAAGAATGTATAACCTACTACTTTGTCACCCAGGCGCTGAAGAGCAGCTCTATATGTTCCTTAAAAATACATAAAGAAAGTGAATTTAATGTCAAGTATGTCTTAGAGCAGTGGACAAAAAATTACAGTTCTGGCACTCCTGTTGTGTTAGGTGAGTATTTTCTTTTTGTTTAGGTGTGATTACATCTACATGGTGACTAACATTCTATGTTAAATACTTGTACTAAGTTATCTCATCGGTTCCACAGGGTCAGTTCCCTATCAATTACTTAGTTATCCCTTTGCTTATTAGTACTACAGCTAGTCTTTTTTTTCTTTCCCTTTTTTTTGTTTTTTCTTTTATTGTTGTTCCTGGGTCCCAGGGTAACTGCTTTGAGGGAAAACCTCACTTATTGGAGGGAACATAAAGGAGGGATTTTTTTATGCTTTAGTTAAAAAACAAACAAACTACTAGTACTTTCAAAGAATTGTCACCTACTACAGCAGATGCTTTCAGTTTGAAATAATTTAGAAACTCTGAAAACTTACTATAGTAATTTCCCATAAGTTCTGGTAGACTTTTATTTTTCAAGTTGTTTGCAGTAGCAAAGACTCTTTCCCAGTTTCAAACCTATTTTTTTCCATTTTATACATCAAAAGCAGGCTAAAAAAAGAAGATTGACTTGCATCTGCTTTGTAGGTTCATACAAAGGTGTTACCATTCCTGCATTACTTCAAGTGCTTTCTATCTTACTCCTGTGAAGTAGTTGGCTGTAGGCAGTTCTATTTATTCTGTGACACTGATATGAAACAAAGATTTATTCTAGATTATTAGAGACTAACATGAAACACAGTGTCTGCCATATGCTTATGAAATGCGTTGACTGAAGCAATTCCTTATGTAAGTGTATTAGGAAAAGAGCTTTTTCTTAAGTCATTGAATAGGGAGAAGGAAACAGCCATTGCTAATGTGATGTAATACTTCATACGCTTGAAGTATTAACAGTTATCTTAAGTGTCCATAAAACATGTGCTTAGTTTTAACAGATGACTGCATGCAGCCTTTGGGAATTACAGATGCAACTTGCGTGATACATTTCAGTTTTCCTTCTCCAAGAATCTTTGGTCAGCGTCTACACAGCATGTCTGACAACTTCTGTGATGTGATAAAGGTTTGAGTAAATCTTTTAACAGGGTAATACTAAATTTGGTTATTAAGTGGTGGATACATAAAAGCTTTTAAAACTACTTTTTTTAAAATTACTTTTTTTAGGATTCCTCTGTAGATCAGGAATGTACAAAGGCAAGGTCAGTCGTTCTGCTAACAGAAGACAGTGCATGTCATGCACTTGGGTTCCTGCACTATTTGCAGCGTGCAGAAGCTGAAATTCCACCAGAACTGCATGATTTTGCTGCCAAGATGCTAGAAGCTAAAGAAGATAAGAAAGCTTCAAGGCCACTGTGTGCCTGTGTGAAAATACTTGGGATTTGCAAGTAAGAAAATACCAAGTTTTCTTGACACGCATACTGATGCAGGAGGGCATTGTATACTCTGGATGATGACTCCTTGTATTTCATTGATGAATTTTCCTGTTGGATACTTTGATCTAAACCAGTTTTTGCTCATTGTTTGTTTTCTGTTGACTGTTGCATCTGTTTCACTCTCCTGAGGTACTTTTAAGAAAACAAAATTAATGTTTGTATGGAGACCAATCATACATGGTCTGATAGGGCAGCAGTTATAATGAATTATGCTACTGAGGTGTACTTGAGGGAACTTTAAGCCATTGTTTTTATTAGTATTCTAACCGTAATTGCACAAGCTTTGTGCTTTACTCTCTCCTCTGTTGTCTCCTGTCCCTCCAGCATGGGTAAGTAGATGATGACTTCTGTGAGCTGTGTGAAATTGGATTATAATTATTGCCTGAAGGAGGAAGCTAAAGTGTTCTCAAATACGACTTCTAGTTTAGATAACTCTTGTTGCAAGTTACCGTTTGCTTTACGCTCAAACAAGTTTTCTGGTGGTTTTTGTTTTGTTGTACAGACTTTTCCACCAAGACCTGTTCGATCATTTCTGTCTAACCCCCAGAGTCATTGGTGCTGTTTGAGACAGAAATTGCATATTGAGGGCTGATTAAATTTTAGTATTTAAAGCTGTTGTAAATCATGTCAAAACAGTCTACAAGTGGAAACAAAGGCCTTTTTTCTAAAAACATTTTTTTAATATGTAGGAATAGAACAGTGTGTCCAGATCGTCATCAAATTAATTTACAAATAGACATGACCCAGAATATACCAGAAAACATTAGACTAACGCCTGGATATGTGACAGTAAGTTATTATTTTCCTTGATTTTTGGGTACCAAGAGGACAGGTCTTAAGTAGCTACTTAGCGTAATACTTACCTTTTCATATTACATCATATAGTATACATACTACATTAATATTGAATATGTGTTATTTTTTAGGCTTTTCCTCTCTCCCTTGCATAAGTAAGTGTGCCAGATTTTCCCTTAATCGTTAGCTTGAATTGGAATTGTTTTGCAGGTGATGATGAGTTTACCTCAGATTTTTCTTTGTGTTGAAGATTCCCATTCTGTGGAAAGAGGGTTTATGTTCTGTTTATTCCTTCCTTCTGTAAATTGAGACCATATACCAAAATTAACAAAGATTAAAGTTCCTATAAGTTTAAATTATATTTATTGTAAAGGAAACGCAGATTAATCTTTTTGGAGTGAAGAGAAGTTGAAGTGGAAGGTAATGCATATTTTGTTGGAATTGAAGATTTTTTCCTTAGCTGATACGTTCATGCAAACTTGCTGGAAAATGAGCATATTGTGGCCTTGTAAATGAAAATACTAGTTTCAAATACAATATCCACAGAAAATGGGGTACAGCTCCTCCTTTATCTTCTAGATGGAAATGGTTATTTCCTACTAGGATGTTAATGCTTTTTGAAAACCGTTTTGATACAGAGTGCAGTTCTAATTTGACGACTTTTTTTTTTTTTTTTTTTTTTTTTTTTCAATTGTTTCAGTCATGAAACCTTCATGGTTACTGGGTTGACTTTGCTGTGATGGCTCTTCACGTCCCAGTAACAGTTTGTATCTCCAGCTCCCTCCATCTGGCTTTTCAGTTCCTTCTATACTGGAGTGTTCCCATACAGCAGTATTAACACAATCTATCTCTTGTCCCTTTATTGTATGATGATTGCTGAGGGCAATCGTGTAGACATTGGTACTCCATTGCAAAGTTAGCACTTGGCTCGAAGAAGCACTAGATGCCTTCTGTTTGGATGAGCTGCTTCTGCCTTCTTTCCTGTCGTGCCTTTTGCAGAATTCAGGTGCCCTCAGGTCATGCAGTTAATGGGTATTATGCATTCTCAAAAGCCATAGGTTGTGAGAATAGAAAACAAGGAGAACTGGGGTGGATTCTTTGGTGTCACTCCATTTCTGTCTAATAAATAAGCGTTTCTTGGTAGGTATGAGTTCAAACCCTTTGAGAACCTACATGTATCCAGTTTTGGTGCCTGAGAGTGGGACAGGTTTCATGACACTCCTGTTAGAAACTTGCACTTAACCTGTGGTGCACTCAAGACCTCTTCCATTTCCTCATGTAATTCTGTTCTTCTGACTGTAGAGCCTGGGTTTCTGTCTTACAAACCAGTTACCTCTTTGATAAGTATTCACTTTCTTTTTTGTTTGGAACCCAGTATAATATTTCCTTCCTTTAAGAACCTCAGTTGCATTGTGAATTTTTAGGATTTTTATTAAGGGGAAATTACCTTTCTGATCCTCTTACTATCCTGTCTGGCCTCATACACCCAGCTATACGTCAGTACTTATGCCTGGCGTGACCCTTTGGATGGATGTACCCAGCATTTTATGCATTGATGCTGATAGTAGTGTATTCATAGTTTTTCATTTAAGTGATTTTAATGTGAAAAGAGTGAAGGCCTCACTTCCCGTCATTTCCTCTAAAACTCATTGTACAGTTGGAGAACACTTAAAATTAAGCTTTGAATGGTGAGGGAAGCCTTAGTGTTTAGCAGCCTGACAAGTAATAGTGTAGTTCATTGATGTTTGTGATCTTAGTAGTTCTTGCTCTGTAAATTTATTTTGTCCACTATTGACTGGGCTAAGGGCAGTTAATACTGCTGAAATATGTGTATGCAGCGGCATCTCTGTCACCTCTTTTTGCTGGAAAGAGGTAGGTGATCTTGAATATGAATACTTGTGGGTTTTTTAGTTCAATGAATCTTTCAGTCCTTTTTTTTCCTAATGTGTTTTATGCTTTCAGATACTGCCTCTCCACATTGTAAATGCAACAAACTACTTTGGTCGAATAGTAGATAAAAAAAAGGACCAATATACAATGCTTGCTGAAGAAATTAATGAGTATTTTAAGCAACCTAATAACAAAATTTCTGTTAAAAATGTGGAGAAGTTAGCATTTTATGGATTATGTGAGAAAACACTCTTTCACAGGTAAAAATGTTGGGGTTTTAAATGATTCATGTGTGCTTTTTTATATAAAGTAATTTAAAACTTTCACTATTTAGTTTAAGAAGCCAGCTCACCCCCAAAACCAGCAAAAAATCACTGCTATTCAAATCATTCTTGGAAAACAAAATGACTGTCCATGCACACACACACAGTTAGGTATTTTGCTATGAAAATACTGGTTTTTTTAAATGAGTAGATTAAAAAATATTTACAACTGATTTGTTGGAATTACATGAATGATAATTCTGTGTTTCCTTTCTTACTGTATGAAGGGTTCAGGTGATAGAGATTCCCCCAAAAGAGGAGGAAAATGTGTTCTTTAGCGTCAGAATTAAGTATATAGATGAAGGCAGAACAAGTCAAGTTCCGAGCTATCAGCTGCTTCACTTACCTGCAAGGTTTCAGAGTCTGCCCCCTCAGGCTGTGGAATTTGTAGTTTGTAGAGTGAAACCCATTGATAATGAAACTGAATGGAACCCAAAGGTAATATTTATCAGGTTTTGCATGGTGTTTCCTTTATGTTCTTTAATTTTTGTCTGTGCGTTATTTTCTACACTAAACCAGTTATGAACTGCAAACTTAGTTATCAAATTCTGTTACTTATTAGCATTACCAATATATACATGCTGTTGGGCCAGATTCTGAGAAGTCAGTTTTCTTGTTTGTTTTCCTACAAAGTAATGAAGTTAAATTTATGGTATTTTACTCTCTTGTGATTTAAATGGCTTCTTCCAGGACAAGATACTGCCGCTTTTGAATCTGTGGGCAGTAATGGGGAAAGAGTAGCCTCCATAAATTGGCCTGTGTTTGAGTAGTCTTCCATTAAGGAAGCTCCTTTTAAAGGCTAATACTGTTTTAACCTACAGTAAAGTTGGAGTATTTCACTAGTTTACTCAAAACTGGTTTTATTGATTGAATACCCGTTTCATTGTTAAGCTCAGAAGGTTGGTCTGTTATAATTAGAATAACTGTAAAGTTATGTTGGTATACATCAAGTGCAGTGAAAACTTGTTCTTCCTAGGTAACTCATTATATTAATCACAAAATAAAAGGAAGACTACATGAAGCAAAAATAGTACATACCTTGGGAAATACAGCTTGGGTGGACCCAATGGTAGGTATAGAACTGTAATATTATGAAATATTTGTATCTAAACTCCTTTATAACAAAAGCATCTATTCTTTTTTGTTCTGTCCCTTCCTATGTTAATTTTATTCTATGTGGTATTCATGTAATACTGTTGGTTAGCTTACTGTGATGGTGCCTGAGCACTGGAACAGGTTGCTCAGTGGTTGTAGAGTTTTCATCCTTGGAGATAGCTCGGAAGCAATTGGGACACGGTTCTGAGCTGCTGACTGGGTGATCCTACTTAAGCAAGCAGGCTGGACGAGATGACCTCTAAAGGTCCCTCGCAACCTCAACCATTCTGTGATAAATATGTATGCCTATATATAGGTGAAATACATGACTGATTAAAACTTGAACTTTAAGTCTGGAGAGCTCATTATGTATTATATTATAAACGTCATCCAGACTATTCCTCAAAGTTAACAGAAGTTATTCTGTGGGGTGTGTATTTTGGCTGTAATCTGTATAATCAGGGCTAGGATTGTTTACTTGGTTCTGTTGGGTGAAACTAGCTAATAGTTACTAGAACCATTATCACAGCGAAAAAGATGGTGATACCTTGAAAACAGACATGGGTAGGTTCCTGTTTGAATATCACAGAAAACAAAATGCTTACACGTATGAATGAATGGGAGTATGTTTAAAGTTTTACTTAAAGAACAGCTTAGAGTTGGAGAGAGACCGTTTATGAACTGTGATTTCCATTTAGTGTGTTTTGTAATTCAAGGTCCGCATCACCAGGCTTTCAGATTTGAAGGTGTCGGTCAATGAATACAATGTTCGATCTGAGATCTTGTCTACGGGTCTGGGAACTGACAATCCAGAACATCTAACACAACTTCAGAAGCTGTGTGGACACGTGAAAGTATTAGATCATGCAAAGAACTTGGAGCCTTTGTAAGTGTTTACAAATCTTTTTCAGCATATACTTGGGAAAAAATTGTATTAATTTACTTGGGTATTTTCATAATTAATATTACTGAATGTGATTTACATTTAAACACAGAGACAATGGTGTTTGTGATGTGTCTGCTTTCCTTTAGCTGTTCTTCTTGTCTAAGATTTGTGTGCGCGATGTGGTAGTCGCTTACCTGTTGTCCTTCATGGCTATGAGTATGGCTCAATACTTGACAAGTACCCGTAATAACTTGTATCATCCTGTTTTTCTCTGGTCATGATAATTGCATCAAAGAATGCTTCTGCCCAGTAAAAAAATATTATGAAAACACAAGGATATAGGATACTTTCCATACTATTTTGAAAACAGTCGTTTTTCTGTGAACTACTTGGCACGTTGCTGGCATGACAGAACTCCTGCCTGGTATCAGCAGCCCAAAACACCTCCTGTTGGTACATCAAGTAGCACTCAGTGTAGTGGTTAAGTTTTCTATTCTTCTGCCTCAGCAATTCACTTAAATTACATGTCCTTGATGCAGAGTGCTGGTCTTTTTGTGATTGTTCATCAGTCTCCTCCTTCAGTTCAACAGCCAGCAAGATTCTTCAATTAAATGCTTGCGATTTGTCATATGCAGTGCAAGGATCTTATCTCTGTGACCAGAATGAAAGTGTTGTTCTACTCCTCCCACAGATACTAACAGTATTCTAAGAGTGGACCTTAGTATATTAAGGCTGCACAGCCTTTCAGGCAAGCTCGGCATAGCCAGAATGTTGCACATTGTAACCAACACTTATCAGCAAGTTCAGTCTTAATTGCCTTAACAAACATTTTTGTTGTGCAAAGAAAATGACTGATACCTTCATCACCGAGATGATGTGGTCTATGGACAGAAGTAGTATCCTTGCTTTGAGATAATTTGTTGGTTATTAAAAAAGTCAGTCTGTCTCTGGGCCTTCTGTCCAAACCTTTTTGATGACAATTTACTACCTTGTGGGCCTGTTCAATAGATGCACAGTCAAAGCGCTAGATCCTTCAGTTTCTTTACGTGATTTTTGGATGTCATCCTATGAAGACGTGGCAAATACTCCACTCATTCCTGATTAATGGCATTTGAGCAAAACAGGCTGTCCTTCATTGCGCAAGTCTTTTCACAGTTGAAGAGGTATTAGGCTTAGGTTGAAAAGTGGGGTTTCTGCAGGATTATCTTCTTGTTGCAGAATGCGCAGTTGTGTTGGTTGTGTCTGTTTTAGGTGCTTCATTGCAGACTTCATGTACGAAGCTTTTGTCTAACCTCATACTCTTATTTGCCCAGTTTTCAACCCTCCGTTTCAAGTCCTTCTTCAGCTTGAGGCACCTTCTTGCTTGGTGGCTGTTTTTAGTGTAGCATGTGAATAATCAAACATTTCTGTAGAACTTTGGTTGCTTTAAAGTAAGATCAGATTCTGTCAGATCTTGGCTTTCCAAAGCTATTAGTACATCATTGGAGACATTACTTTTTTTCAAGTGTTTGATTCCTTCAAGTAAGTAACTCAGAAATGGTTTCTAAAAAATACTATAAATTGAGTTTTCTATGCAGTATTTTTACGTAGCTGAAAATATTGCTCAGTTGGAATTATTCAGAAAAGCTGATGTGCATTTTTTTTAAAGGTGTCTCTCATGTAAGATTAAAATTACTTTAATCTTACCAAAAGAGTAATTAAGGTAAGCTGTGTCAGTTCTGAATAAAGATGGCTGCACAGGTATTTAATACTAACTATTCCATATGGATTAATTTAAAAGCCAATATTTATTTATGCAGACTGAAACTTTAGGTGATGACTTGCTAGACTAGTTTCAGTCCTCTTATGTCACTAGGTGTTTGGAGGTAATGGAAGAAAGCATTTTTCAGTTGGACAGATGAGTCAGTGTTTCAGAAATGATGCTGCATCTGGTAATGTTCTAATGGAGACTTCTGGGCCTGTTGCAGAACAGTGTCGTGGTGCCTATCTCGGAGCTCTCAAGTAGATTGATTCTGTTACAGTGTTTCCTGAATCTTGAGTCTAGCTAGTGAAGCCCCTATCTGTACAGCTGGAAAGCCAAGAGGTCTCTTACTAGTAAGTGAAGAACTCTTGAGTATTCTGAAATACTTTTTCCAAGTCAGAATGAATGGCCAAGAAGCCCCCAAACCTACTGGAATTCTTTATGGAAGGGAATAATTATCCTATCTAGGTCTGTCACACACAGTAAGGCAAACAGATCTTTATGATTCAGGGGAAATGCTGTTACTATCAGAATTTTAAATGTTCTTCTAACTTGGTTTTCTTATAAATGCTTCTTACAGAGTTACTGCAGTTCAGCAACCCTGTGGTGAGATTTATGGTTTGCTATAAGTGCATTTTATTGTATTTTTTATATATTAGAATGAAGAACTTAACTTCAAAGGATTTCCAACTATGATTAGGAATTCTGCAACATATTTAAACCCCTTCTTTTCATCTGTCTTTTTCTGTCTTCAGAAGCATAAAGGAGGATACACCTGGTCCACAGAAAGCATCCAATCCACAGAATATGTCAAGACAAGACAGTTCCACTGAAAATTGTAATTCTTCTAAAAATACTTTCTGGAATCATCAATGTGGTAATTTCATAATTTCCAAAAATTTTTGAACTTAAAGTCTGGTGCTTAAATGTCAACCTAAAAGTCGTTTTGCCAAATGCAGACCTCTCTGAATATACAGAATAGTACATACAGCTAATGTTTACAGTAAGTCACAAATACCTTATAGTTAGCAGCCTAGAGATGCTGTGAGAGTAAGCCATGTTAATATAGCTGTATTATTTGGGAAATATCTTGTCCCCGAGAGATTCAGAATTGTTTGGCTTTGAATGGAATATGTGAGCGGAAAATCCTTCCTGTAGAGAGGATAAGCATTTTGCTGTCAAAGGCCATAGGGTTTAAGGAAGCTGAAATCTGAGATTAATAGCAGCATTGTTCTCAGAGAGGGTTTTTCCAAGATACAGGATGGTGGAAAATGGCTTGCTTTTCACCTTCCCCCCCCCTTTTTAATCTACTGCTCAGGGATGTGGTATTCAGTTAGTAGAGGCTTAAAAGCGCATGGCTTTGTCAGTCCTAGAAGGGGGACAGAGGATGATCTGGCAGCAGTTGTCAGGTGAGTTTGGAGCAGTGAAAGCTGAGTGATTGAAAAGCTGAAACAGACAGAAGTCAAAATCCTAGAGTGATTATCATAGAAGGCTTTTTTAGCCTGGTATACTGGAGTGACTGTCATGCCATGTTTCAAGCTGTGATGGTAACTTCAGTGTTAGTTGTTTCATCCCTGAAACTCTTATTCAATTTCTATAATGCCCTGGTTTAGGTTTCAAATTAATGTCTTGAAACTGGAAAAACGTTTACCTGACCTGGAAAACTGCATTTTTGGTGGTTTTTTAATTCCTATACTGACTCTAATACTCCTTTTAATTAAAAAACTCGGTTGAATTAACTCTTATTAAATCTTTGAAAACAGGAAGTAACAAATATAAATGCCAAATATAGTCTTGCAGTAGTAATTTGATTGCTAACAAGTTCTTCTTACAATGGTGCTGGGGTATTCTGTCAGTACCTGTAGTATAGGTAAGTATAAAATATTTTTCTGGATTTATTTCTTTCAGATGGTGTAGCTGAGAGTAAGGAAGCAGAAGACTCCACCTTGCATCAACGTAAATGGTACAGAAATTGAGAGTTATTTGTTCCCATGCTTGCTTTTTAATGTGAACGGCCAAACAGGACGGCCATCCTTACTGAGATTATCTGTTTAGTGAATAAATAGGTATAACACAGGCAGAAGTATCCTGTTACATCCGTGTTGACCTGGAGAGATTACTGTTGCTGTTAGAACATATCTATTTATATACACACACATCATCTTATGAATCCCTTAAGTAATTTAAACTGCTCTTTTGCTTACTCCTGGAAGCTAACTTTGTTGAAATTACGTGATCTTTGATTAGACACCACAGTACTAGGAAGTGAATGAAAACAAATGCTTTTGGGGGACGTTTGAGGCATAACAGCTGTAGAATAAGTGGTTGAAAATCTTGATGAGAAATGTGTATTGTGTCTATGTCCAGTTGAAAAATACTTAGTGTTTCAGAGGTTGGTCTTGCTACTGTTACCTTTTCCTTTGTCATTCCAAGAATAGACCTCTGATAGCATCCTTAAATGAGGCAGTAAGTTTGAATCCTTTGGATATCAAAGTTAAGGGAGTGTGTCTACCCACTTGAACTAGTAGATGTGTGTGGATAACTGGCTAGCTGAAAAGGGTCACATAGACATAGTCCAGCTGGCTGGACAAAAATGCACATTGCTCTCAGCTTATCTGAAGTAAAGCAAAAATACACTATCCTTGGCTGTTGTTGTTACACAGTAACAGGAAGATTGTGGTGGGAAAAGAATGTTGCAGGTGGGAACAGATAACTACAGAAGAGAAACTAGGGGCGGGCTTGGTATTTAGGCAACTAACCAATAATGAGCTTAACTTTGTAATATGTATGAGCTAATTATAACAAGGCCTAAAAGGTGACTGTAAGGCACAATAAATGAAGTCTGCTGATCACTCATATTGAGTGACTGTGTCTTCCCTCCGTCGCGACAGATGTGCTTCTCCAAAGGCTTACGGTTGCAGTGCTTTTGTGGCAAGGTTGGCTGAGGTCCTGCCGTGTGCTTTGCTGACACTGCTATTCAGTGTCAAGTTACCGTTGAGGCCACCTACAGAAGCTGAAAATCGGCAGCTTGGATGTAACCTAATGGGAAAGTTCTGACTCTGAGACAGCTTGTTTAAAACTCAGTTGGTTTCTATTTTGGAAAAATATTCAATTGAACTTTCTTTATTTTAGCTTTTATCCAGAAATAAAGTGGTTTCAAAATGAAGAGACTGTTACAGTGAAGGTAAAAGTAGCAAATGTAGCTGACTGTAAATGTGAGTTTTTCAAAGAGAAGGTGGTGTTCAGGTAGGTTTAAGAAGTTTAAATATAATAAACAAAAAGTTTCTCTGTCAGCTTGCATTTAATTTTTTAATTTTTTAAATTTTCTTTATAATGTAGTGCTAGTTCAGGTGAAAAGCTTTATTTAGCTGACATGGAGCTGCATCAATATATACTTGGAGAAAAGTCTACATGTGTGATTAAGGATAAAGAGGTTATTATTGTTCTCATGAAAGAGAAAAAAGGAGCGTGGTGCCAATTACTGAAGAACAAGGTAAAGTGGCAATTAATTTGAGAATTATTTAATGTTCTGAACCCATTCACTGTGTGTCAGGTATTTCAAACAATATTTTTGTCGACAGAATCCTCACGTGTCTCTTGATTTTGAACACTGGGAAGATTTTGAAGATAAAAGCCCTTTTCCAGTTGGTAAGGAATGAACAGGCTGGTGTTCAAGTGCATAAAATGATTAGCATCCTCATTCTTGCATATGCTATATCTGAAATAAATAATAATATATAGAGTGTGTATATATATATAATGACATTTAACTGGCTTGCTCAAATACTCTGAAAACAGATGAGAGGACCTGTAATAGCAAACCATGTAGACAGCAGGGTATTTTTCTATCAGAACAGGACAGACAAAAAGCAGTTGAAGTATTTTTTGGTGTTTCTGTCTTGTTTGTAGTCTAAAGTTTGGTATTCTGTTGTTTCACTTTGGCTATGTGTTAGGGTGGGGGTTTTTTTACTACTAGTACATACTTGTTCTGAAGCTTTTGTTCTTTATGAATGTTACACTTTTGTTAATTACTTCTAGGTACTAAAAAACTGCATTGCAGTGCTGCAGTAACTGAAGAATTGGTTGACTCCTCAGAAGACAGTGGAACAGAAAGTGATGAGTAATTTGGAGACAGATCTTCTGCCTCTGATACGAGTTATGCTTCAAAATAGCGGCTCTTGCATGAGTATTTCCACTAAAACTGGTAAAACTAAACATACAGGTTGCAGAATTGTCCTTAATTTGAGGAGGAAAAGAGTGAACAAACTCCGTACCCTTGGGCTCTGAGAATCTGAAGGAAATACTACACAGAAGAACGTTGTTTTCCAGTGCCTTCACTTTAAAATTGTTGGCTTTAATGATGATGCGCACATACGTATGTGTGCCGTCTGAACAGCGAAAGCTGAAGATTAAACCTGGCTTGTGAAACGGTTGAATTTATTAGTCATTATGGATCTTTTAGTTTATCTGATCTTTGAAGTTTTGCAAATACTGATGATCTGTTGGTTGTTTCTGCCATATCCCTTATCTTCATACAGTATCAGTTTGATGGCAGTCATGGTATTTTTCAGTTCTGCATCAAGAAATGATGCCTCAAATCCAATGGCAATTTTTGTTTCTTGATTGGAAGTATATTGACTGGGTATGAAATACTGTACGGTGCAGCTCACTGTAACAGGTAACTGCTGTAAAAGCTTTTGTGGAACAAATGCTGTGACAAATAGCAGATTTGGTGTTTGTTTTCAGTTTGACATTTTCGCTTTTCATGAATACTATGATTTCATTCCCTCTGTCTAAAACTCTTTTCTCCTTTGCAAATAAACAATAAAATTTTGTCTGTTTAGCCCTAAGGTGTTGCCTTTTAATATACCATCTTTCAGTAAATAATTTTTCACTGTTGTGCACATCCAGAACATCTTGCAGTGAAGTAGTAATGTAAATTATATTTATAATAAATGAATCTGTTATCAGTCTCTGCATCTGTAGATTTTAAAGCACTTTAGTTTCCCTGACATAACTACATGGTGATTTAGAATAGAGACATAGCTCTACAGATCTATTTTAAGCCTAAAAGACTTTGTTGTATTCTTGACTAGGGAGAGTATATTTGCTTGTTGGGGACTATTCTTTCAAGACATGTTGGGATGCCTTTACTTAAAGAATGAGAGGACTGTATTAATACATTTACACTGACAGTTACAGTTTTTCTAGTTTCAGTGTATGATAAAGCTGCTGCTTTTAAAAAAGTGTAAAACTGCCATGCGACAGGAACAGTTGTAATTGTTAATGCATGTTTACAAAAATCGGCGCGGTTGGGAACCTCCCTACAACTGAGCTTAATTATAACCTTCACCTGACTACAGGTATGTGCAAAGCTGCAACTGTTGTAGAAGTACTTAAGGAAATAGCTAATGTAACTGAATTTTGGTCTTGCTATGCATTGGGATACAAACAAAAGAGTGTCAAACCATCTAATAGGGAAAAAAAATCATGTCATGGGGCAGGATGTTTTCCTTCACATTTTTTGTTCTTCTTTGACTTGTCTGATACCTAAATATAGTGTAAGGTAAGTTTTCTGCTAGTAGATGAATCTAGTGGGTTATTTAATACACATAAATTACCTAATTTTTCTGTGAAAAATAAAAGACACCTTATATGAAGTAGAAGCAAAAGCTGATTTTAGCCATACGTTCTTAGCAGCTGCCAAGGGCTGATCTATAAAGAACAATGTAAAAAATGTAGCAATACATTCCAAAAATACTCTTTTGGCCTCAAGCAGTTTTTGATCAGGGTCTTCATAAAGTAGAGGTTTTCTGTGGACTTCTTACTTGAATTATTTCAGTTGCATTTTGGAACCTTTTGTCAACTTCTAACGTTTCTCCTGCATAAAGGAATTCAGTAGTTGAGCAACGTATTGTGTGAAGAAATAAATATTTTTTTTTTCTGCATTTTGAAGCCATCCATACTCTTTCTGCTTGAAATCCTGTACCCTCAAGATGTAATGGGAATAGATAGCTTGCTTTTCTCATTTTCTTGTCACTTAAACACAGCTTACGAACCTATCATCATCATCATTTTTCCCCTCTGCCCCCAGGCAGGTATCTATTTCAGCCTTCAAAACTGTAGTAGATAGAATGCTTTATATAAAGAATGAGTATTCCTTTGTTCTTTCCCTGAGCTTCATAGTTCTGTTTGAAGTAGTGTTTTTACCAACTAGGTAGAGGAACAGCAGTTTTAAGTGACTGGGACAAAACCCTGTGACAAGTAGTTACTTTATATGTAATGCCTTAATTATGCTTTTGTTCTCCATTACCTTCCTTAATCATTCGTAACCTTTTTACTTTTGTCCTACCCTGACTGTAAGTGGAGCTGGTGTTTTTGTGGATCTGACTACAGTCGCAGAATCTCCCTCAGGTGAGTCGGAACCCATCATTTTTCCATGTACCTTTGGAATTGCTTTTCAGTGTAGGTATAGACACAAAATGAAATATAGAGGAACTTAAGACTGACTTCTTTGTAGCTGCAGGGTGATGGAAATAGCTGCTTTAGTTGAATTTGCTAGGCTAGTTAGTATGGACATAATTATGATCTTAAGCCAGTTGCTTAATATTCTTGTGTTACATATTTAGAATGAATGTGCTTAGCTGTTGAGAGGAGACTTAAGTTTTCAGTATAAACAGTCTCTCAAATTCATCGCTAAAGTATTGGCAAGTGACTTGATAAAATCTCTTTATCCATTTGCAGCAAGGGAAAACAGTAGTAAAGAATGTTACCTGGAATCCCTAAATTTATTGGCTGAGGAAAGTAAAAGCTGCTTACATCTGTTAATGTAGTAGTATCTATTTTTTGTATTTTATTTTCATCAGCTACCAAATGGAGTCTTTCTAGGATGATGCAGTTAGCTCTGTGAAGTCTGATGAGAATAATTTCTGTGCCACTTACGTGCTGTTCTATAACTTGGATGCTATTGGAGAAGAGGGATACCAGAGAAATTTAGCTTTAATTTATTATCTTGTTTCAGTTAGGAAAAAACCAAAACAACCTCTTCCTGTCAACTGTTCTTTCCATTTTTACTTGATTCCTACTTCCTCAGTCTTTAATTTTTTGATAGCTGGCATTTGGTCTGAAACTGAGAATGGAGTTAGTCTGGTTTTACATCATTTCTGTCTTTGTGTTGAATGTGATGCTGTAAATGGTAGCTGCTTCCTTCTTTAGGTAGCGTGATGAAAAGCATCTGGACCAGTATTGCTGGTAAGTTTTGCAGTCTTCATAATTAAGACGTTCCTCTTGTTTTCTGCGTTGAAAATGCTCAAAATAAGTTACCATAATATATTAGTAAACAACAAAGACGGCTCTGCTGGACATTGCAGTCTGGCTCAGAAATCTTTTATTATTATATTTAACATTTTTCAAGTACTAAAGTGTTGCAAAAATAATACACCAGTATGAACATAACAATTTAGAAAGTATAAATGTGTGCCAACCTAAATTGAATCTCCTTCAACCAGTATAGCACTTACAAACAACCTGGTACATATAAAATATTTTATTCAGTAACTGCCTCTGCTGGAACAACTTCCAAAAGCATCTGAAGGTGCATAGTGATGGGCTCTGAGGAAAAAACATTATTGTTAGAGGTTTTATGAAAGAACATTATTTCTATTCATACTTATTCCTAAGTGACAAAATTATCCTTCTGAGTATGTATTTTTCTGTATTCATATCTCATCAAACTTGAAAAATAATGTGTAGGCAATAAAAAGTGGCTTAAGATTCAAGCTGCAGCATTCCAGGGTTCTAAACTTGCTCTTAATAGAATACAATGCTTCTAATTACATAATATTTAATTAATCCCAAGGGGCAGGAGAGACTATGGATATTTTTTAATGTCGGTGTCCGTAGAACTACTAATTCTTTCTTCAGCTTGTTCACTTTCCTTTTTAGAAATAGCTGTGTGTCTGGTTTCCCTGAGATAATTGCAGGGTTGCTCTTGAGACTACGCAAAATTATTTTATAAATGGTTTCACTGGGTTTTTGCAGCTTTCACTTTACTGAGCAGCACTGTGATTATTTTTTCGTCTTGATACTGTTAATGTTTTCTTTAGTAAGTATAGTAAAATTCATAACCTGAGCTAAAACCATAGTATGTTGTGGCATAGGAATGTAATGTCTGCTAACCTTTAGTTAATGGCTGAAGCAATGTTTTGAAATCGAAAAACTAGCTTTACAGATAAAATGGCTCTGGTAATTTTAAAATCAGTTTCTTTGTGCTACTACTGTTTTTTGGGTTTGGGTTTTGTTTTTTTTTTGTGAACTAAATTTTGTTTTTCCTGAAGTCAGACAATGGTGCTTTTGTTTGTTTTTTTCCTCTCACAGGAAGAAGTAAAATACAGTCTTTAGTAAAGCTCACCATGGGCCGCTCTATGTCTGGAAAATTGCCTCCTTCCACATCACAGCTCATGTGATGGACTGTATATAATGAGCTTCATTACAGTAATTAATCTAAAACTTAGAAACAATCTGTTGAATTTGGAGCCAGCTATCTGAGGTATACTTACTTGATATTTTTTGGGGCCAGTTGAATTTAAAATGAACGAAAAGTACATAAACTATAAGTCCACTAAGTATAAATAAAACACAGTACAAATAGGGCAATTCAGGTGCACTGATGATTGGTGCCAATACCAGTAAAATGGAGACTAATGTCACTATGACTGGAATTATGATGGGTACCTGCAAGACACAAACAAAGCACAAAATAACTTGTTTTGTTGTTCTTACGGCGGTTGCATATATGAAAGAATATTTTCATTGCCTTACGAATTTTTTCCTTTTAAAATTTCTGGAATTAGATGGGCTAATTGAAAGAGTAACAAGAATATGGATAGGGAAACCCCTTCTGCTAAATCATTGACCAAGATCTCTTTGTCTGTATTGCAAATTGCAGTGTAAAAATTTGCATTCTCATGAATTTGGGACCCAACTCCAGTGCCATGAGCTGGAGTCTTACTCTTGAGTACTCAGTGGTAGTCTGCTGACTGCAGCTTCCCATCCCTGACCATCTGGCTTGTGCTTGTGGTCTGTGCAAGTGAAAGTAAACACCCTGGAATTTTTTCCCAGTGCTTACGAGCTTTGTCCCAGTGCAAAACTGGAACAAAGTGAAGAACTACAAATAAATGGCTATGTTTTAGGTAAGGAAAAAACAAACAAACTATGAGTCTGCCTGAGGATGTTTTTTAAACGTGCAAATATTTAGGATGAGTTCATGTTTCAGTATTTGTGGGAATGGAGGAAAAGCCATACTGAATGCTGAACTTACCCTGATTGGTCTCTTGAGTTCCTTTCTTGTGAACCTCATAACAATGAGCGCAAGTACAGTTAAACCATAAAATATCCAGACTGCAAAACTAAAATAATTTATGAGTGTGTCAATGTCACCAGGGATAATATAAATAATAGCAATGGCCCCCTAAAAACAAAACAAAAAATTAGTATAGTCTACTACAAAAGAAGCCTGAATTTTACTGATGTGTCAGTAAGGGCATGTTTGGTGTTCTAGAGCAGGATCTCTGAATGCGCTTGCTTAAATATTTGGGTGTAAGGGTATTGCAGCACCTTTAAAGATAGTGTCCACATCCTGCCAACGTGGGGGTTTTTGTGTGCAATTTTAATTCCATTTTAAGTCAAAAGAATTAAAATTTGTATCTGTTAATCTGTTCTGTTGTTGACTGCGTGTTTTGCAGTAAATGAAGATACTAAATATATTTTTAGGTTATTAAAGTTACTGGGAGTCAACAGAACTGAACTTTTATCTTGTTTTACCTTGAAGAGAAATGGGTAGAATAAAACTAACAAGATATTCTAGATTTATTTTAAAATGTATTTACTGAATAGAATTTTTTTTTTAGTGACATGTAAATTCGTTCTTGGAGAAAATAGGGTAGTAGTAGCTTGTGTTCAAGCATCTTGTGGAATGAGGGATTTCCCTAATACTAATAATTTAGTTTTTAATTTGTTTTCATTCTGTGGCTCCTTAAACATTTTGATTTTAAAATCCAGTTCTGGAATAAAACTTCAAATTGAGAAGTTGGAGGGGATTTATATAGTCCTTTTTCCTATAATGTGTTCAGTAGTTCTCTTGTCTAGATAGTCAGTGTTGAGAATGATAGTAAGAAATTGTGAAAGCATGTATTACTGGAGAATTTTTGTTGCTAATTTTTCTGTACTTAGAATATATACTTACATAAAATATGATAGCAGGTGCTGGCGTTAAACGCTTAACACTAATGTAGGATAGCACCTTTAGCATGTGCCCTTCACGACCTGCAACATAAACAAGTCTGACAAAACAAAAACAAGGCAATCTTGTTAGTGTGGCACCTACACTTTAAGTGGCATTACTAAAAAAGAAAATAAATAAAACCAAGGACCATTCATTTTCAAGTTTGTTTTATTGTGTGGCTACATCTAACTATAATTTCATCTGTATTTCCTTTGAATATGCAGTGAGATTTAAGGAGTATTGTAGACTAAATATGGGAAATACCAGTAGTAAAGCAGTGAACTTGAAACTAATTCTGAACCAGTATTAAAGTAGTGAATGTGAAATCAATTTCAGAATCATTAGTTTGCACATTTAATTTAAAATTAATCTTGGAAAAATGGTAGCAACTGTGGCCCTTTCAATTAAATATTTCCTTTTTAATTTGCTTCATACCAAAAAACTACATTGACAGCCTTCTGTCTAAAAATTGGTCTTTGCAGCCCTGTCGTATTCAGATGAATTGGAAATTTAAAATATTTTTGAATAGTAAATGGAAGTGTTGAACAACTGATAAAAAGGAATAGCTTCTCTCCAATTCTTATCTTGATCATTACTGTTGTAGTCATGTTTGTACCTGGTGGCAGTTTAGCTTTAAACTTGATGAGAGATGGGGCAAAAAAAACCCCAACCTTTTGTGCCCTACCCACTTTGAATTAATATAAGACCGTATTTTCTAATTTATCAAACCTGCATAGCCACTGTTTCTTTTGAAAATTAAACAATACAGCTAGATTTGCTGGTACTTTTTAATGTCTGTATCTTTGTGTGTGTAGATACATAGCTGTATATGTAAATTTTTCCATCCTTTAAATTTATTTTTTTTTTAAGATACTTGGAATGGGAGCTTACCTGCCTGCAGTAAAACAGGTCCCATTGGCAGATCCAATTGTAGAAAAGGCCACAAAGAGAGGAACTATCCAAGAGGCTGGATAAAGGACTCTATCTCCAAACGTCTGGAATATGGGATTAAAATGAATAATTTTTGTCATTTTAACTACCATTTACCATAAAGATATTACTGGTTTATTCAGTTATGCTGGAGCTTCTTTAAAAGAACAGTAAATGGGTATCTAAGGTATGTTACCAATAAAAACATATGTTGTATATTTTGTGTAGTTATTAGAGAATGCTTTGCCAAATGAAGACCTGGATTAATTCATGAACCACTCTTCATAGAGTGGAATGTTGTTGTCATGGTGTTTCAGATGCAGCATCTGTAGGAAACATTGGGAGGCAGATGTAAAAGATAAACAGAAATCAAATTCTGTTAGAGAGTCCTGGTTTGGGAGCGTGTCTGCAAAATAACAAGGCAGATGACATTGCAGCAGAGCACCACGCATACGGAAGCTGGTGTTTCAACCTATGTGAAAAGAGTAACGCTAGTGGCGACAGCATGACAGCCTAAGGTTTATGGGTGAATGAGTAAAGGACAAACTTGCTAAGGGCTTTCACTACATTTTGGTTTTTACTTGTGCCATGGTATGCTGGTTGTCACTGCAGGATGGATTACATCTAATGTAGGTACATTGATCTACTATAAATTAATTTGAATTAAACCTTTTTTTGACAGGTGGGTTTGTGGGTTTTAGTTGGGGGGTGGCTAACTTTTTTGAGTAAACCAAACATAAAAGAGTTCTGGTTTTGCACAAGTGTAACATCTGTGCTGTTTCTTTGTCCAGTAGTAGGACGCTCAACAGTGCTAAGCAAGAAGTCTACTTACAGATGTATTGACCTTCTCATACAGTGCACTCCTTTTGCTGTTTGCTGTGCTTCCATTGTACTGCTCAGTGGCAGTTCTGAGATTCTGTTAATTTAGTCTGAGTTTAGTGCTAGCTGATTTAGTGTGTTGCTGAGATTGTAAGTTTAGTGTTTTTTGAAGAGGGCTAGTTGTTAAACGACATAACGATATATAAATTAGTGTACCTCTTGATGCAAACAAGATGCTGAAATGTACTGAAGCTCTACAGTTTAAAAGATTTTATTTTTTAAGATTTTGAAGTATTTCTGCATCAGTGCGCTTCTTTACTGTACTGCACTGTATTTTGCAAACACGTCATGTGCTGTTTGTTTTCCCCAAAAATTAGTACCAGGAAAAGTTGCTGCATGACCTCAACTATTGTTTCAGAGACATGTCCCACAGCAAATTTACAAGTAGAACTGAAAGGACAGATGTGCTTGCTTAGGTTTTCAAAATTATACAGTCTTTAATTTTATCTGTAATAGTATATCTTGCAGTACTGTAAAAAGGATATTTCTTAGTTTTATTAAGAAAACAAGAACGAGTGAATTATGGACTGCTTGCTGTTATCTCGAGAACGACAAACTTTGATCTACTGTCATTTTGCATGTGCTTGTTTCTCAGAAATACTGGAAGCACTGTAGAGGGCAAAGCAGCAGTCGGATGTTTTTCCTTCCATCTTTTTGGTGCTAATGGAAGAGTCAAGCTCGGAGCTGCAGTGTTTACAAAATGTTAGCTGAGGACTGCGTTACTTTTTATACCTTTTTAAAAAATTATTTTCTTGGGATATGACAGAACTACTGTTTAAGCATTACTGAAATAAATTTTAGATTAAGAAATGACAGATAATGAGCGATAAAGTGACACTGACAGCATAGACAGAAACCAATTGTATTTTAAGAAAAAGTATAGGTTCCTTTTTGCTCAGGACTTCAGTGCACACAGTCTTCTTCAGATACTCTATTACAAAATAAAGTGGCTTACCACAGCAACTGCCTGGGACTGCAGGAGTTCTGTTGAAGTCATTACGGTGAAATACGAAATGTTTATCAGAACGTAACAAACTGTAACCAAGGGGATCCCGATAATTATAGATAGCGGTAGATTTCTAAAGAATGCAAAAGTAAGACTCCGTCAGCATTGCTATATCACTGGTAGAGTTGTCATAGTAAACTGTGGACTCTTACTTTTCCTCATATGCTTTTCAGTTATATTTACGTTTTTTTATTGTAGAGCCATGGAAATCAAGATTTTTAAAAAGGAAAAATACAAATTTATGCAAATTTATGAAGCCTGTAATAGGTGCTAATTAGCTTTGTTACTGCTTAAACTTTGAATAACCATTGCTTTTAAAAACAAACTAAAATATTAAGTGTTTGATTTTTGTTATTAGAAACACTGCTTTCCTACATATTTTTACCTGTAAGGATTTTTAAGTTCTTCTGTGATGTAATTGAGTTGATTCCTGGAAGAAAAAACATTCATGGAATGTTATTAGCAGTCAGGTATTGAAATACTAGTATGTTACCAAGTCAGGTAACATATTTCTTGTGTTACTGGTTTTTACCTTTTCAGTTTTTTTTTTTTTTAAAAAACAGATACAAACAATGTTTTAGGTTTTTGCCCTGCATTTTTACCACTTAAGTGAGCTGCTTATCCAAATGTCAGCCTCTTCGTTCACCATCTTTTCCTCCATTATTTTTTCCTTCTCACAGTTTTAGAACTATCTTTGAGATTTTGGAATGATATTGTCTAAGTTCTTGGATAAAATATCCCAGAAAAACAGCACAAAAAATTGACAGATGTTTATCTCAGATTTACAAGATTGCCTTTCAGCTTCAAGCTTTGCACTATCTGGGTCTTTTCAAATAAAAGCACAAGTGTGCCCATTGCAAGGACTGAAGCAAGTCTGCTGATGTTTCACAATTGTTCTGTAAGTCATGTTGTCCAGAAAACTGGCATGAAAACGTTTTTAAGGTTTACACCTATCAGAATTACAATTTCCAAATACTCATTTTTGCTGGAGCACGTAGACCAGATTGAAACAAAATTTCTACTTGTCGCTTCTGAAAACGTGAGGAGTTTGTATTTACATTTTAACAGGGTGATTTTCAAACGGTGCTGCGTGGTGATTACATACTGAAATAATTGTTTAGGCACCAGCTTCCTTGCTCACCTGAAAAATCGAGGTGAACGTCTGAATTGACAGACTTGCATGACTGGGCGAAGACACTCAAGCTTGGAAATAAAGCCTGAAGAAGTAATCCATTTTAAAAATAAACTCAGTTTTAAGCATCTAAATGGAACTTGCTTTGTTGTAAGTTTTAAGATTTATTATATTATTACCTTCCAAAATACAGATGTATATGCAAACTTTTACAGTTTGAACATGTAAAAATAGCATTAATGGATCAGACCTTGATAGGAGATTTGTGCCAACAGAGCCCTAGACCACCTGACATTCCCTTTAGTTTCAGGAAATGAAAAATGTAAACTATTTTCCAGACTGTGGCAGAGATTAAATTAAATATTCCTGCCAGTAAATAAATTTAGTCTTACAAAAATAATTCTGGAAAGCACTCAGAATTCTGATTATTAAATATAAATGCTGTATGTAGAACATGGGTGTAAACCTAAAGCCATCCATATCTGTGATTATTTCCAAATGTGTTTTCTTAAATCTAACATGGTAATGGCTAAGCAAATGTGGAGATTTTTAATTGAAAGTTTCTCAGGGAAGAAAATGTCATTGTTTTTTCTATTAATTCAAAAATGAAACTAGAATAAGAAAAAATATAAAAGTTGAGCCTTATGAATTCTGACACTTTTGTTTGTTTGTGTTTTTTTTTTTTATTATTATATCATCCTGTACTAATCAAACACCACTGCATACTTCACAAGAAGTGGAATTTGATGGGATACCTGTAGGGGCTCTGGGAAGGCTATTTTGCCTAACATAATGGAGTTAAACTGTGTTATATTCTCGTTACCACAGTATCTAAGCACCTTCAGCAGCAAAGCAGTAGCCCTTTCGGGATCTAGTATAGGGTTTTTTTCCCTAATAAACAGTAACTTGAGGATTAGGGGGTGGCGGGTGGGCCAGGGCTTTTTGGTTTTATTTAGTTGTTTGGGGTTTTTTAACCAAACTGGTGTTCTTTTTCCAGAATTCATTAAGAGATTCTTAATAACAAGTCAGATGTTAACTTTTTCAGATCACATCTTTGAGCTCTACAGGGAGAGAGTAAACCAGTTAAAGGCTGTTAAACTGTAACTATTAATGCTAGTAAAGATACCTTACCATCCATCATACGCCCAGAGTCCATTGTAAAATGCCAAACTGATGGAGCCAACAGAAATTTTACTGTCCTTAAAAGAATCCTGAAAGTTTTCAGTTTTTCCTGCAAACAAGACATAATTACGGATCAATGTTGAAATTAATTCCTTTAAAATCCCACCAGATGAAGAAGCATTCCAACATCAGTTTAGTGTTTTGAAACTTCTCACTGTTAAAATCAATTAATACCTATTCTTATTAGCACATCTGTCATGTTGCATTTCCCACCCACCTCCCTTCTCTGAAAGAAAGTGTCATAGTTCCCAAGAGATCTGGAACTAAAACATTGAATAAAGAGAGCCTTATTGTTGTGCCACTTCGGTCAGTGGGAAATTTTTTAATGGTCACAGCGGAAGCTAAAATAATTTTTTCAAGTAAAGTATATTTAATTACCTTGTGCAAGGAGAACAATTCCACTTACAATAATGATTGTGACAATGATCATTTTAGTAGCTGTGAGAAAATTCTGGAGATAGCTTCCCAGCTTCACACTCAGTGAATTCACTATTGTAATGATCACTAAAAGAAAGAAGTTTATGAATTTCTGCATTAAATTCGTCAGAATTGAAAGTTGCCTTTTAAACCTCCCCCACCCCCTTTACTGTACTGCTTTTTCCTTCTACTGTTTGTCTATATTATTGATACAGTTTTTTAACGTGCTATGTTTGGATAACTTGGGAAACTTTTTCCTTGTTATTTTAAGAATTAGATTTTGATATACTTTTAACAAAAAAAATACATTGAAGTTACACCATATTCTGATAAATACAGAAATAATACCTCTACACAATTTTTCTTCCTTTTTTGCTAGACATAAGCATTCATTACACAGCTGTATCTAAATAAAGATAAAAGAAACTTAGACGGGGAACAAACCATTTTTAAACCTATACTTTTTATGTATTGTTGAATTAGTTCCTGTGGGAAGGACTCCTGAAGTCTCATGATGGGGCCAAATGGAAATTGCTATGCAGTTATGGATCTTGCCTCTTTTTTAAAAAAAGTATGAATCTTACCAATGGCAGCTGCTGCAAGACACTTGATAACAGCCGGGGGAGGATCGCAACCTGGATAAAAAGGAGCCGATGCATATTCTGCAAAGCTGAGACAAATAATTGCAAATGAACTGGGTTTTGTGACGAGTAAGCTTGTCCAAGAAAACAGAAATGCTGGAATCGGGCCAAACGCCTCCATAAGGTAAGGATATTCTCCCCCGGATTTTGTGATCATTGTGCCAAGCTCAGCAAAACAAAGTGCACCTGAACAGCAAGAAAAGCATTTATTACTGGTTTAGTTTATACTAAGCTATGACTAACAGATTATCACTTTTCAACTGGTAGAAAAGTTAATGAAATGGATGTATACAATGCATCGTTACTTTTTTCATATTTCTGTATGTTCTATTGTAGATGCAAACCAAAAATGTAATTACTTATGAGCAATTGAAAAAATATACAGAAACTTAATAGCTTCAGCATTCTGGACTGTTAATCCAGAATTTACGACTATTGGTGTTTAAGGCTTCAGCAAAGAAATTACAAATACTCTGATTTCATACTAGATTTCTGTTTAAGAAACCAACACTGTAAGAAGCATCTAAGTGACAGCTGCACTGGCTGACCTACCTTTTGGAGACTTAAAGTATTTCATGCACAATTTTGAAGTAAAATGTCTATAAAGCTCAGTTGTAAAGCGCAGCGATATTTCTAGATTTATTGCTATAGCTGGTATCAAAGGCTTTTTGCCTGTGCTCTGTATCTGACACAGTGCCCAAAGAATTCCTCTTTGGTTTACTGCTAGAAATATTTTTAGGTGCTTGGTGCTAATGTTTCAGATCATAGAATTAAATTCATACAATTACACAAGTGGAAAAATAGCAGAAGTACCTAGTTCACTGCTAGTAATTTTCACGTTTTGGTTGTGATTTAAGTAGAAAAGTATTCTCTTTGTTATTAGTGGATGAAGTCAGCAAAAGTAAAACCTACTTCCAAAATGAACTGCAAGTGTACTTTACAATTTTAAAAATTTATAAACAGCACATACTCTAAGTGTTTGCCTGAGTTGTGCTACACTCATCAGGATATGACTGACCTTGGTCTAGGAGCTGTTATTAATTGGTGAAATGAGAGTAGTATGCAGAAACAGCAGAAACAAAGATTTAAGCAAAGATTGAAATTCTTTATTGATCAATTTACCTAATGTCGCAAGAATTCCACAGGCTGCCCAGATGGTTAAACAAGGACCCACTGCTCCAACATTGGCAAGTACTGATTTTGGAGAAACAAAGATACCTGAGCCAATAATTGTCCCAACAATCATACAGATTCCACTGATGAGGCCAACCTTGAAATAAAATGAGACATCTTGGTAAAGTATATTTCTAATAATTCCATAATTACTTCTCAGTGTAATACAATTAGAGTAATTGTTATTAATGACTTTTTTTTTTCAGTTTTCAACATACAGCTTCCACAAATATTAAGCCATGTGAAGGTTTCTCTTTTCTTTACAAGACGCATATGCACCTTGTGGCATACTCTGCCATTTCCAAAAGTGCAGTTATTTGGACTTTGCCTGTGTATTTGTTGTAACAAACTGTCCTTTAGGTTATGCGGGTCTCAAATCAAACCTTACACAGGTGAACACCCCCTCTCCACCCTGATTAAACACTGAAATTCTTTTATGAGCACTTGAGGAATTCTGAATTTTCTAAGCTTCAAAAATTTGCTTTTTTGGATGGAGCCTAGTTATTGTTCAGCTTTCCTCTCCTTGATTCAGGTATTTCTGCACAGGCATTATCTTGATGCTGCTAGGTGGTGAAAAGATCATGTAGGTCACTACAAAGTCAGAACATGTTACAGGAAACTAGTAAAACTCAAGGTATTTCCTGCTAAAAAAACAGTAGCATGGGCTGCTTAAATTGTCCTGCTAGCTACAGCTGTCCAATAACATCAATATTCTTCCAGTCTTGACACCAAACTAAAATTACATAGAGAATCTTTCTCCAGGTTATTTCAATTTTAAGAGGGATTGCACTCCCTCCTGAGAGCAAGTGACACATCTGTTTTCTAAAGCATTTGGAATTTTCTGGAGGGGACAAATTTTCACTTCTCTTTCTGTACCAGCGGCTATTTTATGGCTATAAACACCAACAAACTTTCAGAAGCAACGAGGTGAACAACCCACTTCATCCTCTGAGAGGTACATGGAGAAAGAAACGGTGAAGTTTATAGAGTGTCTCACTTGATCAACTTCGAAGTTATCAGAAAAAATAATTCAAATATAATTTAAAATAATATGGCTTTTTTTTTAAGTATCAGAGCTATTTAACTAGCAGTTAGTAGTTTCCTAAAATGTAAACCAACGACATGGTCAAGATATTAGTACATGGCTGTCACATTGGGACACAGTTGCAGTTTTTGTACAGAGATGCACATGCAAAGAGCCCCCCCCCCCCCCCCCCCCCGCCCCCCCCCGCCCCCGCCAGCCCCTCGCACACACACGGGCTGAAAACACAAAGTTTTGCCTGCTTTTGTAGGTTCGTCGTTTGGGGTTGGTGGCTCTGAATGGATTCTCCATCCTCTTTTCCGTTGGCCTTTCCTTTTCTTTTCCTCAAGCTTTCTTCACCCATTTGGCTCAATTGTTGAAATCTCTAAGGAAATAAAAACAATTATCAGTCTAGCGTATCGATGTTAGCTTGGCTTTTGCTGATACAGAGGGGTCCCAAATACTGTAGGTAAATATTGCCAAAAACCAGACGTGCACACACACTTGCTCACAGGCAAAGGACTTCCTTCCATCTGACTATCAGCTCAGAGATTAAATCAGAGGCGTTTACATTTACTTCACCTTATCCATCTGACTTGCTCTGGAGTTTCCTCATGCCCACCTGGCAGTGAATGTCTTTGTATCTTCCGCCTGGGGTCACATTCAGTGGAGAGGATGTCCTCCCTGGAACAATCTAGGTTTTACAGCTGGTCCCTCCTTTGAATTCCTCCAGACAGATTAAATCTTTTCTCCCAAAAGCTAGTCTGTTCTCTTATCTAGGAGACCTTCTTTCTGATCTTCATTAAATTAGGCCTTGTCTCAGTTCCTTGAAGATGCAAGTATCTGCTGAACCAAGTGCTGTCTGCTGTAATTGTGTAATTAGCAGCTCTTTGACTCAAAAAGAGTCACCAGAATCCTCTGTGTTGACTCAGGGTGAATGCTGCTGCACGTTTTGTTCTGTTTAGAATTAGAATGTAAACAGTTGGGTGGGTTTTTTTTTCAAGTTTAAACTTAGACTTGTGTTTTTGTGGGGTTCTCCTGTTTGCCTTAGTATTGGAATCAAATACAAGCTGAGATCGTGAAGGAAATTGGTCCTGATTCTCAAAAGTTGATTCAATCAGAAGTCTCTTCTCTCCTCAGACCCTCTGGCTGTAATTACTGGAGTCTGAATGTTGACGATCGTTTTGCAGTTGTACAGGCAGTAATTCAGGAATGCGTCATGTTTAGGCAACTTAACTAGTATCCGGTAATTCTTGGCTACAAAACCTGTGGCATTTTAAATTAACAGAACACTTATCTCAGTACTGCTGGTCTTCAGAAACATTTGGGCTGTAAAGACATCCAGTTTATGTTTTGAATTAAAGATATTTTTTTTTTTAGAAAAGAAATCATCATGAATCCAACTTCTAAGATTAAACTTACAATAGAAAATTGCCCCTGTAAGGAATGCAGGGCTTGGGTCACTGAATTTTATTACAGCTTTGTACCCAACTTCTGTCTTTAAAGTCATGTACTTAGAACGTTTTAATCAATTGTCTTTTAGCAATTCATACTTTCACTTACCTTTTTTATTTATATTTGTTTGGTGTTAATCGGGTCCGGGAATCTTTGTATATGTATTTCTTTATTTCTCCCGTTAGATTTACCAGCCAGTTAGACAACAAGACATGTCCATGTCTGAAGCCAGAATACGCAGAAGCAGCAGCTTAAGTACAGAGGTTATAAAAGGTAATCATTAAACCTATTCTCAGCCAAGAAGCTTTGAGATAGGAACCACAGGTAAACCAATAGTCCGATTAGTTTATCTTTAAAAAAAAAAAGTCTTTGTTCCGTTCATAAGAATGTTTGTCTAGTACCTAACTAATATATTACATAGTGAGAGTGAACCATAATTTGAAAAGTCTATTTTGATGATTTTATGTCAAGCAATTTCTAATTTAGAAATGCTTTGGAAAGATAACCTTGAAGTAATTGTCGTATTAAGGGTGCATTAAAAACATCTGTCCAGGTGTTAGCTGCATCCTATTAAAATAGTTGATGTTTTTATCTTGAAAGGTAGAGATGTGTGAACAGAGATTTTTCCTTTTGCTTTTCATTAACGTGAAGGTAATTAAGTGGGCAGCTTGTGTTCCCTTCACTTGCAGTTCAAATTATTTTTTCATTTTTGTGAATGTTTAAAAATCTTGCTTTAGTGAAAAATGCCATTCTCTATTTCTATGCAGTTGTATGTCCGGGAAAAAAGATATTTTATCTTGAATGCTGAAATAAAGTAGCTTCTTTCATTCCAGCTAGTTATCCCTAAAATACTAGCAAAAACCTCTGTAATTATGTTTCAGTTCATTGGTTTTGGCAATGCAGTTGTACAGTTCATTTCCTGCAGGACATCAAACCCTAAATTCTGATCAACCCAATCTAACAACCTAATCTAAAGCTAAAAGATGTACTGGTATTAGTCACTGATGTTAAGACTTATTACCGATGATATGATAATACTTTATGAACAATAGTAGTACAGAATTGGAAATAAAACCAAATTGTTAGACCTAAGTATCAACAAAACTGTATTCTGGCATGGTTTGACAGTTGGGTTTGGTTTGGTTTAGGTTTTTTTAACCTTTTGTTTAAGCAAGCAGGCTTGATCAACAGGAATTCCCATCTCTTGTAATGATGATGTAAATCCATGACTAAAAATGGACTGTAAGAAAATGTGAAACAGACTTACACTGGTTTAGATTTGCTGTGTTTTGTGGTGGTTGAGCCAGACTGTGCTGTCAGTGTCTTTCCCCAAGATTGCAAAGTAATGTCAGTACTGAAAACAAAACCAAAGCTGTATTTTATTTTTTTTACTTGCTTTTTTACTATTTCCTCTTTTTTTTCTTGTTTAATTTTCAGAGAAATAGGGATAAGCTTCAAGAGAAGCTCTTCCATGTTAACTAACTTCTTGCTCAAAAACTACCGTCTGAACAATGGTTGGACAAAAATTCTTTTTTTCTACAGGTAAAGAGAAAAAAGAGTTTTAAAATTAGAGTCTTAACTACAAGCATATGAAAAGCCAGATACGAACAACTTATTCCTTTTTTTGCGTCTTTTACAAGGACTTCAAAATACTTTTTATGGTAATTGTAATGTAGGATTCAGTAAACTAAAGTTTTTATATCCATGAATCGCAGATGCCTCATCTGGGATCATGTGTTACATAATGTGCTTCTGTGTTCTCTATAACTGATAATTTTGAAATTAAGATTGATAATCTTTTTATCATTCCTGTGTGTTTCCTGAAATGCCACAGAGACTATTGAAATAGCTAATGTGAAAAGAAAAAAGGAGGGAGTTATATTATGGGGCTAACTTGTCCCTCAAAATGAAATAGACCCACCTTTCACATCATCTCTACCCTGGGATTTCCAGACCAACAAAAAAAAAAAAAAAGGGAGGGGGGGAAATTTACATAATTTTGAGGAAAAACCAATAGAGTATATCATCTTTAATTCCATATTAAGTAAAGCTTAGCTTAGGAATTTTTTTTAGATTTTGTGTAGATAATACTTGAATTTTTTTGTGCAGATGTATTCTACGCATCTCATGATGTCTTCCGATGTCTTTCCTTTCTGGATGAGAACTGTATTCTACTTTGTTCCTTCAGGTACGATAAAGGCAATATTGAAAATACATTGTCTTGAGTTTTTGCCTGAACATCCAGTTTCTTTGGTTGACCTCAAATGTGTATTTGGAGGGTTCCCATCTGTTCAATAGGTGTCTTAAATCTCTGCCGGTGACCTGACCTTAACTAGCCTGGAAAAATACCTTCATATATTATTTAGTTTTGTTTTAGGGATGTTATAAACTTGTTAAAGGATTTGCAATTTTAGCAGCAATCCTTTTCCTCAGCCACTGAAGGAAAAAATAAACACTGAGTTCAAGGATTCTACTGTTATTTTCTTGATGGACAAGGGAAATGGCATTTTACAGCCATGGGAAAAGACACCTTCGCTCTCAAATATATACATAGATGAAGAGATCAAGGAGTTCAAATTCCAAGGGGCTGCAGAAGCAAACACTCTGTGGGCTGGTCCTGTCTAAACAGTGTAGTTTGAACCTTTTCAAATGCTATTTACCAATTAAATCGTAAAAAGTAATTTTCAACTTTAATTCAGGAAATAACAAGGGCACAGTATATAAATACACCTTTTATCATCATTAGTCACTAATAATAAAGGTTAATGTTTGTTAGGGTTGGTATTTATTGCTTGCAGTAATGCACATGTTCTGCTTTGACCAATGCTTAAGCAAATGGTAAGGATCATTCTAAGTTTCAAATTTTAATTGTAGCTTAGCGGTATCTCAGAGTGGATACTTTCCATTCTAACCTTGCTACTTAACCGGTTACTTAATTTTAAGCAGAGCGCTGGTCTGTTTACTTGCACTTGCTCTTCTTTGAATCCTGCCGTTACTAGATGTGCTGTAAAAGAGATCTCGCTGCTGTCATCCTTAAATGCAATTAATTTTTTTTCTGAGTAATTGCAAGCATGCTGCAAGTGGAATATAAGAAAACAGTCCTTTTTGATAGCTGCGTGCGTGCTGGGTTGTGCTACTGACCTGCAAGATCTTTGCATCTTGTGGGAGTTAATAGGAAGGATGAGATGACTCTGTAGTTCTTCATGCCCCTAGTGTATATAGTTTTCAAATACCTGTATTTTTTTTTCCCTACTTGGTTCTTGGTTACGGTGCAGTTAGTTTTGCCCCTGTGACAAATAAGGCTGTTGAACAGATCTGCAGGTTTGCTAAAGGTTTTGCACTAGACTTGTCTGAATAGTGCACATTTTTTAATAAGACAAAGATCTTTTTTGCATTACGGGGTTTTTTCAAGCACAGCTGATAAGAGACTCTTCATAAACTTGTAAATACTGGGCATGTTATTCTATCCAAAAGATCACACAAGAAAATCAAAGACTCCCTTCTGAAGGATATTCTAAAGAATTTTGTTGGCCTCTGAAGAAGACTAGCTTGAGTATATTGAATTAGCTTTTGTCACAGCTTTCAGGAGCCAAAGTTTTTAGCAGGGTTTCAGAGCCCGAACAGAATCGGTGATTTCTCTAATATGCAGCCAGCTCTTCTTTTTCTGTTTGAGGAATTAGTTTTTTGATCTCCTTTTTGAGTCCAAAATTCAGGCTGCATTCCACTGGTGTCTCATCAAGAAGGATTACCAGATAACATTTGGTTTTGAAGACAGACAGCATCTTCAGGGTGCCCATTTCTAGCTGAGGAAGAAGGCAGTGAAGCACTCCAGGGATTGTGGTGCTCTGTGCTACCTACCTTTTGAAGTCTCAGTTTAACTTTAAATTTACCAAACCAAAATATTTGATATGTGAAACCACTTTTAAGTACTACAATATGATATCTTTATATGATTTGTATCTGGATGCGTGTTCATATAGATATGTCAAAATTTATGTAGTACAGGAAAAAATTATGAGCTAAAAAAAATCTGGAGATCTCGCTCACTGGGAAACCACATTTTTAAAGGTAAAGAAGCCTTCAAAGGGCATCTGCTTTTCTAGATTCAAGGTGATTGACACTGTAGATTTTTTACCATATTGATTTAAATTAGATTTGCAGAGTAGGATGAGAGCTCAGAGCTCTCCTTAATGGAAGAGCTGTGCCTGACCAGCCAAGGCTTTGTAGTCCCAGAGGAAAAGCTCTTGGAACTCCTGATGCAATGTGCCAGTATAGTAGCATGAATTTTTCATGGTGAAAAATGTTAGGAAGCTCTCTCTTCTGAACTGTTGAAGAGCAACGTTCTGGCTAGAAAGATAATGACATCTTTCTCACATAAAAATAGAGGAAGGGAAAAACAGCTGGTGTTTTATTTGTACTTGTAAATGGGAGGGGGAAAATTTTCTAATAGGATAGAAATTAGAAAAGCAATGACCTTCAGTTCACGGGACATTAGGGCGTATGTACTTATCTTAATGTGTCTGATGAGTGTCAGAACCTCCCTGGTATTTACACAACAACCGAAGCACAGGGTATGTGATACTCTACTCTGGCAGCAATGAGGTAAAGCCAGTATTTTAAGAGTAGTTGGAGAAGGCATTGGAACTGCTGAGGTTTACTCCAGGCTCTCCAATGGTTGGTTTTGGTTTTGGAAAGCTGGTGGCAGGGTTTTCTTTTCGAATTTATGATCACATTATTTAATCCAGATGTTTTTCTAGGGCAAATTATGTTTAGTTATTATGGACAGAATATGCTCTGTAAATTCAGCAATGAAACTTTAATGTGACTACAGCTCCACAAATTCTGAATTGTTTTCTCAGTTTCTTGATGAGAATTGAAGAACACTGCATGTTTTTGTTGTTTTTGTGAAGGGAAGCTGAAACTACTTCATTGGTTCAATTTACAGACAGAAAGATACTGTAAAAGGAAGGAAGGTGCAGTGTATCAGAATCAACATGCTCTTGTCAGCAGTGGTTGAGGTAAAATAGTAAGTTACTGAAGTCAGGTAGGTAACAGAAAAAAAGACAAATTGGCATGGGTAGAATTTTTGTAGTAGAACAAAACAGGCAAATAATTTTTTTTTTTTTTTTTAGTATAGTATCTATGAAACAAGGCAAAATAACATGACTTTAAAAATGTCATTAAGTTTTGGGGTTTTAAGGTACAGTTTTCTTCACTACCTGTGTACTAACCCAGCTGATTTACTTGATTATGCAAAATTCCAACACATTCACACTTGAGTGTGTTTGGAACTTGTTTCTGAATACAAGGTGATGATTTACTTGGAACAGGATAGTTAATTCTTCATTTCAGCTCTTTAAAGATGCATAAAAGTTGTTACCTGTGCAAGTAAGAGGATTCTGCTGTTTGTTTATCTGTAGTACTACAAGTGCCTAGCAGTAACAGCTGCGAGACTGGACTATAAAGGAATGAGTTGCAGTGAGTATGAATTTATCTGTAATTCTGTTAAAATAAACTGAGTTTATTTCTCAAAAGTAATAATCTGAGTGGATAGGAAAGAAACAGTAAAATATATGTATCTATTTTGGAAGGGCTTTTATTGGTGACTGTATATTCTCACCAGCAAGTAGTGGTGGCAAGGTTTAAAAGTATCTATTTGAACAATAAAATCTGTGGTAGACTAGACGAAGAACTACCTGAAAGGCAGAAGGCAGCAGCGGCTCACTGCCAGGCTGAGAAGAGTAGTGTTCTGCAGGAGCGTGTCCTGGGTGTGTTCTGTTCAGTGGTTGTGTTCATGTTGCAGCTGATGGAAAATACTGTGAACGTACAAATTTGCGAACAGTACAAAATAGGGAGGATGCTCTGTCAGGGTGGGCTGGTGAAGAGCTAGAACGTATTGCCCAAAGAAGCTGAAAGGATTCCTACTTTACACACCTTTAATGAAACGTTAAACCAGCATCTGCCAGTAGTGGCCCAGTAAATCCTCCTGTAAAGGCATTTTTCAGCGATCCTAGATTTTCGGTAGTGCACTGCAAACGGCACTAAGATGGGAGAGAAGTCAGAACAAATATACTAGCTTCACAAGATGTAATGGTTACAATCATCGAAAGTTTTTGTGGTTCCTTAGGTTTTATGGATAGAAGACATCCTGAAAGCCTTGAATTCATGCTTGTGAATGCCGAGTGGGATTCACAGTGTGTGCTTTGGTATGTGCAGTGATTTCTATGCAAATCACTCCAGCTGGGAGAGGAAAGAAGACCTTTGTTTGCCTGTCTGATTGCTGCAGGAGGTACAGGTTTAAAGGGTTTACAAGACCCATGTAATGTCCACCAAGTACATGGTGGTACTTCGGAGTTCAGGTAATAAAGTGTCTTCATGTATGTGTGTGCACACAAAGCTCTGCTGCCCCATCAGCCTCAGGATTTTGATTTTAAGGCAGTCAGTTTACGGTTCAGGTTGTGCCTTTGGTGCTTTTTCTGATGCTGTTTTCTTCCATGAACTTCATCCCATTACTTTGTGTGGTTCAAAGGTTACTCGAAGTAATTTATTTCCATCCTTGATGTTAACAGAAAAGTGAAGAATGATTACAAGTTTTGTTTCTGCCTCAGTTTTCACCCACTAGTTAGAAAAGAAATCTGTAACTTTGTGTTTCCTAGAAGTTCTCTCCAAAGATGAACCTGCAGTAAACATTGCCAGGTGATTCGTGGTTTAGCAATATTGCATTTTCATGTGTAGCGGCAAGGCATGGAAACCATTACATCGGTCAGTGGCTGGTATTGTGTAACGTTAGGGCTAGGGAGTTTATAAAAACCGTAGTGGGGGAAGTCTTCTCTCACTCTGTGGAGAAAAGGTAAGATAACCAGATCCTAGTAGTTAATTGGGGCTCAGCTGCTGCTGTGTCTTTAATACTGTAAGAGATAATACATTTACATTTCCTAATTCTTGAAGATCAAGAACTTTACTTCTTAAATCTACAGTAAAATGCACTATATTGTTAGTTTTTCATTCTTTCGCATTGTTTGCTTTTGCTGTTTATTTCTCAGCTGAGGCAAGGTGAACGGAGCCATCTGTTGTCTTGGTACAGAGTCAGTTGAGCAGCCTTTTGCAGGTGGCAGCAGAAGGATCTCAGCTGTGTGTCAGCTGGCACCTGATAAATCTAAGTGCAAAAGCAGCAGCCAGCCGGTGTCAGGTACGGTGTTAGGCGGTGAGCACTTTTTCTCTAAGAAAAAGCACAACATCCCTTGCAACCAAAAAAACTTAAAAAATCCACCAAGGTGATCAGATCATGACATCAGCTACTATCAACACTGTAACCCTTGCCCATCTTGTATGCTTTTTCATGCTCGTTTTTATATAGCAGTACTCAGTTTAGATGCTGTTCATATCTTCTAAGCACATCGTGCTGTAAAGAGAAGCTCAGTGTACTGGAAGATGATGGTTTTGGTTTTGTAGAGCATTTAATGATTTATGACCGCTGTCATAATCTCCATTCGTAAGGATCACAGACTTTGTGAGGGCAACTTCTCTGAAAACCAAAGCTTTATGTATGAAGTTTGAAAAAGCTGAAATCCTGCTACTTCTGGAAATGTCCAAGTCCTGTTGTTTATGCACTGTACAACTATGTCAAAGCCATCAAATAGAGTTTTCTCCTGATGTGGTGCGTTATCACTCAGGCGGTTCAACATCATAAAAATATAGGAACAGTTCCGTTCAGCCTGTCTGTCTGTCTGTCATTCAGTGCGTTGGTTACGTGGCATCCTTCTGTGGTTCGTGATGGGTTTATTCAGTTGTACAAAAGTTGTAATAAAATGTAACATAGCAACTGCGTTTATAGGCTTGTTAACCTGCGGGCAGGCTGAAGGACCTCTTTTCCCAGCGGCAGAAACGGGCAGTTTTACTGAACAGACTAAAGCTGCCCACAGTTCTGGTCACTGGAAGAACTGAGGTGGTTTCTGGCCAGTTGTCACAACTCTGTGCAGCTTGAGTCACAGCTCCTGAGCGTGACCAGAGGCCGTGCGGGGCCAGTTGTGGGTACGTGCCTGCCAGGGTGCAGCTTCAGCTGGTGGCAGTTAGTGCCTCTGTGATGCCACTGAGCCGTGCCATCGGTGGGACGGGCACCGACTGCGCGAGGGCGCTGCGTTTTGTTTGGAGGGGCTGAGAATCCAGTGTGAACATTTTCCCACTGCATAATTCTTAACTTCTGTAACGCCAGTTTCCAAACAGTGTGGATGCGGGGGCGTGTATGTTACTAATTAAACACACTTGCAATTAAAAAAAAAAAAATTAAATTGTACTGACTAACTCCCTGTAGTGATTCCTTGTGATGTTTGGTTATCAAATAATGCATTTAAATTCTCCTTAATTGCAGGAATTACTCAGTATTCTGAAGCTGGAAAGAGGAAGTGCCAAAATACAGAAAATGCCTTAATTGGGTTGGTTTCTAGTGGCTCATTATTTTAGTTTTACTTTTAACTGCTTCTTAAGCATCGAAGTGATGGTGATTGTCCTTTAAGCTCTTTATTTCTTCTAGTTAGCTTTTGAGACACTAAATTTTAAGAGTTAAGAATGCATAGCAGGCAAACTCACTACTTAAAATAAACAAAAATCATCAGCTTTGTTAGTAATTCCAGTGGGATATTTCTGGTTTGTTGGTTGTTTTGTTTTTTTTAACTTTGTGCTTAAATGTTGTGTGTTTTGAACAAAAAAACCCAAAATTTTTTCCCCCCAAAAGATACCTATATGTGTAATGCCAGTCTTGTGTATTTTCTAGTCCTAAAACCAGTGGTCTGCAATAAACATTACTTCATGTACTTTTTGTACATAGAAACATACTAAACCCAAGGACCGTAATACAAGATGAAAACCACCCAGAGCCTAAGATTATCTTCCATCTGAAAGAGGCTTAAGGGAAAACCAGTTCTTTTAGCTCTTCATCATCTAATCAGTAATGGTTTGTATGATACTTGATGTTCTTGCAAATGTGTTTGCTTTCATTAATCTGAAACAATTCCAGGATTTTACTGTCCAGGAACTTCAAATGGGTGATATATACGTATGTATTTAAAGTATCTTCTAATAAGATTTTTTGGTATGCCAAAAAAAGTGGTTGAGCCACAAAAGGACTTTTTCATCTGCAGGACATCATGTTTTCTGTCTTCTTGCAAACGCTGTGGAAACTGAATAGGGATAATTTCCCAGGGATTTGATTAAATGTTTGCTCATTTGAAGTTTAACGTAATGTTTTAATGATATGCAAATGAAAAAACAAGCATAGCATTTCTGAACATAGTGTAAAGTGTCGCTGTCAAGGTGCTGTCTTTTGAACCACACGTTAAAACTTACTCTAAAACGAGAGCTGTGAAAATGGGAAGCGGATGTGGCAGGAGTGTAATTCTAAGACGTTCCCAGTTCACTTCAGTGGAAGGACAATGAAGCTGATACTGAAAGAGTTTCAATAAATCTCACTTCTATTTCTATTACCAATACGATAGCTTCTTCCTTGTGAAATTGTTTATTTTTAACAAAATCTTGAGACATTCAAAAGAGCAATAAAGAACAGGTGAGAAGAATATGTACATTATTTACATATGCAGTTCCAAGGTTGTATTTGCATACTCAGAGATGCTTATCTTGAAAAATACAACATAAAAGATTTCATTTTCAAAACCTGCCTTCACAAATGCGAAAAACGATGGGGGATCTATGTTTGTTTGTTCTTTCAGGATGACTGCAAGCCTACGTTCAGGTTGGAGCCTGTATGGCAATGAGGGGAGTGTGTGTGTCTACGTATGACTTGGCTGAACAGGTATTTTGGACTTTCTGTTTCAAATTCCGGGAAGACGGGACTGGTTTAGGAACAGACCACCCCCATCCTACCCTCCCCCCCCCCCCAAACCAGCAAACATCCCCACACACACCCTTCAACAGCTTCACATATTAAGTTATTTAAGACTCGGCTTAGAAATCGTTTCTGATGTTTTGGTTGTTATTGTGAGGCACTGAATCCTAAAATAATGAAGTTGAAAGAGCCAGAACAAAAGAATTTGACAACGTACCTCTGCTAAGACCCTGGGAGGAGACCTTAAGATAGCAGTGCTAGTTTTGTTAGGCAAAGTCTTAATGTGGCATGCTGAAGCTTTATCTTGATGAGCTCGTAAGGTTGTTGCACTTGTTTCCCAGCAAAGGAAAATAATTAAAGTATGTATTAAAATCCCACTAATTGTAGGACTTGCATACGTACGACTTTGCTACCTTGGTGTTTTGTCTGTCATCAGGCTGGTGCCTGAGCGCACCAAGATGTCACAAGTGCTTTGAGTCTGTAGCGTCTTCGACTTCCCACTGTACGGTGGAAGCTAGCTTTAAAAGCATTACGTATACACAACACAAATTAAAAACTGTGCTGTGATAGGAGGTGCTCTCCCCACTCTCTCCTAAATAACCCTGTTCTGAGTTACCCTGAAGGAAAACGCCTCGGGAGTGCAGGAAGATTTCTAGATACAAACAGTATGTATGCTTTTTGGTATTTAACTTGGGTTTCTGCTTCCTAGGTTAACTTTGATCAAAGCCACTGAGATTCTTCATTATTTCCACTGTTGTACAACAGTGGATAGTTACCGGGGGTTTTTATTGCTACAGTTTTCTGGTACCATTTAGTTTTTGTTAGGGAAATTAAGCAAAAAGCTGATCCAAGAAGTTACATGTAATTCCAAAATAAAGTCACTTCAAACCGATACATACATACATACAACTTGTGAAAAATCAACAATTACAAACGCCAAGACGAATACATGCCGTAATAATCTGAAGGCTGGCACTGCTGCAGAGAATGCTCTGGGGAAAACGAAGCGGCTTCTGAAGGCACTGAATCTGCAGTGGGATGGACAGAACAATCTGGAGGAGGGCTGCTGCATCCGCTGCTGGCCTCTGGTCCCTTGGCAATATGCTGCTGTTAGTTATTTCGGTGACATTAGAAAAACAGTAATTTTGAAGGGGGTAAATGTTTTATCTCTTTGATGAGATGCAGAACGCATCTCTACTCTTACCACTAAGGTGATGAACTTCCATTTTCAGAAGACGATGGAAGTTTCACATCACAATAGCTAAAATCATATCTGTAAACTGGGTCCTGAGAGCTTTCATCTACATGTGGCTCATGAACTGTGTCCGTACTCCACCTGTTGTTCCTCTGGGATTTACGTAGGAGTTCTCTCATTCTCCTGTTTTCGTTGGATGTGGATTCCCAAATGACTGCAAGTTCCTCTTCTGTTTTCCTAGAAAAAAAATTAAAGAGAAATCCCAACTTTGAAACACCTGTCAGCAGTATGTAATTACAGTACGTAGATAGGCAAGTTATAAACTGCATGTATTTAGTTGCTTGAATTGATCAGATTGAAATTAATTTTGTTTTTAAAAATGCCCATTAAATGTAATGCTAGAGAGGATATGATCAGAAGAAAAAATCTGGACCCATGTGATAAGTTGGATTAAGTCCACACAAAAGAGCAGTGCACGTCGGATCCAAATGTTGTGACTGTCACTGTCCGCTGGGTCAGGACCCATCGTGACCACAGCTCTGCCCCCGTAACGGGTACGTCTGCAGCGCGTGCCCCTGCTGCCAGGCACCGCGAGTGCTGCATCGCTCCAGTCGGAGGCCACAAGTGTCTGATCAGTGTGTCAGAACGTGGACTTAACTAATGTCTCTTTGTGGAGGTCAAACAGAAATGGTGTAAGTTGGTTTGGTTTGGTGGTTTTGGTTTTGGTTTTTTTTTGGGGGGGGGTGGGGTGAGGTAGGAGGCGGCGAAGATAGCACAGGACAGTCCTTGAGGCATCATAACCTTAGGAGCCGATTTCTCTGACTGCCAAAGCGTATATGAATGAATTATTTAATGTTTTTGTCAATAAATGTTTATTTTTTTCAAAAATGGCAGCTAACATGATTAAATAATGCAGTGTATTCCTGCCACAGGCTTTTTATTAAGTTATATTTTGTCAAGGTTAAGTTCTTAGGGTTCCTCTGACCTGCTTTTAGTATGTATCAAAATACAAAACAGGAATTCAAGATTGTTTGCAGTGGAAAGCAAAGCTGTTGCATGGAGAATGAGCACACAACTATTAATGCTGTAGCCTTTGCTAACAGTCACTTCAAGCCACTACCTGAGGCACTTGCCAGAGCCAGCCTTTTGTACCAGTTCTGAATATCAGGGTCTAAAAATGAGAAGTCAATGCAAAAGAGTTGAGATTACACGCAGGGAGGCTGTTTCTGGCCAAAGGTGTATACGAGGAAATATATCATCAGTACTTCTTACAGAGCCCTTTGTGATCAATAACACTGAGAATCAAGCGGTAAAAAGTAGCCCAGACACAGTACTAACTCATTTTGTGTTTTACTTTGCCTGGGTATAGAGATGGAGGATGAAAAAGACCCCTTGTTGAGAAGGCCGTAAGGTTTTCTTTGTGTATTGTTTGGAATGAACTTTTGGGGGTGGAGGAGATGGTTAAGAATGGAATTAAAGCAACAGGTGGCAGGTGAAAGCACTGCAGTTACTAAGACTCTGTCCAAGCCACATTTAATTAGTTGGACCTTTCCATCTCGCCAAGTCTCTCAAAAGCTACTGAGATGGAATCTTTCATTTCTGAAACACCAAAACTGTGAGGGACTTTGTTCTCACACATTACATTTCTTGGGACAGCAGTAAGAGTGTCTGATACTAGCAGGTACTCAGTCTATGCTTCAGAATGCTTTACAAAGGCAATTCTCCGTTATCCTTGGCTTGCGTTTTGGGGGAGGTGGGGCACAGAGTTAAAATTGTATGGCTGAACTTCCCCACGAGCCGTCCTGAGTTTCACCCATTGGTTGACTCTGGCCGTTTGTATTGTGATCTTGGAACGGTTTTAGGATCTTGTTTTGGTTTTAAATGAGCTTTTTCATCTTGACTGGGACAAGCTCCTGTTCCCTGTTGCCACTTCTCTCCGACTGGAGCCTGCAGGCAGTGCGCATGGCACTAGTGTTCTGTTAATACACAACAGCCTGATCTGGTTTGCCCTTACCGTAGCGCAGAACGTTACCCAGGCTTTATTTCATCTGTTAATTTCTAAAACCCAAGACTTTTTCTTTAAAGACAATTTCATTGTTAATGCCTGAGGCAGAGAAAATGTGAAGATGATGAAACTCAAGATCACTGAGTTCTCAATTGCAGTTCAGCGCTGTCAGCACGCCTGACAAATGCGATGCTCGTTTTCAGTCCATATGTTCAGTTCTATGGCAACTGCATTGATTTTTAGAAAAAACACTGCAGAGATATTAGTTTTTAAAGTATCCATGTGGTTAAAATTACTTCAGTAACAAAGAAACAGATGCCTTGAGGTAGTGGTGTATCTGAACTCTTCTGCTTGGGGGATTAATTTTTAAACAAAGCTGAGAGATGCAGAATCTGAAAGCGCTGGCTGGCTCCGCTCTGGAAGGAGCGGTCACAGCACGCTGTTGTCGAGGCAGGACGCTGCAGCTGCCCCTGTCTCTGCCGCATGCTGCAGGCACAGGCAAGGCCGTCGAGCGCGGCAGGACGTACTGCTCTTCGAGTTCAGCAGTTTTCCAGGTAAGCATCCAAGATGCAGCAGTTACAACCCAGCTGTGGTCAGACAAGAGCTTTTTGTCTCTGTAGGCTTTTTTGTTTTAAAATTCTGACCCGGTCAAAACCTAAAAAGAGATTTAGCAGGACAGGTTGGGGAGGGGGTGTCTTTACTCTGGCTGGTCACAACCTCCCTGCTGTCTTAGGAACTTGGACAGCTGCTGATGGTATGTGCTGCTTTCTCAACACTACAGTTTCCTTACTCCTACTTCAGTGGGCAGTGGCCCTCACTACCTTTCTCTTAACGTTTTTCTGTATCTCATCAGGGATTCCTTCAAGCTCCACAAAGCATTACTGTCCTTGAAGACGACTACTGTCACACTGCCCTATGCAGATCACAGCCTAACAGGTAACCCTTGTTACTCCAGCGTGCCCACAGCAGCCGGTTCACCTCTTCAAACATGAGCCCTCATCGCTTGGCATGTAAAGCTAGATACGTACTCGGCAGTAAATGTGTCCTGTTTCCAGGTGTCTTTAGGCAAAAAGCATTAAGTTGGTTTTTCATAAATGTAGGCTGCTATTGCTTAAAAAAAAGTAAAAATAAAAATTCCATTCAACCCCTAACCTAGCCAAATTGTAAGGTTTTGTAGCTTGTTGAGAGTAAGCGAAATGCCAATGTACTGATGTTTGAGAATGAAAAAACAAACAGAAGCGCATTCTCCTTTACAAAACAGAGCTTTCTGCCCTCACTGAACTAAATTTATTCAGCCTGAATCTCCGAGAACCTTATTTGGGCTGCTGGCTCAAGAATTAATTTTCATTTCTCCAACGACAGTTTGTTTAAATAATCCTCATCACATAGATCAACAGTTTTTATCGTGGTTAGAATCTTGCACGTAAGCTTGCAGGTATGACAGCTCCTCTCCCTGGCCTGCAGCTGGCCGCAGCGCTTTTCTACTGTTGGCTCTTCTGAGAATAGCCTAAGGCAGCTTCCTTAGTAAGGCTTCCAGACCTGCCTTTAACATCCAAAGTACAGCGGCTGGAACTATCTTGAATGTGCAACAGTCAAAATACTTTCTCATGCAAATTCTAGAGATTAATGGGATGTTCCTCTGCAGAAGACTTATGAAATACATTGTGACCTAGAAAACTCATAAAGGTAAGTGTCCTGTGAAAGAAGACTCCAGGCACTTACGAACCTGGTTTTCTACCCTAGAACCACATTAACAACTCTGTTTATGTCTGAAATGTGCAGTGTATTTCATTTAAGGAAAGGTATGTGATAACGATGACTCCTAAGATGACTCTAAACAATAAAAATGTCATTATGGTTATCAGCTGCCTGAAGAACAGAAAATGGTACTGCTTCCTCATCAGCTGCTTCAGGCGAAAGGTTGCTGTGAATTTCCAATATCCTCTAGCAAAGGCTGGAATTACTGCGAAGCTTCTAGGAGGGTAAAATCTGCATCTTTTTAGAAGCTTTAAAAGCTTTTGTTTATCAAAAGAACAACTATATCTATATGCATTTCTTCTTGAAAACCAGGTGGAAAAATGCTGCTCCCTTGGACGCAATGGATAAGTAGTGCAGCCCCTGATTTTTGTCTTAAGGTGAAAGATGCTGGAGGAGGGGACAAATTTTCAAAGGAAAGCCACCTTCCTTCTGTTTTATGAAGCCCATGTCAGTTTGGATGTAGACTTGTTAAAAACAGAACGGTGAGAGAAGAAACAAAAATGAGGAAGCACATGTATATCACTATCATGTCTAAAAAAACTATTCCTTCTGACTCTCGACCATGCGTGATCTGCAGCTACTCTACCTCTGGGCACCTTGTAACTGTGTGATGTGCCATGGCAAGGGGGTCCTGACCTGCCATCGGGCAGGTTTGCTGCAGTCCCGGTCAGATTAGTAAGGCGGGGCTGCTTCTCTCTGATGCCCTGTCTTGCCAAAAGAAGGATGCTGTTTCCAGAGCTGAAGTGGTATCTTCCTTTGTTTTATAAGAAAGCTTACCACCAACAATAGATTTGGTAAACTTATAAAGACTTGTATGGCAGTAGCTAAGTCAGACTTGCTATGATTTTGGAACACTGCTATTATAAAACTAAATGGAAAAGCAAAAATAATTACATGAAAAAGTTTTTTGTCTTCACCTACTTACAGTGCTTTTGCAGTCAAAAGCAGACTGACTGTGGTCAGTGCCTTTAAAATAGCTTAATTAGTTTTACAGTCTTCCTAAAGAGAATTGTAACTTGAATAAAATACAAAATCAGCTATCTAGATAGTCAACATACCTTCAGCTAAATTTTAAATTAAACTGGCTTTCTTGCTTAAAACATGACTTGCTACTTTGATCTGCATTACTTAACATTGAAATCGGAGAATCTAATATACAATATATTTATTGTATGTGCTTACCTTAATGTTTATATAGGTATATTGAATTTAAATGTTATGAGCTAGACAGTTTTCTGGATTATAAATTTACTTGGTAAACAGAGCTAGTGTAAATGTAAATGTCTGGTACTGTCCTGGCACTAGTGCCTCGGGCTGCCAAGCTACGCATCTAAGCTACAAATCATTTTCCCTTCCTTACTCCCGTGACTGTGGGGAGGGAAAGGAGGGAGGAAATAGTAAGCCTTATAAAACCAGAAATACACAAACCTGACAAAAATACATGTTTCATTTCTGGCAGACAGGCGTAACGGAGTACACGTGTACTTGGATTACCTTGGGAAACTGTATTACCACGGTACTTGAGATGGATAAAGGAACGTGAGGAAACTAATGGTTTATATGAACAGTATCAGCCACGGTGTTAGCTGGTTTTATTGCTTTTGTTTTCTAAGAATAAAACCACATTATTTCTTATTTAAGTGTAGAATTCAGCTGACTTATCACTGACATTTCATTTTAGTGGATAATGTGATTAATCAAAATACAACTTGAAAGATTAACATTTTTTTTTTCCTTTCAGAGTTGTGTTCATTATGTTATACTCTAATAACCACTGCTAAGGCTTAACTACCACCAGCAAAAGGCAGTCACCAGTTACACTGTTCATGAATGGAGGAGACTACAGAAACACAAGACAACCCTTTCTGAGGCTCATCTCGTGCTTGTTTCCATAAACCATTTTTCTTCATCATCATGCTGTTAAATGGACTACTGTGTTGCAGTTCCAGGTACAGATCTTGCTCCTTAATTATTAATTTTGTAAGTATTAATTTTGTGTGCTTACTGAAGAAAAAATGAGTCAATTGGGACTGAAGAGGAAAAAGTGATTTAGTATACTATATGGAAAGTGTAACACATTATTTGACAGAGCTGTTGTTACATCATCTCATTTACCTACTTTGGGGCTAGAAAGGTTAATTTTGAATGATCCATATTACGGGACTACGAATTATTGAACTGTTTTATCCTACATTGGAAAAAAAAAATCCTCTTCATTTAGCTAGCTGTTCTTTACCGTAAAAAAGATTGTAACATGAGCCCAGAGGTATGAAAGGCACTTAGTTATTTAGGATTTTTAACTTAGTTATTTAGGATTTTTAACTAATTATTTCCAGAGAAATGTGGAATAGTCAAAATACTGTTTTCTCCTGCAAATTTCAGAGGTTAGTGGAATGTTCATTGTACAGTTCCCAGCTACTCACACCTGTTTATGAGCACTGTATAAGGTCACTGAGAGGAACTGTGCTGACATAAGGTAGATGATATCAAGCCCTATTTTTCTATTGTCTTTAAATCTGTTATTTCACAATGGGAGAGATGAGTTGCAAAATGATTGCTTAATTACCTCTTCAGCTGTAAAAAGCTTTTCCTTTATGCTGATCACCTGAATGTGCTATGAAACTTTCCACTGCCAGAGGGGAAAAAAACGTTTAAATGACACTATATCAAAAGGGTATTTCAGCACTGCCAGTCATAATCTTGTATAAATCTGTTAAATTATCTTTTCTTCTTTTTATTCTGCACGTAGCCAATCTTAAGTCGCTTACTAACAGAACAGTATCAAAAGGATCACATCATATGCATACTCGTTACATTCCTTTAATTTCCTACTATTCTGAAAACCGTTGAGGGGTGTAGAAAGTCTTCAGCCGTTAGCAGAAGATGCTATTAAATAGTTAACATATATCCTGATGATTTATAGACCCCCAAATCATCAAAGACTAGTCTCAAACTGATATTCTTCTTAGAAGAAGTCTTAAGAACAGCAGTACTACTCCAGAATAAACTCCTTCAAAGGGTCTTTCTTAGAGCTGGGAATTAAGAGGAGCGTTCCAGCATTTTCAGTATAGCTAAAACCTGAGTGAGTAAAGACACCCGGAATATACCATAAGAGGCTCTGATGAAAAGCAAGAGGTCAGAGCCATGGCAGTCACCTCCCCCCACGGCCCTTTTACCCATCAGATCTTACAGGATCGCTCCTGCCTGTGACTGACTTACTTCTGCCGCTCCATCACCTCCTCAAGGGCTTCCTGTTTGTCTTGCAGCAGACCCCGGAGGCGCTTAATTTCTTGCTGGTACTCAGCCGTCTTCCCCGCAAACTCTTTCTCCTGCTCAGTCATCTTCAGACTAATATCTTCAAGCTTCCCAGCTGCTTTCTTTTTATATATCTGTAAAGGTTAAAGATAATAGGAAACATGTGTTTATAGGAGAAATAAGGACAACTCACTCCCAACAAAAGAAATAGCTAGAGATACTAATTTGCAGTTTTATCTTTACTCAGTGCTGCCTTGCTTAAATACGTCAGGTAGGTTGCATTATGGGTTTTTTTTAACCTAGTTGTTAATTTGAAGGTATTACACTCCTACTTCATTCCGCATATAAAACTAGTGTGTACAGTGAATACCATACCCTATGTTTGTCTTAAGAGTGAAAAGAATTAGCTGCAAAAAAAGGTCTTGTTTTCCAAGGTGCAAAGCTCCACTTCACAGCACATGTTGCTTACCTCTTGTCCAACAGTCATATTTATCAATGCATACCATGAAAACGTGTGTTTTCTGTTAGCTGTTTAACCTTATTACTAAAAGAAGAGTGTCTTCATGTTTTAAAAAACTTGCCGCTTCACGTAATAGTTCCTTCTGTTCAGTGAAGTGCAAGTGATTTTTTGCTTATTGGTGATAATAACCACAGATATATTATATTGGTCTAATCTCAAAGACAAGAAATCCTTTTTGTACAAAGCGATTTTGCTTTCTGAAATAACACCTCCATTAAATTACATACAAGGAATTAAAAAATACGGTTTGTGTATCGTTACGCATTTCTACATACTTGCTGCTCCGGACAAAACCAACAGGTATTACCCAGTAAGGTTTTTTTCTCACGATCACAAACAGAATGCGTAAACTGTTATTGTATCTGCAGCGTGTGATGTTTGATACAGGGGACAGGACAGAGTTCTGGGATGGAAGCACCTCCTTCAGTAAAACTGCAAACTATTTAGTGAAGCTTTGAAAATACTTCTATTTACGTCTTACTAATATAAAGTTTTATCTAAGGTGTTAACCACTAAGGCTTTATCTTCATCTGAATCAGAGCAGGAAGTTTGAGTATGCCTTTTGGAGGAAGAAAAAAATAAAAGGGCATTTTTAGCTATGTGCTGTAAGCTATATAATTCTTTCCATAAAATGTTTTCTTTTTAGCTCTTGTAAAATAGCTTCTTTTTTAGCTCTTATAATTTTGGAGTTTCATTTTCTGGAGGTAATAGAATAGTGAAAAATAATAATATTTACCTGAAATTTTTACGTTAGTCATTAAATATTTAAGGCTGACTTCCATAGGGTTTTTTTTTCCTAGCTTTTCCCTGTCAGTTCTAAGAAAAGAAGTAGAAGCCTGCAAGTTAACCAGTCACATCACTCAACTTCTTAGATTCCCAGAGAAGTCTTCAAAATGCAGAATTAGATGCTTGCACTTGTAATGCTGTAGGAGGATAAAGGTAAACATGTTCCTTCTGAGCTTCTTCGAGGGTTGCTTAGAGCTAACCTGGAGGAAGTGCAGAGCACAGGAAAACAGCTGAACTTGCACCTCTGTCAGTAAATGCCTCCTCCAGCTCCAGACCTGGAACCTGAAATGCCCTTTTCGGGCAGGTGCCTAGAATTATTTCTAAGAACTAGAGAGAACTTCCTCTTTCTTTTAACAGATAAACGTCTAATAAAGAATTCAGCCAATACTGTTGGTGAAATCCCTTTTTTATCTAGTGGTCGTTGACTCTCCAGCTGCTGGGAGGTCTGCATTTTAAGCTGCACTCTGCCTGAGATTATTCAGGCCTGTGGCTCCTACGTGTCCCATAGCTGCCTCTGGTGGCTTGGCACGCCTGCGCTTCCTTTGCCAGCTGAAGGTGTGTCCCACATGCAGAATAGTTGCAAAATCCATGGGGCACAAAGGGCAATAGTGCACCGTTTTCTGACCTAATGACTAGGGCATGAAGGTAGATATGAGGGACACATAGTTCTGATCTTGCTCTCCTGACTGATTATAACTCAGTCTATTTAAAATGCATAAGCTATCTCAGCAGAACTGCAGCAGGATGGGTGAAGAGCATCTAGATTGCTTCATACTCGCCTGTGGGAGCCTGGCCAGGTCACGCTGGTTCTGGGCACACCGACACGTGCAGCTGCTGGCCCTTACGGACCCCTCACAGCATACTACCGCCTTTTAAATGGTTCAAGACAGCCTCCGAATAATTTTCTCTGAAGGGAAGCAGGTAGCAGCAAACAGACATGGGGCTGACAAATTTCAGGAATAGGGTGATAACATGTAGCTGAAAGCAGTAATATTTTCTTCTAGAGCTGAAAAGGACAGTCTGCCCAAGGTCACGGCATTCCAGGTATACAGTAAGCCCTCAAGATGAAGAATGATCACAGGCGCAGCAGCTGGTACTGAAGAGGCCATAATTTACACTTTTCTGAAGTAGTTTCAGGAGGGTATACTCCTGGGTACCATAATTCTTTTACACCTGGTGCACTGACTTACAAACTGGAAATTGGAGAATTCTGGGTAAGAGACGCAACAAAATATTTCTACAAATGCAGGCTGCTGGCCATAATACATGTAATGATCTGGTCCCAAGATCCTTGTTGAGGCAACAAAGCTATTTTCTGTCAGTCCTGTATTGTTTTTCTCCTGTCCTTTACCAGTAAAAATCAGTATTATCCCTTCCAAAAGAGATCAAAGTACCACCTAAGAAAATTGTCTCACTGTCTCTGTAGAAAGCGTTAGAATTCTGATCCTGACAGAACAACCCTGTAATGACTTTTGTATGAGTGGCAGAGTACACAAATGATCTACCTGTAACTTCACAGTTACGACTGAGTAGAAAAGTATGAGGCAACTGAAACTGTCTCGGATAAAAGCCTGAGTAAATTTGGGCATGTCTGTCTGTCCTGTGCATGTAGACCATCTCAGGTGCGTGAAAAGAAAACTTGAGGGAAAGAATACTCGTTTGTAATGGTGTTTTCTTAGCAGCAAGATGAATGTCTTTCCTTGAAATTTTGGTTATAATTCCTGTTTTCTATGCAAAACCTGTTAACCCTGGGGAATAAGCTACCTAGTACTAGAAACAGTGACACATTTACATTTGTTTAGGGATTGATTCTTTGTGTACTTCAGCTAAAGTCACAGTATCTGAAAGATCTTGACCGTGTCCCAAAATGAAGGGAAAATAGGTGTTGCAGTATTATATGCTGTACTACCTAGCCCCTTGCATTTCCAAATAGGTAATTTGGGACAAAAATACCAGTGCATGTTGTGTCAGATGTTATCCTGCCTGACAATTGAGAAATCTGGAAAAAAGTAGTTCTCTGGGGTTTTTGTTTGGTTGCTTTTGCTCCAAGTTTGCATGTAAAGAGAAGGACACAGCCACCTGTATTGATAACACTGGTGAGATGAATAGGTGCAAGGGGGACTGACTTGAACCCCGTTCCTCTGGCAATTTTCTATATGATAAGAATTAGGACAGAAGGGTTGATTTGCTATTCTCATGTGCTTATTCAGAGATCTTCCTTTTTTCAATTCTGATTACAATCTGTAAGACAGACATAAAATTTAAAAGGTTTAAATAAAATTATCTGCTATTATATGATGGTCATGATGCAAAGAATAAATTTGTGCATCTCTTCAAGAGACAGAACCCTTGCCTCTGCCCTGTCTCAAGTTCCCCCCTACATTAACAAGTGACGTCCTGAAGTCAGAAGCCATGTTTCATTAGGTCTGTTGTATCCAAGACTGAGACCAGATGTGGTTTAGAAAATGTTTATGGAAAAATTCCAGGAAGGTGGATCCTTTTCTAGGTAGGTACTGAATGACTACTTAGAATAAGCCTCAATCCAAATAGTTTCAAATGGCTAGATGGATGTTTTATGATGACAAAATGAATACAGCGTTAAGAACAAAGTGTATCTTCTAAAGGTTAAATGCAAAAAAAGCCAACAAAACAACCCATCAAGACAGTAACTGCTATGCTAACCTTTCATTCTGAAATTGTTTGGAGGAAAAAAGGAAGCAAGGTATATTTTAACCATTTTTTTGTTTCGTTTTAGTACTTACAAGCTGCTCTATGCATAATAATTTGCTGGTTCTGTATTGATGTTTAATTCAATAGAACAGTTCATTTGGAAAGGACCTATAATGATGAGGCAAAAGCAGATCTAAGTGTATCATTTCACTTCCGTCATAAAGTGTGTCATGTGTCAAGGACTCTTACAATTATTGCTGACAGCATATATCAAATCCTAAATGCAATATTGATTATATGGGTTTTATACATAGCTTCCTTGGCTGTGTCTTCTCCAGGGAGAAGATACAAATTAGTAAGTACTGTTAGTAAGTACTGTTTTCCCTTCCTGCCAGAAGACTGACTACATACTGCCAAAACAGAGTTTAAAAAAAAAATAAACAATCAATTCTAATGCTTTCTACTCCAGTCTTATTAAAAAGTGCATGGAGCAGATGTTAAATAATTAAGTTGCCCTTCGCAACTGATGTCTGTATAAATAAAAAGAGGAGAAGTCCTGCTTTTTATAAATCTACAGAAGATAGATTTAGAGAGCCAACCATGAGAAACTATGTAGTGAAATTGAAAACATTTTAGTGGGCCAGGCCTATGCTTAGAATAATGAAAGCAAGACAGCTAACCATCTCTTAGATGTTCTGAGGTGTTTAGACTTCTCGGTGAAAAATGAGAAAAACCTCAAGTGCACTTCACCCTTCTCCCCTGAGTTTTGTTCACTTTGACTTGATGTGAAAATAAGGGGCAAATTGCATGCGGTTAAGGTTCATGTTCAGGACTGACCGAATCATGGAAGCAGTTTCTTCTGTGGCTGCATTACAAAATTGGCAACACTCCTTGAATTTTCAAGGGCTCCAACAATGGAAAAATTTAAATTCCAACCAAGCAGAATACTCTCTGTACAGAAAAGCCATGTGTGCAGTGAGACTTAAATAAATTCATGGTCTGCTGCTCTTAGACTCAAAGCAGCTTTCCCGAAGTCCAGATTAATGTTGATAGGAACACGGTGAAGAAGCGCCCTTGTTTCACGCAGCGTGGGTGTGTGCAACTGGTTTACAGGAATACAGGGAGTAAGTTATGCAATGGTTACAGGCATTTCTGAAACACACTTCCTCCATGTTCAGGAAGTGTAAAGAACAAACTTTTAGTGCTTTCTCTTCGCCAGTAACAATTCTGTGCTCTAAATGTAGTATCTAGCAAGAGGGTAGGAAAAAAATTCAGGCCAGCCTGTTTGGTAAAGTTGCATGAAGACGAGGGGAGTTACAGGGGGAGATGCTAAATATCTTCAGCATAAAGGTTGTTTCTACCTATTTTTACTAAATCTTTGATTGACAAAATTATTATTGAACAGATATTCAGAATCCAGGAAACAGCTTGTTAAAATCTGATTTCTTTTTGACAGTGTGCCTAATTTAAAGATGAATTACACTTGTACTGAAGGAGACTAAAAGGTACCTGATGATGAACTGGAGTGCAAACTCTGTTTATTAGAGATTTACTGTTCACAGTTGTAAGGCCAAAATCTCAGACTGTCCTCACAGAACTTGTGCTAGATATTTGACTAAAATACTTCATATAGGAGATGGATTTCCCTGTGTTAGCTGTCCCTTTTGCTGCCATGGACAGAGCTGCATGAAGATGAAGGACGCCCTGATGATACAAACGTTATGTCCAGGCTCATACTAAACCGCATGGAATTCTGACTATAAAGAAGTAGTTTTAACACCAAAAAACTTGGCTTCCTCAAGTTCTTCCCATGGATCATCAAACCACTTAGTAATTACAATTATGGAAGTACAAAGAGACTCCCCAAGGACTCCCAGTCAAATTATTGCCTGAGATTATTATGGCACTGAGTTAGTATCTCCGAGATCTGAGAGTCAGCTGGACCAAGACAGCTTTTCGAAGCTAAGCATGTACCCAGGATACCGGTATGGCTGCTTGGAGTTCTCTGCTTTGGTTCTCCTCCCTCTTCAGCTCTATTTACTAATGATTCAGAAAGAGACCCTAGGTGTTGTGTGTGTGAGTTTTGTTCCCTCCAGTCTAACTCTGTCTCATCTACGGCTTCTGCCAGTGCCTCTGCCGTGGAATTTGTGACTGCTCTTCACAGAGCTGATACACAGTGTTTTATCAATTGGTAGATTTTTAACTGAACCATAAAACAACTTAATTGCAAACTTTAACCATTACAGACTGTTAAAAATGTGTTTAGTATGACATATCGTGCTTTAACAAAAATACATATAACTTGTGTGAATAATGGCAAAATGAAAAGACAGTATTGTTGTGTTTTTTCTTTTACTAAAAAGATGGTGCTTACTATCACCAGCTCCTGAAGTTACAAATGGTTTTAGACCACCATCTCATTATTTGTTAATAGAACAGATATTTGAAGGTTAACAAAACCACCCTGTTTTTATCCAAATACATTGTCACTGTTTTTAAAAACAGACGGAGGTCAGAAATGCTGTGTATCCTATTTAAGAAAAACTAGTCCCATTACAAGCTAATTCAGATTTGAGTCAAATCTTTGCTGATGTCAAAGGGAAATACAGCTGCATTAAATCTGCTCTACAATCCATTTTTTCAGAAAAGTTATGAGTTGTAAGAATTACAACAAAGCAGCTGGTAGTTGAATCTTAAAGGGCAAACTAAAGAACAGCTGTTATTGAAGCATGAAAAATATTAAAGCTTACTTATGCCTGAAAAGTTATCTGGCATAAGCCAAAGTACAAAAGTAGAAGCGAAACCTGATTTGTTTTCAGAATTAGAATACCTAAGTAAATTTTGCCTCCTTAAATATTTATCTGAATATTTGTATTCAACCTATTGAATATTGCTCTACTGTTATTTTCTAAATTTCATATGGTTGTACTAATAACCTACAAATTTTTTTGCACAGTTTTATAAAGTTTGTTTACAGTAATTGTTAAATCCCAAACTAAAAAGGGGGATTTATACAGAGAATCACTTTTAATTTGGTACCCAACTTAAGCAGTTTAAAATACATAACAAAGAGGTGTATATAAATATTGACATGGTTTGGGGTTTTATTTTAGCAATAACCTGTTATTTAGCTTTAAAGATCTTCACTGTGATTCTGTGTTTTAATAACATATCTGCCAGGTCTTGATTTATTTTGAGACTTCTCAATGAAAAACCACGACAGGATTTTTGTTCATTTACTTTCTCCCAAAGAATTCATTAAAAGGCAGAATTCCAGACCAGAAGACCAGATCAAGGTGATGTAAAGGGAATGGAATTGCCAGCTTTTTCATCAGCCGCTGTCTGTGGGGTATGTGCCCTGTGTTTCCAGTGAAGAATGGCTGTGTTCCCACCCAGCCTTCCTTCTTTCCTCCCCTCAAATAACATTGGCAGCGATGTGGAAGAAGCCCCAGAGAATCTTGACGCACGTGCAGTGCATCTGACCTGTAACATAGCTCTGGATGAGCACGTGCCTGCTGAGACAGGAGGCAAGAAATTTACCCCAAGGTAAATCTAAGATACCTGTCTATATCTAAAAAGTAGAAAATACAGACTCACATGGGAGGCGCTTGTAACTCAAACCTATAGGCTAGAAGCTTTTCTCTCATAACTCAAGGAATATATGGCTCTAACTCATATGATATAATTTGTATTTCTTATCTTTTATCTCGCTGAAATTGCTGAAGATGGCTAAAAGCCAATGGAAAACACCTTCTTCTAAGATAAGGAATAGTGTAATGCTCACATTACCAATAGTTGTATCACTCTTTGAGAAAAATGAATGCATTTTAAATACTATTATCACTGGAGACAGATTATATCTAAATACCTCATAAGAGGTTTATCCTGTAACTCAACATACAGGGCAGTTACCCAATTTGTGATATCCTGAAGCAGCTGATAGCAGCATTCCTCCAGCTGATACAACCAGCCTACTGAGACCTCCAACCTATCTCACTCAACTGAGCAGGAAGCATGTACCCTTAACGTGAGCTGCTGTTTAAGTTTCAGGGCTGTTAGAACTGTGCATGAGCTGGGGAGGCAAACATGTATTTTGCAAGTGAAGAATCCTTTTGCCTTTTCACATTCACCTGAAGTTTTTATCAGCAGCACCTGAAAAATCGGTGTGCGATATGACCTGGCCTGTGTGAGGAACTGCATTATATACTGGGATTGAAAAAGTCTTGTGACTAAAAAGAACCAAACTAAAAACTTGACAGTGTATTTAGACTTATTAAAAATACTTCTTTTATCCATAAAACAAAAGAATCCCTGTAACTTACCATAAATCACTGAAAAGAACAAATGTAAAAAGCTTCTATTTAGAAAAGTTGATTACCTGACTGGAGGTGTTTAAGGTATTATTCAGCAAAAAAATACACGATATGAGCTTTTAGCAAAGTTCAATTAATATAACTAAGAAGTATTAAGGTGTTTTGTGACTGGTTAAGCCCTCTGCTTTACTGACAAAAATTAAGAACAAAAGTAGTTTTACAAGTAGGTTAGTCTTACTTTTCCTAAATAGAAACAGCAATATTTAAGAACTTATGGGCTGTTTTTTCTAGTTCCCATTAACAGTTGATGCGTTAAGAAGGACTTTTTTTATGTAGTTTTGGTTTGCACTTAAAACGCACAGCATGTGCTGCATGCAAGTTTTCTTAATTCTATGCAAGTCTCTTTATCCCTTAGAGTAGTCACAGCTCTATTAAGTTATAGAAAATACATATTTAAGGAGAATACAAGCCCCTGTCTTGGTAGGGGTGATGTTTAATAAATTCAGATAGACATGAATGAGGGTGAAAATAGCTAAAACTATTCTGTAGCTGTATTAGTATAATTAGAATGATCTTATGGTGGTGTTTCATGCATTTAGGTATTTTATGAAGGGTTCCTTTGCAGATTTTAGCTATTATTCAGCTGACTGCTCTCTCATCTGCAATTTGGTTTATTTTCTTTGTTGCTAATTCCTGGGTTATGTTGATCCTTACAAGGAAAGTGCAGAAGGAACTGGTCTCTGTTAACATGGTGGTGCACGTTAGTGTCATTTGATTTAGGAATAGCAGCATCGGTCTGGACTGGAAAAGTACCATGTATGGAAACTCTGCTTTAAGGCAAATTGCACAAACAGCTTTTGCAACCGGATATCCTTCTCCTTCCTTTTTTGAGTTTACAGTAAAAACCAATTACATTAGTGCCAAAAATGCTAAAACTTAAGTTTCAAATGTATTTCACACTATATGCCGTTATATGGCAATCACACACTATGCCTTGTATTGGTTTAGACAGTTTGTAAAGATAACCCATAATGTGTTCTCTAATTAGGCTAGATGCTTGACCATCCTCTCCATTTCTAAACCTCCTACCCTACAGCCATATGAAAGTACTTGATAACTGTACACTTGAGATATTTTTCATTCTTCCAAATCTAATGGTAATGGGTTTCAACTTGAAGCATTAGTACAGCCTCAAAAAAAAAAGTGGGAGAGAGAATAACTGGGTTACACTACAGAGCAGAAATAAAATACAAATCAAGTATAATTTTAAATTATTTTTACATTTAGTCAGAATTCTCCAGGTAAGGATGTATATGTGATGTCCTGGCAAACATGCAATGTACCAATACAATGGAAAAATGTGTTTATGGAAACTATAATGATGATCTATTTTGCTTTTTGAAAATTATTTATAAAACAATCCAGGTCTTTAAAAAACACTGACAAAGATTAACTACTGACTTTTCTCATTAAAAATCTAAAATACTTCACATAATATTTAGCTTAGAAACACTGCTTACCTTAACTTTTTCTTCTAATCTTCCTAAGCGGAGAGTACCTTCTACTACTTTGTTGAGAACACCATTATTCTCATTTTCCAAAAATTTGGCCTGCAAACATACAGTATAAAGGTAATCATTAGACAGGGCAGACAGAATACATTCACTAAGGAAGACAAAGCTATTCTGTTTTAAGCTCCAATAGTCTGAAGAACCAAGACGGAATAAGAATCCTGAAAATTATTCTAATAATGGCTAATTAATAATGTGTCAACTGACTGCAAATACTATGTCAATAACAAAATAATAAGCTGGAACAGTTTTATTCTGAAAGGATCATAACTACTCATACTGTAAACCAAACCAATTCTGAATCTTTTTCTACAGATGTATATAAGCCTACCTAAGCATCCCATGTGTATGAGTGAGACTCTTGCTTCTGGGCCAGATGTAGGAGCCTGCTCTCAGAAGATCCCTTGAAATCAACAGGGATTCAGGCAAGGAATCTGGCGTGGCTTATGAAAGGTTGCTGCCTTATGACTGTTTATATCATTTCATAAGCATTACATTCTCTCTCAGATATAAAAAGTAAACCAAACAAAAATTGCATAAGCTGTAAGCACTAAAATACTTTCAAAACTTTAAGAGGTTTCAACTGTTAAATCCACTGAAAGCATTCAAGAGAGAAATAACTAGGTTTTAGAATCAGCAATGTCTGACCACCTTCAACTCCCTGCATCGCTCCAGAGACACAGCTTCTTTCACAGAAAGTTAATAGCATCACTGGGGTCTGAGAGCTTCCTGCTCAGTCAGTGACATTTTGATTTACTGTGTGGTAGCTGATTCATAAAACACAATAGAAGAATCATTTTGACAGCTGCTAACTCAGGATTACAGTTATCAGCGTTACACTATCAAAACTATTTTAAATAATTTTTTTGCTGTTCTATTGACTGGATTTATCAGTAGATTGTCACTATTTCTGGAAATAGTAAAGTTAAGACTGTTTATTTTTGTGGAGATGCGGTTACTATGGAGGTTTTTTTTAAAAAGTCCTTATTAAGAAAGAATTTAGGCTAATTTCTTACAGTGCCGTACCCTTTCTGCTCTCCCTGTTCTTCTGGATTAATTCTGCATAAAATTAATTTCAACACTTCAATTAGTGAATTAAAAAACAATAAGGCTAGGGTAACAGCAGTAGCTGAACTGAGTAAATAAACCTGACATTAATGATAATACATTTTTAAATATATGTCGTGTGCAGTAGCACCTCTTCCTAATATTAGGGTCTCACTCCCATTAATTTTTTTTTTCTTTCTAGGCCTTCCAATTAGACAACTTTATCAGATTATTTGACTACAAGATACCTGCAGTCTAGCCTGCCAAGGCAGGCTGTAAGTTCAGCAATTAAAAGTAGGAACAGGTTGTTCTGATTCAGCTCTACCAGGCAGCAAAGTAAACTGGATATTTAAAGGTTTTACTGATGCTAGACTATTTCAGTAGAAAAGTTTGTCTCAGAATATCTCTGCTGGCAGCCCAGACACAGAGAATTTGTTAACCAAAAAAAAAAAAAAAAAAAGTCAAGACTTCTGTTCTGTTTAGTGTCTAAGCCACAAAATGGAGAAATAACAGACAGCAAGTAAGTATCCTTGTCATAAAAGGAAAAGAGAAATTTTTTTGCATGACAGAACTGGCTTCTAACTGCTGGATCTGTTTATACCTGACTATAGACAGACAGGCCTGCGCTGACTGCACTTTAAGCTGCTTTCCGCAGACCTGCTCTTAGCTTTTTGCACCTGCATAAAACTTGATTTTCTAGTGTGTACTTCCAGGTGCAGGTTTCAGAAGGGAAGAATATGATGTCAAATACTGCATACTTGTGCTGATTAAAGTTATGTTAAGACATCTTCTGAAACAGGCTTTTTACTGCCAAAGTATGCTGCACATCTACTGGGGTAATATTAAGCCAAATGACACACCTTGTACTTGCAAGTAATTCTGGACCTCTGTGGTATTTCTAATGTGGTATGCTGAATATTTGGAAGTAGATATACCAGAGAATGGGAGATAAGAACTAGTTCCTCTCATTCCTAGGAGACATTTATTGTGCCTAGTTTCACAATCCTAAAGTCCAGTTTGCAGCAGACAAGGATTGGAGTTGGGTTGCTATAGTCCTCTTCTAGACTTCGGAATTAACCACTACAATATCTTTTTACCTAACACTTTACCAACTAGATGACAACCTTCATCTGCTACTTAAAATAAAGCTTTTTGCTTCTGTTGTTCAACAAAGTTTTGTGAAATAGTTTCCAGGACCAGTTTGAAGACATAAGTACATAAATGTTCATGAAAGTTCAGTATGTAAAATTTAAATTGCATCCAGGACCTTGCGAAGGAAACAAAGTGTACCTATAAAAAGCCCAGTAACTTCCATGCCAGACACTTCTGCTAAACAGGAAAAAGTCCATACAAATTGCTTGAAGGATAATTGCTTGCCTTTAGATTCAGAAGTGTGTATTAAAAATTTATGATTGTGTGCTATTTTTCAATACAGGTAGCTTTGACATATGAAGCCAATCTCTAAAATCAGGTTAAGTTCTTTTACACCTTACCTGCGTGTATATGTGTATATATATATATACACACACACACATTCTATTGCACACCCTAACGATGATGTCAGTTAAGGCTTAATTATGTTATCTCTATAAATTAGGGTAGGTGCTTTTAACTACTCTTCTAGAAAATAATTCTTTGCTGCTCCCATCCCATTTGCAAAAGTTTATTTACATAGCTACGTCATTAAACTGAAAATATAGCTTTTTTGTTAACTCAAACTAACAATAAGTTGTGCCAGTAGGATGATAATTGTGTGAAATATCAATTGAGTCATATTAATTATTTAAAGGTAATTACCACTAAAACAGTATCATCATGTTTCTGAGCCATCTTCTCCGCCAAAGCAATGAGGTTTGCTATATAGTGATGGGCTGCAACTTCATTTTCCATTGCTTCCTCCAACTGCAGTTTCCAAAAACCTACTTCTTTCTTTAATTGCCTATAAAATTAACAGAAAAAGGAAAATCTTGAGATTCAAAATTAATAATGACATTAAAAGAACTTGCACTGTATGTGCAAATCAACTCATACAAGTCTCAAACAATCAAATATACTGTTTAAAATACACTGGCTTGAAACATTTGCAATACCAAAGTATTGTTTCTTTTGGGGACTGTTTTTCTTTACAATATGTTGTGTGAATAACAACACTAACAAGGATTCAGAAGAACAATTTGTGCAATGGCTACAAGCTCATATTTCTTTAGAAATATAACAATAATATTGGTTTTATTTTTTAAAGTATTGTTAGCCCAACTCTGAACCACTCATAAGGTCTTCAAATAGCATAGGACCCTATTTTTCAGGTGAGTACACAAAAAACTAACTGGTATAGCTAACTACTAGCATTAAAGATGTATTCTTAATTTACATGTAGATATATGTTTTCATCCACACTTTTCTATAAAGTTTATTAGCAAAGTTACAGGACAACCAGGCCTTTAGATGTGACAAAGATGAGTTTAGGAAACATGTTTTTCCTGTAATAGGTAGAAACTATACACTGTGGGATGTCAGTATTTTCACAGATATTTCTGCTGCTATTTTTAGAAAGACAAGTATTTCTATATATTCGTTTTCTTATGTCACCTGTTTATCTTTTGTGTCGTTTCCATCTCAGTTTCCAGGGCCTTGTTGTCAGCCATAAAGTTATTTTTCTCTAAAAGCAGTTTCTTATTTTGAGCTTGCAGTGATGCCATCTTTCCCATTAGGTCTTCCACCTCATGGAACTTTTTCTCCTGCTCCTGTTGTAAACAGCTGCAAAAAACAACAGCATGGAACAGGCATCATGTATAGACCTACTTCACTAAAAAAGCTAAGTTATAGTGTTGAAGGTATGGAAATGATACATTGAGAATGCTTAATGTTCCAGCAGTGACGTGAAAGAGAGGTGTTACAATCATATGACGTATCAAGTCATGAATGAAGCATAACAGAAACAAAATTATTCAAATAGTTAATCCTGACCGCACTTGAAATGGAATTTAAGTTATATTCTATATAGTCCAAATGTATTCCCTTCCTATTTTTTTTTTTTAAGGAAATTACTAGCAATGCCAAAAAACAAGGTCTAAGAACTTCTTAGGAAGGCACTGTACCAAGAAACAGTAACTTGCACTATTCTAAGGCTTGAAAGTAAACAAATTTACAGAAGGTCTTTAAAAAAATTTTTACAGACTATGCTGCATGACACCACTTTTGCGTTGATCTGGTTTATGTTATTTCCATATTGTAAAGACTGGAGAAACTTGGTATTTTTAGTTTACAGTTTCAGGATCCTTCAGACATTTTCCTAAAGATGGGGACAAAATAGTAAAGTTTTATATACATTGTTGAGAGAAGTAAATAGATTTGACAAAAGTATTTTTAATGCCGCCGCTTCTACTCTTTAAAAAGGTATATAGCAGTACGTACTGTATGGCAGAAACACTTCTACTGCTGTCCCTGTATCTGGGATTTCCTTCTGTAATTTTAATTGCCTACAAAAAGCAAGGCAGTACTTTTGAAACACTTTACCTTTCTTTGTACTTTGGCTGTTACCTTCCTAAATTACCAGCATAAGCTTCCACCCAGCTGCTACCTACACAGTGCTGTGTATGCAGATCTGTTCCTGTGAATACTTTGCAGAATTGTTTCTTGGCACACTATATGTAAACACATACCTTTTCAAATCATTCACCGCAGCAAAGTGCTCCTCTGCTTTTACTGCGCTATTCAGTTTGGCTTTCAGCTCTTCACAAGTAGAAAGTAAAACTTGCAACTGCTTCTGGTACTCTGCTTTCTCTTCTTCTTGACGCTTTGTCTTATCTTCTAAGTTTATTAACTTCCTGGTCAATTTTGAAGCTTTTTGGAGGGAAAAAACCAAAAACAACTGGGTAATGCAGAACTAAATCATCTAGTGAAACTCCAACTGAACCAGTAATATGTTAATTCCTAGGTTTTCAAAGCATTATGTAAAGCACAAAACACACTGACAAATCTGGCGTTAACAGTTTGGATTTTTTTTTTTTGCTCTCAAGCAGTTTGTTTTGAAAAAGTGCCAAAACTTCAAGACTACTTCTTTTCAGGGCTATAAGCTACTTGCTCACTGAAATGTTGTTTTACTCTGCAAAATCCTCTGATTCAGATTTTAGTAATTCAGGAAAAGAACCTAAAACGAAACATGACTTTTGTAGCCTAATAGGCAAGACAAGCATCTAGAGACTGCCTGCCTAGTTTCTTTTCACTGATCTCTGAGTTTCTCTTGCAGTATATATTTCAAGCACTGCATACGCTGCTGAAACAGTTGTAGGAACTGAATGGAAGATCAGGGCTCTTGTGAGAACTCCAGCAACAGATAACAAAATCTGTCAGTGTTTACTAGGGATGTTCTGACAATCATACCAGATCAAGCTATTTTGAGATTTAGAAAGAAGAACACCTGATTTTGGGGTATTGCCTGGCCTTGGGTATGATGAGTTGTTATTTTCTAAACACAGATAGATATATAGAGATAAAACTCTAAACAGGAAACTCTGAAACTTTTAAAGCAGAAAGGAAAGTAGAATCAGGTGGCAGATGAATAAAAAATTTCAGAATTGGGGTTTTGCTGTATAGGTTCCTTTAAGGAAACTGTTCTCATCAGTGGCTTATGTTAATCGCACATAATTAAATGTTTTTCAGAACATCCTAATTATGAATTATGATTCAATTTTGCTTTTTATACTTCCAAAACTGATTGTAAGATTTCTTAATGGATTTGAAACTATAACATGCACGTCCTCTTTCTAATATCCAGTCAGAAGGCTATTGACAAGAAATATCCAGAGGAATCTACTGATGCAAAAAAATAACTAACTATCAGCATAAAAATCTTAGTCAAGAAATAGTATTTGCAGGCAAGCTAAGGAATATCAAGTGTTCTGAATTCAAGCAAATAAAAACGTCTGATAAAAAAGCAATAGAGAACAGATTGTATGTGAAAATGCATGTAAATTTAAGCAGTATCAAATACTTCTACTTGTAATTAAATATGTTAAGTGATAAACATTTGTTAAAGCAGAAAATTTAAACCCCCTACAATTTCTAAATTGAACATTTAAAATAAGCAAATAATACCTCACAAATACCAACCTGTAAAGTTTAAAGTGCTCTTAAATTATGAAAATGAGTGTATTGCTGTTTAACAGTTCTTGTCACCTTTCTTTACATTATATATATGTAAAGTGTCAATACTGACATTTCCTTTCAGTGTCAGTTGACATCCAGAGCTTGATCTCATATTAGTGTTAACTGCATTCAGTGATGCTTTGTAGACATATATGAAGTCGAAAAAAAAATAAACCAAAACAAACGACCATCACCCAAAAAAGGCCAAATCAAAAAAACTCCCACAAACAAACAAAAAAACAAACCTGCAGTACCACCTTCAGTGTAGGTCAAATGACTAGCAACTCAGGCACTTTACCTTCTTCAATGTGTTGTCTCTGTCTCTCTTTTGCTTTAGCTTGTTGAATATCAAGTTGCTGTATCAACAGACTGTTTTCTTCCAAGGCCAGCTTGGCCTGACCTTGCAGCTGCTGCCTGCAATGACAATCAGATTATAAATAAAATATAATTTAAATATTAACCTATATCCAAAGAAAAATCACAATTGGACTTCTAACAGTGTAAACTTACAAAATTGTATTTGAATCTCTTGGAAAAAAAAAATGCAAACAATAATACAGTACAAATGTCAAATGTTGCCACATGAATTTACTTATGTTTGATCATCAAATCAAATGACTGATTTGAATGAATCAGCAAGAGTAGCCTAAACCTAAACAAAGCATAGCAAAATAAGCTGTTACAGAGGATTTCTGATGACTGTAACTAACAAAACGTCTATCTACTTTGTTCGTGTGTGGCCTGACTGAGATAAAAATGTATCCTATTTTGTATAGGTCTAGATAGGGACAATTTCCCCTACCATTAAATGATAGTCTTAAACAGTCTGCCCTGAAGATTTTTACAAACACAGAAATGGAAATCAGCCTCCACTTGCACCCATGAAAACCTCTATGCTCAGCAGCTTGTGAGTTTAGCTGACTGAATTAATTTACTGTGACATTTACTGCAGTGGGCATAGGAGAAAGAAGCAAATGTACATCAGCCCTTACGAACTGGTTAATAGCTAAGCTAGAGTTCATACTGTTTAACCACTTAAGAATCTGCATGTTTTATCTGAATGGATAAATATGAAATGAAAATTGAATGACAAAATACATTTGTTATTTGTAACAGGAAGGTCAGTGCTGATGTAAGATGCTAAGCATTACCAGCTGAATGAAACAACGGAAGTTTTTTTTCCACCCCCATCAACACTATCTAGGTTGGAGTTAAGGTTAAGAAAATGGATTGTGAATCTTACGGAACAAGTCTTTGAAGTATAACAATTTTAAACAAAGATCAAAATAATTTTCCAGGTAAAACTGCAAGTTTCAAATTGATATCACCAAGATATTTCATCAACAGGCTTAGGCACAAGGAACATCTCCCACACTGCCAAGCTGTATCCTCACCCTCAGCCATGCCTGGTACCATGAGGCTACATTGTGAAATGAAGTTTTTAAAATTGCTGCAGAAGGGGGATTAGGTTGATCAAGACCAACTCGTTTACGTGCTTAACTACAAACCCATGAATTATATCAATACAAATAAAAGAGCAGTGCACTGCAACACTGAGCATGAATTAATTTTAAATTAATTTTAGTAATGTAACTTGCCATTCTGTAGGGGTAATAAAGTCGGTTTTATTTAATTGCTTATGTAGTTTTTCATTCTCCTTCACCAACTCTTGAACTCGTACTTTAAAATTCTTCATATCCTCCTGAAAGACAAAGGACTCCATATTTAGAGGTAAGGGGTTTTTTTTATTATTTTTGCATCAACAAAACCTTTTAGAAATACACAAACCTGAGTGCCTTCGAACACTTCTGTTAACAGCATATTATCTCACTACTCACTCATCTTTAATTCAGATGCCCATACTTAACTTCTAATCTAGTATTATTTGATTAAAAATAACAGCTATTTGAATTGTGCTACTTCTTTGCTGAGTGTTGTTTGAGTTAAACAAGCTGTAGATCCTTAAAATATGAATTTAAAAACCTGAATTATGGAAATTAATAATGATACTACACATTTTCAGTATGAATGACATTTAATATAAAACCCTCAGTGTTTTCTTCTTGGTTTTTTTAAAGAAATAAATTATTTTGAAAAGCTATGACAGTTCTACCCTGAAGCAAATCACCCCATTTTTCAAAAAATCAGAGACAAAAAAATACTTCTAAGAGGAAAAAGAGTACTCATTCCTTAAGTAGATAGAAATAAATATTCTTCTACCACAAAATCCACAAGTCTGTAACTGGAAGAGCAGCTATACAGGGCACTGAATCCCCACTATGAATGGCCACAGTAAATTCTTTCTACCGCTGACTTTGCTTACGGTTTACTCTATTCAGACAGCACAATTCTAGTACTTGTCAGTGTGGTGGCTGCTTCTACATCTGAACAAGCTGAGAAAAATAAGCAAGCCAAGCAGGATAAGACAGCATAATAATCATGCATGGAAAAGTAAAACAAAGTCTCTTTTAATTTTAGGCAGTAAACAACTTTGACAAACACCTTAAATTCAGTAATTTATTTCTGCTTTAATGTAGAAGTATATTTTCTTTAAAAGGCAACTTGCCTCGTATTCAAGACTTAATTGTTCCTTTTCTCTTATTCTGTCTTCATATGCCAACAGAAGGGGTGACAAATACTTCATATCCAACTGAAAAAAATCAAACCATATAAATAAGTTAAAACCATAATCTCAATTGGTTTTACTTCTTCTCCAGCTACATATATCTAGTTTTAAAAACTATTAAGGGTTTTTGTATACACCTTGCAGACAAAAGTGCAGGACTTATACAAGCATGCAGCCATCATATGCAAAACCATGCTGCAGAAGCACTTGACAGCACAGCTTTAAAAGCAAGCTTTGGAAAAGGACAAGGTTGGATGCTACACTTGCACACTTCACTAAAAAGCAGCTATTACTTATTACTATATATACTTCTATATTACAGGATATGTAATTGTAATAGCAGAATGTGGATGCAAATGAACATGAGACCAAACTGAAACACTATAGTGAATACAGTTAACCAAATTTAGCCCAGATTCATTAGTAAGTGGGAAGGAATTTTTACACTCTCAAACCTGCATCTTTAAAACTCAATACATATGTATGTGACTGTTGGATATTATAGCTAGAAACAGAGCAGGAGGACTTCCCTATTTCTGAATAGTTCCGAATACCAATGAAGAAGGAAAATTTAAGATCTGATTAGCATTTCAAGGAGAAATTGTTTCACATGTTACAAATGCATTCAATTTCACAGACTATTTGCCTTCTCCTTGCCGGAAGTTCACGGGCTACTAGTGGACCCATGACAATTCCCACCATCAGGAATCACTGAAATACGCTATTTTCTTTTAGAATCATGTTAAAAATAATTGCAACATTAACAATTAAGAAGATTAACAATTAAGCAATAGATCTTGAAGCAAACTATATGCTAGACAATACTAAATAAATACAGTATTCATGATTGTCAGGGTAACAGTACTTAATCTGCATTCATTAGTTGAAAGTTGGTGATTGTATGCAGTCTGAAGCTGACTGTAAATTCAACTGGAGCAGCACACATTCATTGTGAAGTTCTGCCTTACATCTTTTTATGCAATAAAAAGAAGTGTTTGTAATACTCTACTAGTATGTGATAGTTCAGCAGAGTAACTAAGTAATACCCTGAGTACTTTTGTTCCAGTAAAGAAATTCTACTACTTTACCTACAAAGAACAGATAAGTGAAAATAATATTTTACTTACCAGCCATGGCGGTGGTGGTCCATCCATGGGTAAACCTTTCAGATTTAGACACTAAAGCAGATTTTTAAAAAGATACTGTAAGTACTTCCTACTTTTTGAAGCACCAACTGCTATCCACTGCAGTCACAATTATTATACCAAACCAGCTTATGTTTCTAATTATGTGTTACATATGTAACACACATTCAACAAAGTCAACAAAATTGGAAGTTCAGTATCTTACTAATATAGGAGACAATCTAACTTCTTAGACTTAACATTAGATTTATTGTTAGATTTAATGATAAATACTTATTTTAAATGTCAGGAAAAGTGTATGCCACTTGTAAACTCTGTGGCAGCTTAGGAGAAAAGAGTCTTAAAAACTCAAAGATGAATGAAAGGACAATGGGACATTTCAGTACAAACTCCCTTTGTAACAAAGATTCTCACCTCTTCTTGGGACAATGGCCTGAATTTAGTTTGATAGCGACTTAACTCTACATTTAAACGATGGACTGTCCTTTTCAAAGCATCATTTTCATCTACCAGTTCTTGTACTTGTTGTACGAGAGAAAGCAATTCTGTAGCCTCCTCTATTAAAAAAAACATCCAACAAGAAAGATCAATCAAAAATTACTAACAAAAATTATTACATTTCAAACAACCAAGTAATTGTTTTATGATCATGTAAGTATTCTTTGACAATATTTCTACAAATACAGAAAATACTGTTTGAAAACTACTTATGCATAGATACTTCCTCAAATCAATGAGCGGAAACCTAGTACCGCAGGAACTGCTTGTAAGAAATTACAAAAATCAAACAAGATAACTACAGATTAGCTTATATGCTTCTCCCACCTTCTCTATGTGACTTCTTTGCAACTGCTTTAAGTCTTCTGTTTTCTTGTTGTAGTCTCTGTAGCTGTAACTCCTGTTCTTGCATCTCCTGTTTTGTTCTCTCAAGTTGCTGGACCACAACCTGGTATGCCATGCTCAGACAGCGGTTTTCTTGTTCTAGTTCTCTGATTTTTTCTTTAGTCATATTTTCCCATGCTTGCTTTGTCTGAATAGACACATCTGTAATGCCACAGTACAATGTATTTAAATGGTACTCAGACTTGAATACAAGTTTCAGCAAATTATAATCCATTTTTTCTAATATTAGCATTAGATATGAGTGATACTTCATAAAATCAGCTCACGGCTCCCAGAAGATAAGGCCAGAGAAAATGAAAAAGGGGATTTGGAACAAGAGCTATATAGTGGAGTGGCTGCAGGTTCTCATCTTTTCTCTTAGACACTGAAAACATTCCTTTCTTAAAGGGGGAAAAACCCCAAATCAGCAGATCTCCCTTTCCCTAGCATCGGTGACTAGAGAGGTGAGACAGAAATACCTACTGCAGTAAGCAAAATGTATGTGCTCTGCATGTAGTAGTCAATCCTCTTGAGCCCTCCTTACTTTAACCCCTGTGTGATGACAGCTTTACCCTCCTTCCCACCAAGCAGGCTTCAATGATCTGTTACTGAATAGAAGTCACTTAACAGTCCTTGCAAAAGTAAAATTTTAGATCATCTGCACAACCGTGGATATACTACTGTAGCATCAGTAATAATGGATCACACTTTTAAATTTTTTCTTTTCATGTGTTTGGGCTAACCAGCTTACCTATTAAAATGAAGGCTGAGATTTTACCCTTACTGTCAGACTTTTAAGAGCCAGCATAATCTAAACAGCATACAGGCATGAATAGAAATTAGTACAGAACAGTTGCTTAGTATAGCATATATATGAAACACAAGAATTGGTTTTGAAATCCAGAGCTCTCTCTTTGTTATTGATGACATAGCGGCTTCATGTGTTTAGTAATATTTCAGGCACTTATGGTCACTGTTAACTTCCTGTGAGAAGCTGTAAGATACCTGGACAGCACAGAAATACACAAAACCCCATGAACTCATGATAGGCACATATCCCATGCATGCAACACACAAAGTTCAGAGGCACTGTGCCTGCAGTTGTTACAGGGATGCAATAACATACAAATAAGGCACATACGAAATATGTTTACTATTTCGGTTGCAATGGAATACTTAACAGTGACATCCTCTAGTGTAAATGAAACTTAAGGGATTGGCGAGTTTAAATTCGTTAACATCGCTTCACAGTCATTTATTTAAGACTTTATTTTCCAACCTGAGTGATGTTTGAAAACAAGTCTAAAACACCTAACATAAAAAGCCTGATATCATCACAGGCACTCAGCACTTTCATTTCCTGTACAGGAGAAATAATTTCCCCCATGCATCAGGCTTAGAGAATACAAGCAGGAAAATGTATTTTATATACATATGCATATTATTAAAGTGAAGATTATAGTAAAGTCATAGAAAAATCAGAAGTACCTGGGGATGGCGGAGGCTTTCCACATATCAGATTTTCAGCTAATGATTTTTTTTCCTAGCAGAGAAATAAAAAATGAGATTTGCTTTAACAGTTATCTTTTCCTGAAGTACTCTGAACAGCATCACTGTTGGAGAACTTAAGAAACAGAACTTTTGAAACAGTTTCTTTTATATCAACAAAATTTAAGGTTGGATTCACTACTGACAATACACAACTTGTCATTTACCCATCTTTGCATCACTTTGTCACTTATCACTGCCATCAGTCACTTGTGGACACTTGAAACTTAATATTTTCCTTAGCTGTCAGAGATGTACAGTTCTCAAAACAATTTTATGGCTGACATAAAAGTTATATAAACACAAAGCTTCTTGACCAAACAGGACGGACATTGCTCCCATTTGTTAGTTTGTACTAAATAAGACTTTAGAATAGTCAATTATGATATGAACTTTCAGTCCCTAACTGGGAATCTGTGATTAAATTAAGATGCACATTGTCCTCCCTTTGCTGGTAAAAAATACCCAAGTACCTATTTGTACATTTTCAGAACTTCGTTCATCAGGAAAGAACCACAGGCTGAATTTATACTAATCTATTTACTTGAGGTGAACATGATCGATATGCAAACTTTTTCCACTTTTTTATGAAACAGCAGTAAAGTTCTGTAAGGATATGATGTCATGTAATTTAACATACCAAAACACTGTTGACTAAATGAGTCAAACTTCACAAACAATTTCAAAAGAAAATATGTGTGATCAAGAACTTGAAGAAAAAAAAAAAAAAAAGTGATGTTGACAATGGAAGAACTGACCGTTTTTGTAAATAATATTCCAGCAAGTTGATCTAAGAAACTAAACTTCTGGGTATTCTTTTTCAAGCTCATGAAAGCAGTCAGATGGGTCCAGCTGGAAAACTAGATAAAAATCTGATGAAATCAGGCTCAGGATTTGAGAATTATTGGCCTGCTTTCCTATATAGTCATACTTTTTCAAAAGGAATGATTAGCCATTCTTGTACTCCAAAAGATTCCGTAGTGGCAACAAATTAATTTTCTTTTAAGTAACTGTAAACTATCAGCTCTATAACACCCTTTTTCCCAAAATGCATCACAAATTAACCTTCATATGTGTCTTACCTTTAAATTCAAGCCAAGATGTTGGTCTCCAGCTAAAGAAAAACAGATTTTTCAGTCAATTAGAGACAGAAGTATTTCTAAGGGTTCACGTGGTTATGTAAGCACACATATTACATACTGCAAATAAATGTAAGAAAGCCCTTCCTAGACCACAAACTGGATCACTAACTTTCCATTATCTCTTTCATGGTGTATCAGGATACTGCTGTGAGACCTTACTTCACCTCACAGTGTACAGATGCAACTATGGAAGAAATGAAGCTGTATTGTGGTTTTCCACTATTATTTTAGAATTTGACTAAAGGACAAATGAATTATTTTAATCGATTTTACTGGGCTTGAATGCTATTGCTTCTCTGAACAAGGCAAGTGCAAATCTGACAGCTTCCAAGATCTGCAGCACTTCCTGTATATAAGAGGGATTAGAAATGGTTTATATATTCTGTTCTTTTTAGTGTAATGCATCCACTTCCCAATATGGTTTTATCAAAGCAATAAATTCTTTCTGGATATTGTTCTCTACAAAGCTTTTAAAATAACTCCACTGAAACAACACTGGAATGCAACATGAATAAAACTTAGAAAGACAATTTTTAAAAACAGACTCAGTTCTGCTTCCTCTTTCTTATCCAACAGCTACTAGAACGCTGCCATCCTCTGTAAAAACTACATTTTGCAGCTCTGGAACAAATTCTGATTTTCTGTTTTCATGATTTTAGAATAATGGACAAGACAACTGTGCAATAAAACTCCTATGCAGGTAGACTGGTCTTGGCCTCAATTTTTTTCTCCACAATATTCTACTGTTCAAAAAAATAGCTTAATGACAGGTTCAGCTATGAACCAAATGTCCCTCATCTAATGAAATTATCGCCAAAAAGTTATTTGTGAAGCTTAACAATTCAACATTGAGAGTGATAACCTGAAACCAATGATCATATTCAGATCTCTATTCCGTCAGAGCTCTCCTCTGTGACCTAATATACAATTCTAAGGCCCAGACCTTAAAAGATGGCAAGAACACAACTTCTGTAGTAAGGATAAACAAACCTAGTATAAACTGGGTTGATTCTGGCACATATATCAATATAAACATAGTAGAGAGTAACAGTACTAGACAAGACAGACTCCACAAAACGTTTTTTTTTACCCTCCTCTGCTTTTTGACTGGCTGATAGTGGATGTTTAGGAGTTTCAGTTATACAGTGAATATAGACCAATCTTCCCTCTTTATGCAGTTTTTAAATTTTCTGTAAGTACTAGAAATAGCTAAGTATTTAGTAGCATTTATTTCATTGCCCCTTCAAAAAAAAAGGAATATATCATTATCAAACTGTATTACATTTATGTTATTTAAAAATATTTTTCCCCACGGTATTAAAAGGTATGGCATTTTGACTTAAGTTTCTTTACCTTCTGTTTGCACATCTGATTCATTCACCAGCATCCTAAACTCAGTTTCACGAGAAGGCACCTCCTTCTTGTCAGCATTAGTACTAGGAGATGGTGGAAACTCTTTCTATGTAGAAATAAGACAAGCCTATCTAAATCATGATAACACTGTTAAAATAGCCCATATGTCTTGATAACTGTATGAAAACTTTAGTGTACTAATGTCCCAGTCACACTCAGAATTGTACTCCAATATTTTGAGATAATAAATTACATACTTTTGTTTTGGTTTAGGGCTCTATGTAAATAAAATCTAAACCTTACAACAATCAACAGCAGGTAGGAAACTATGACAGTCATTTAGTTCATAGAGCAAATATTCCCTGTCACCTTATTCAGTCACAGGAGTCTGTGAGATTATTCTACATTTGCTTGCTTGCTGTGTCCTATCTAAACTTGCTTTTAATAACAGATCAACCACTTATCTACTATGTCACAGCACTGAGGGATTCATGAACAACTGCTGACACTGTCTTCACTGGTTTTCCCCTGCCCATTGCATACCAGTGTCCCACATACTCCACTCACTCCCTTTTTTCCCCTCCCCTTCCCTCCTCTTACTGACTACTATCTCTTCACCTAGGGGTGTTTTTTCTGATTTCTTTCACGTACATAGCATTTTATTGCCTCTTTACTAGTCAGTTACAAAAATTTAACAAACAGGAAGAAGTATCATTTTGGACTGAACTTGAAATGTGCCTTAGGAGAGTATTAAGCTGCTCATTGCTGGTTACAGTTTTGGATTGTTTTCAAGTAGAGAAATCCACTGGTCTTCAAGACAACAAGGTAATTTATTTTGTTTGATTCCGAGTCTCCCCGTCTCTATATAGGTCTTCGCTCGTTAGCACCATACTGAATCATTAACTAAGCTTTCACCATTTAGAAGTAAAATGCCTAGTGCTTTTAACAAATAACCTACTATCTAAGTATCATACTGAACATAACATATTGGACATTTTACAAGACTAAATTATGCACAATCATTATACACAATGCCCGTGTCTTCCTAGTAAGAAAAGGCTCCTAATAATCAAATATGCAATCTTTGAGGATCAACTAACAAACCTATCTCATGCAGGAGTAAATGAACCACAAAAACCATGTGAAATAAAAACTGAATAAACGTCTGAAGAGTTAGAAAAGAATGAAAAGCCTTAGAAATATTAAATATTTGCATTAACGTATTAAACTATGGTAAAGGAATTAATGCCTTTGAAAATCCTACCTTTTTCTTTTTGCAGGGAATAGCATAAATAGCACTGGTGCTAAAGTCTTCTCCCTTTTTCTCATTACTTTGACAGCTGGACTGTGACTGTGTATCTGCATCAAAATGATGGGTATCCGTGTCCTCATCCTCATCATAATAGCCTAGTATTTCTGGGGACTGTACAGGAGATCTGTCGCTGCCATCAAGTTTCCAGTTGGGCCTGCAAGTGAAACAGGCGTTAAACTGCTTTCTATATTGCTTACTCTTCCAAAAAAACACAAGCTAGTGAAGAACCATCAGTCTTACAATATACACAAGTCCAAACAGCTCACACAGACATCTAAGCTTCTGTTAGCTGCAAACATGGAATCTAGCCAATGCATATGCTTTAAAATAAGATGATTAACACTGGAGCTACATTTTCTTCTCTATCTTAAAGAAAAGGTCAGGTAAGAGATAGAAGGTTGCTAATTCTACAGCAAAAGAGAGTCTCAAATAATTATTTAGCACACAGGAAATATCAGACGTAATTCAGATGATTCCGCAGTGATCACCTGTTTGTATAACTGATAATCATTTGGCAGAAATAATGTATCGTTTTACTTGTGACTGCTGTACGATCCAAATCTCCTTCCCAATGATGACTGTATACGTGACATCACTTTATGATAAATGGATTAAGAACTATAGACACCGGACCTAATTTACCATGTCATGAGAAAGAAGTAAGTGGCTATAACAACAGCAGTTTGCTCTAACTCTTCGGTAAAATTGTATTGACAGATTCTATTTCTAAGATAAGATACCAAACCAGAAAGTATACATTACCCCATTCTAAGGTCTGCAACTGTCGCATATGGTTCAAAACATTCTGGTTCCACACAGGTGGAATAATTTTCAGACTTCTGCAAAGGCAGAGGAAGAGCAGTAGTGCGCCCTGTTAGCGTTGCTGAAAGGACAGCTGCTGCTAGAGCAGATCTGGAAGAAAACAGAATAAAGCAATGAAACAATACTTAAAAGTCTTCTCTGTGCTCCACATTTCATATTTTTTTTTCCTTTGCAAAATGTCTTCACTATTTAAGCAAAGCAAAATGTTCACAGTTAACAAGCACAAACACTACTGAAGTGCTAAGGGACTGGTTATAAACTATTAACTCCCAAAGTAAAGCACAAAACTGGGCAAGCTATCATAACACAACTATCTAAGATTAAAGTACAGTACCTATTGGTTTTCCCAAATCACATGCATGAAAATCATGAAATATACTGAGTCACATTCCCAAAATTGACACTGATAATTTACAGTACTTAGCATTCACTTTAGCCATAACAATACTACCTGGCATTGTTTTTAAAATGTTCCATGTTCTGCTATTCTAGCTCTTAGTTTCCATTATTCCCTACTCTGAAAGTTTTACTGATAATTCTGAAGCCGTTAATGCTGGCACGCCACAACCTAGGGCAAGCATTAGTAGATAGGATGCTGCGGAGTATAGAGAAGGTAAGATGAAAAGGAAGAAACAAGTAGAAACAAAGATGAAAGGAGAGAAATGGTGAGGACTGTAACAGGAATGACAATAACTGGAGGTCAAAAAGGAAGAAGAAATGAACCACGATTAAGTAGGAATGTTACAGACCCTAGAAAGACCACAGAAAACAACCAGAATTGAACTAAATGTAGAGAAAACATAAAAGAATAACTGTAAGAAACTACAAATGAAAAGAAAAATAAATTTGTATCTTTTCTTTATCTAATTGGCCTATAGAGCTAACTCAAATCCAATTCAACATGGTTTTACATGCCAGTTTTTTTAAGTCCCTGCTTTCTTTAATATGCAATAAAATGAAAATGGCATGTCAGTCACATTTAATTTAGGCTTTTCTGGTGAATTAAAATTTCCTGAGTCATGGTACTGGTATTGCACAGTCCTACACTCTACCATAGCAGCCAAATTAAAAATAGTCCTAACTTTAAATAGTCCATTTGTCTTTAATTGACTCAGATTTATAATAAATTACTTATTCATGATGGTCATTGTCCTAATTATTTAGCATGCTTAGGAGTGGGAGAAAAATAAGTATCTTTAAAGTTCAAAGAAGGGAACTGCTCCAAATAAAAATATGTTCTATTTATGAAAAGGTTCACGTAAACACTGCAGCAAGGACATGCAATTCTTCTAATCATGCTCTTCTAGTATGCTATTGTAGTTGACAAAGCAAAAAACCCAAACAAAACTCAAAACCTACCTGGGCCCTTCTGGAGGAGGGTTTGGACTACAAGGGGAAGGGGTGCAGGGAACTGCAGGTTTAGGAGCTATGGTAGCAGCAGGGATCAGGCCATGAGTTACATGTTTCTAAACAATTTAAAATAAAATTAGTTGACAATGACTTTAAGAATCACAATTGAAAAAACAGAGAATTGAACATGCACAAAAACTCACAATGCAAAATGATACAAAAAGGAAGAACAATTACATGCAATTAATGTAAACAGAAGACTTGAAATGGTTCCAATTTTAACTTTTTAACATGTATGAACAGCTACTAATGAAGGTTAGAAATGTAATTTACATGACCCATGAATGTAGGTTTTCCACCCACTATATCACAGTCTGCAAAAAGAGAATTTTAACTTACTCAAGTTTGGGTTTTTCCTGTATATATACACATGAAAAAAGGAGTACTAGTAATTAATTTTCTTCAAAATATTTGAACCCTGCTTCAGAGTAACAATATTAGTCCCTTTCTTGTAGAAAGAGTCTGTCAGAAGTAATCCTCAGCCATAGTAGTATGAGATGGAAGAAAAAAACTATCACTAAACAAGTCTTGCAGTCAAAGGTTCAACCTGAATAAAAGAAAAAAAATCCTAATGCATTTTTATCAGCAAACCCAACAATTTTTTTTAAAGGATAACATTAAATATCAACTCAGGAAAACCAGGACCATAGTTCCCTACAAAAAGTACTTTGACTGTAATCACATAACAGTTGAGGTTGGAAGGAAGCTCTGGAGATTGTCTTGTCCAAGTCCCTGCTAAAAGCAAAGTCAACCTGAGTCTACCAGAGAGAGCAGCCTGGGATCCTGTCCAGTCAGGTTTTGAGTATCTCCAGGGGTGGAGACCCCACAGACCTCCCTGAGCAACCTGTTCCAGTGTTGTATCACACTCACGGTATTTTTAAAAACTATTAAGGACCACCCACACAGTATTTTTATTATTATTATGTTTATGTTTAAGTTGAATTTTCTGTTTAAATTTGTGCCCGCTGCCTCTCTAGACATCAGAAAATACTATGTCACAACAAAGTCCATCACCTTCAGACAGATACTACTTTTTAATGGAGAAAAAAAGGCTATGCTTCTGCTACTTCTGCTACAGAAATTTTTTTTTCAATTATTCTTTAATTGTCTTCTCCAGCAGGATAAAATAAACAGGTGAACTGGGAAACATTGGTGTCTTTACAGGAAGGTGCATCAAATAACTAAATGGTGCATTACAAAGCCTGTCTTTTTATTGGGTCATATCTTGCAAATGTACTGCTCCTTAATTACGCAAATCTGTCTGGCATGCACCAGTTTGTTTACTAAAGGCTGTTGACTGTAGAGGTCTTACTAGGGTCCAGGCAACATAGCTGAGGTAAAAGGCTGCTGGCCCACAGCAAAAGGCAAGAACAGAAGATCAATAGTTTATTTTCACTGTAATACTAAAAACCCCTTCAATTACTTCAAGTACGTTAGAAGACAATATCCACACCGCTACTGACAAGCCTACAACCCTTGCCTGCTCTGAGATTTCACTAAGAACGTCTATCAGTTCTCCTTACCGCTGGAAAGGAGGGAGCGGCACCCCCGCCCGGGGCCCGCCAGCGCCCACGGGCCGCCCTGAGGGGACGGGCGCCGGGCACACCGCCCCGCCAAGCCGGCTGCTTCTGGGGGAGACAAACAAGCCCAGTGCTGAGGAAAAGGAGAGCGCCCGGCGTCCGGGCGCCTTCTTTTCTTCGCTTAGGATTTATTATTCTCTCCGTTATTCACTTCAAAGTGCTCAGCGATGGCCGGCGTCAACCGCAGGGCGCGGCCGCCCGCCCTGAGGGCCCCCACCCCGAGGGCCCCCCCCGCCGCTGGCCCTGCTTCCCGGGGGCGCAGGCCTGCCCTGGACGGACCCGTACTCACAAAGGAGTTCTTGCGCCTTTTCCAGAAACGGAACGGCATCGCGACCGGGTAGGGGACGGCTCTGTGCCGCTCCCTCTCGACGACAGTCTCCCCGCTTCGGACGCTTTCCAGTTGCGACCCGCCTGGTAACAAAAGCGCGGCGGATTGGCTGCGGGCTTGCGCTCCCCCAGTCAGCACACGTCTTACTCACGCCACCCCGGCCCTAGCAACCTACCAGTGGCGAGGCCGGGCTCGCCCCGCCTCCTCATTCGCTGGCGGCCGGCGGAGCTCTCGCTTCCTATTTGTCAGCGCCGCTGTCAGCCAGGCGCGCGCCCTGAGGCGGGCGGTAGCTGCGGACAGGCGCCGTTCCTGAGGCGGCGGAGGGATCTCGCTGCCGGTGGGGCTGCGCTGCATCCTCCGGCTGAGGGACTGCGACCCCCGGAGCTCGGAGCACCCGGGACGGAGCTCAGCCTCTTCAGGCAGGTCGGCGGGGCGCCGGGGCCACCCCTGGGGCCGTCCCCCGCTCCTCTCAGAGCGGGCCTCGCTGCAGGATGTGGCTCGGGGGGGCAGTGTTTGCGTGGGTACCGGCTGGTCTGTGGCTCTCCTCATTACAGCATGCCTTAGCCACCAAGATTCCGGTCTCTTCCTAAAGTCAGAACACTGCAGAAAGCTGGTAAACCTGACGGTAATCTCTCCTTGTAATAATCCGTCTGGAGACTTCTGCCAGCTGGGGGCTGGAGGTGCCTCTGGGGTCAGCTTTGTAACTGAAGCAGGCTTTCAAGGCTGAATGAAGGCGCAGGAAAGGCAGTGCGGTTTTTTCACCATTTGTGTGTCTTAATTCAGGTGGGTTTCGGATCGACTGGCAAGGTTGGGAGTGGAATTTGCAAGCTAACACCCTGTACTGAAGAGAACAGTTGCTTACCAATTTTGATGTATTACAGTAACAAAGGTAGCTTTGGGGAGGAAGAATACTCTTACAGAGTATTAGATGTTGTAAATTCCAATCATAAAATCAGGTTTGGAACAGGTTTATAAAATATATTAGTGTCTTCCACATTTCTTTCTAGGGTGTAACTGCTAATGAAGTAAAGATTTCAAGGAAGCCTGATGACAACAAAAGCAAACTCTACTGTGTCAGTAGGATCTATAGCTGTCCCTTATGGGCATGTAATTGGAAATGAGAAGTGGAGAGGGTCAGAGATAGCCCAAAGGCTACAAGGTAAGCACAAACAAATGGGAAGAGGCAAAACGATTCGGGTGAAGCATTCCTCTCTATCACCCAGTATTGTTTAGTTGGAATATGCTTTACTCTGCCTGACTGGTTCCGTCTTTGTCATACAGCCTGTATTAGCAGGCTGAAAATTCCTGTTTGTCTGTTTGGTATCCCCATGATCAGTTCAGTCATATTTGCATAGATGCTGAGCACTGCAGAGAAGCAGAAGTATCTGCTTCTTGGGGACCACAGCAGTGGGGTTATTGTGAGTAGGCATCTCCACTGAAGTCACTTGAATTTATATGGGTACTGGGACTGTGCTATCATCTGTTGGCACAGCAAACTAAATTAAGGTGATCCTTCCAGAATAGCTTGTGATGTTTTTGTTCAAGTCCAGAGTTTACTGAGAAGCTATGGCACTTTCAGATCTGTAGTTTGGAAGTGCTATTAATTGGCATTACTAAAGGCATCACAGGGTACTTTGGATTGCTTGTACCAATTTTGCTTAAAGACAAGAAAAGCTTTTAAAGAATATGAAGTTTGTTGCCGAGTCGCTAGTATTGACACGTTAGGAAGGTTGTGCTGTGAAGTAATTATTAGTATATTTTTAACTACTGTATTTTTTTCTTTCAACAATGTCACCTTAAGGGAAAATTAGACTCATCTTTGAAGATGGCTTGGGACTTGTGGATTTTCATCTTTCAAACAGAACTTGCATTTTATATATTTCCGAAGCAGATTTGGTTGCAGGGGATGAATTCAAACGAAGATTGGTTCGGTTTAGGAATGTAAGTACTACGTAAGGAGAAAAGGAAAAGTTTGCATTGGTGTTTGTTTATTCCATGCTGCTTGTGTTATTTTTTGAATTCTAATGGCAATTATCACAGAAATTTAGCTCCACTTGAAAACTGAAAAAATTATGCAGCTGTGTAATAATACTGTATTAAAGCTCAGTACTGTTGCTGCAACTTCTTTTCTTCCCGTGATTTGCTTTCAGGCAGCTCATACTTGACAGTTTTCTCTCTGTTGCATTTCATCAGCTTGTCATTAACAAGGTCTTCTTTTTTCCTTTCAATACAGGCCAGCCGTCTCAGTGGAATAGTAATTGTAGAGAAAACCCAAATAAGTGATCAGTACTTCTCAGCAGTACAAAAGTTTGTTGTGCTAGAACTTGGAATGGTGTTGCTTCCTGTAGGAAATCAAGGAGAAGCTTCTCAACTTATTACTCAGCTAGTAAGTTTCTATGGTAGTGGACAAACCTTTATTAAAATACAAGACATGAGGAGAATTACCTCTTTTCCCACAATCATCACTTGTTTCAGAAAGAATACTGGGATCTTAAAAAGGCACGCAACATATTTTGTTGTTTGAATGCACAGAATAAGTATCCTGCAGTAGGAATATGGTAGTAGAGCTCAGTAAAAAGAGCTCATTTGGAAACAAAGGGAAAAAAAATCGAAGGGTATCATACTGGATTTTTTTAATGTGATTTTCCACTGACGTGTCACTGGATAGCATTAGGCAATCTTCACTCAAGGCCTCTGTCAAAACCAACTTGAGATTTTGCTTCGTCTCAGGCTGGGGAAACTGTGTTCTTAAGTTGTTTCTCTTTATCTGATTCCATCAAAAGGAGGACAACATCATTGTTTTAGTTCATGGTTGATATTAAGAAATTGTTCTTTTCCTAGTGAGACTTTGTGGATCTGCATCAAAATTCTTAATAAGGGCACACGCATAAGGAGAGAGCTTGTTTTTAAAACTTCCTAGTGATGAGCTCCTCTGAGATGAAAGAAACTATTTTAAAAACCCAAACCAGAGTTCCAGCAGAGGGCACTCAGCGTCACATACGGTTTTGTTTTTCTTCAGGTCCGGGAACAAAGTAAGGATCACAGTAGTAACCCCTTTCTTCGGAAGCAGTGTTCTCAGCTGGCAGAGCCATCACTCTTTCGGACGGTTCAACAAATTCCAGGAGTTGGGAAAACAAAAGCTCTGCTTTTACTGCAACAGTTTGGAAGCCTCCACCGTCTATGCAATGCATCTGTCAAAGAGCTTGAGCTGGTAGTTGGACAAACAGTAGCACAACAGATTTATACCTTTTTATGTTCCTGACATGCATGGGTAGTGCCGTTTTGGAAAACAAACCTTTTTGTGTTTCTTGTGAATTATAAAATTATTTTTTTAATAATCACATACGACAGTGATTTCTGTAATCCTGGGTAACAACTGGAGCGTATTGACTAGTTGTTTAGATTATTACTCTGCTGCTGCTTCTTTACATGTGTTCTGCTTAAGTTGATCGAGCTGTGAGAACTGCCTTGAAAAGAGGGCTGTAAAGTGTTTTGCATTTATCTTGTACAAAAAACAGAGAGAAAGCTGTTTTTTTCAGCATCCACAGAAAAAAAAATTGAAAGCAAGTTGCTTGATTTTGTCTTCCAAAAATAAACACCTTGTTAATATGGGAGTGGTGTTACCTTCTCAGTAACTGAGTTAGCATACCTTGCTTTATAGTAATACCTTTGATTTATGATTCTTAGGACTTCCTAAAGGAACTCCAATTGGTATACATCTTTGGCTTAAAACTAGCTTATTTTTCTGGTTTCTTTTTCAGTTCACAGGGTGTTACCAAATTTATTTCCTTGTGTCCAATATCTTCATGTTGCACTTTTGAATATAGTTTGGGATAATGATAATCTATTACAATATTATTTTGACAGATTATCAGCTATAATCATTAATTATAGCAAGTATACTATACTATACACTACAAAGAAAATAATGTGGGAAGCTTTGATCAAAATTCATAATTAATCCTGTTCATCTAGTATCCTTTTCAAAAGTTACTTATGAAGATGATTGGTTTTACTGACATCTTGCATTTTATTTTAAATGATATTATCCTAAGGGTAAAATTGCCTTTTGCCTTATGTACCCATTAAGGAGGTGTGTGAAAAGCTGCTTTGCTACTACTTGGGCTTTGGATCACAGCAGGCAGGGAGTGGAACAGGATTTTCAACGCGCTTTTGTACACTAAAGAGAAGCAAATAGTAGAACCTTGGCACCTCTGTAATCAATCTCATCTGCCAGTTAGAGCGGTCAGCAGATAGACCTGTTTACTTACATTGATTCCATACTCGGGATGAAAATACACTTACAATTTGGTCATAAACATTTAATTTACTGAATAATAAACAGAATTTCTAGAACTATAGGAAAAGATACATTCTTTACAACTAGGGAATGCTTAAGCTTCTTTATAAAACTCTTTGTTTAGGTTTTATTTCCTCTTAGACTGTGTCACTTTGCTATGGAGACTGGATTTCACATCTAAAGGTACATGGCTGTTGATGTTGCAAGGCAAACACCTTTTTACTATTTAAAATGGCCATCTGTTCAGTGCATTAAATAAAGTTCAATTAAAGTAGCAACAATTAGTATGGATGGAATTATAAGCTCAACTAATCTATTGGAAACCTTTATGATTAGGGCTTTATAGCCCTATACATCGTTGTGTATAGAAACTTGTTACAAGTACTCCTGTGGTCTGAGCAAGACTGTAACTTGCTGTGAAGTTAATATTTGCCTTAAGTTAGCTGTTAGCTACCACTCCGTGTAGAAAGAGTCTTTAGTTAGCTGACAGGAAATAGTAAGTATGTAGCTGTATGGCACTTAGGAAGGCCAAATTTTGGTGTGAATTGAGGGCAGGGGTGGGTGTGTGAAATAAAAAAAGACCCCCACCCCAATATTTCCTCAAGGACAAGCAAGTGTGATGGTGGGAATGAAAGGTTAATTTAACAGGCAGATCTTTGCAGGAAGACTATCATAGCAGGCATGAAGACATGAAGAGCTGGAAGGGCAATTCATGTGATGGTGCTAAAGATTTCATTAGCTGGATAGTCATTTTAGCCATATATGCAGAGTAAATCTCTTCTGTATAAAATATTGTATGGCAGGGTCTTGTGTATCAGTGTATGACTGCTGGTGCCTGTGTGTGAAAAAAGTGCTGCTACAAATGCACATGAAGAATACCTACTAACAATAGGTGAGTCCAAGTAATTTACATATTTTTTTTCTGTAACCTTTGTAAGGAAGCTCTGTAATATGTTAACACTTTTTATAAGGAAGCACGTTTTAGGCCATAATATAGGAACTTAGAAACTTTTAAGAAAGACAGTTTCTTAGTTCTTTGTAAGCAACAATACAGAAACATGCAAGAGGTATGCCAGAGCTAAATTATGCTGTATCATCCAAGCCATAGCAGAATCAAAAAGCTACTACTAAATAACAGCATCTGATTTTTATTCTTAAATACGTGTCATCAACATATTTACACCTATTATGTAAGAAACTAAAAATAAATGACAACTTCAAAGTTCACACCCAGGTGCAAACTGTCCCCATATTTTAAGTTTTGAGTATCAAACAGCATATATCTACTCTGTAGATGGCAAATGCTAACTAACACTACAGTGTTAGCAATTTTCAATTACTTTCAATTTCATAAAATAGAAAATTTCACAGAAATGCTCAGTTAATTTTTTCTCTCCCTCCTTAATATATATAGCCAATACCTACTCATTAATTGTTCTAAGGGGAGGAGGATGGTTTTATATTGATTTGGGTTTTTTATCTGATGTGATAATAAAGAAATTCTGCTACTTAAGACTCTCAAGCATTTCTCATATTTTAAAGCATCACCACAGTTTATGTACTCTTGATCAATACACTGCAATAGGTCAGTTTTGAGATTTATTCCACAGCTATCAATTTTAACAAGATGATGAGATACAAGTCTTATGGTAAGTATGTTAAATAATTTTAAATTTGGAGTAAAGCCTGTTTAACAACTGAATCAGCAGGCATTTAAAATGTAGCCTAGATCAGAAAAGGAGCAGAGTAAAAGCCTTTTGTAGTTCAAAAGATCTTTTGACTTCTAAGCCTTCTAATTCTCTTCCAGAATTAAATTTAACTATTCAGTAGACTACACCTAGTACTCTCAGAAAGCAAATGTCTCTGTGTAAAAACAACTATATGACACTGCCCCTTGGCACAAGGCTAGTTTCTCTGAATAATGTTATCCTCTCCACCTGTAGTTTAAGATAATTCCTTGAAGTCGTGTTAAGTGATTTGTTATGAACTCTAAACTTGTACAGCAAAATCATCCTTTAACGTGTCCCCTAATGTTTTGCATGCAGCATCAAGTTTGTAATAAATAACTCCCATCTATCAGTTATAAAAAAACAGTCACAATACAGTGTTTTGCAATTCCAAAGGAATCCAGTCCTCATGTAAGCCATTGTATAATCTACATCTTGTTATTGCATATCTCCCAAACCATTTCATTCTAACCTTCAAATACTTCAGTTTTACAGTTTTTGGCAGCCTCTGACCTTCATAGTGGCTCAATACAGTAAATGAAGTCACTGGCATTTGTCTGAAGTTATACACACATCTATATAAAGATAAAATTGATCGACATTTTTTTAAATACATTGTAAAGAAAAATGTCATGTTAACAGATCCTTCTGAAAGACTCAGTACAATGAACTTTCCGTATTCAGAAGCGTGAAGGGAGAAAGCTTCTTCTTAATCGGAGAACTTCCAGCCACCACTGAAGGCAGGCAGAGGGTGCTTGCAGCTTTCTGTCTATTTTTAGTTCCCCAACTTAGAAAAGGCAGTTTCAGTGGGGCTTTCTTGGTCTGATCAATCTTATCCTCTTCCATGGCTAAACAGATTAAGGAGTATGTCTTCTGCATACCCACAGAGTAAGTTGCACTCTTACTATGCTGTAGGGAAAGGAGAAGCATTACAAGAATCAGTCACCCAAAATGGGTCAAAAATTTTGACGATAACAAAAGGTTACTGTGCAAGTAGTTTTCCAAAGCAGACTACAGCAAGTTTTCTGTGCTAATGACATCATAATTGAATACAAGGCCCTTCAGCGTGCTGCGATTCTGGTATTTTGCCCGTGTAGACTCAAGGTTACGCTATGCAAAGCATAAAGGGACTTGTGAATCTTTTCCATGGGTTGTGTTATAGTTACATTTACTGGCTTCTAGTATAACTATACAATACATATACTAACCTCTCTACAAAGCTTATATATGTAGTTCTTGCACAGATCTCTGAAGGGAAGATTTTTTTGCTGTCTTTGGTCAGGTTCCATGTCAATTGCAACTATGACAAGAGCTACTGTGGGACATTCTTTCGGGATACCTGAAAGGCACAGCTTTCTCTGTCTCAGCTGTGCCCTGAAGCAGCCTGATTATACTCTACCCTCTTGTTTCCAGTAGCAGCTTGGAATGGCAGGTGTGCAAGTCCTTATTTTCAATAAGGAAAAATTAACTTCTTAAAACACAAAAACCTAACAGCAGTAAGAGCACCTTGCTCGCTTCTAAGGCAACACTACTTCAGTGCCTAAGCTTGCCAGGGAATGTTAGAAGCATGAAGCAGTGGATTTAGCTGAGCTACAGGTTCTCTCACACTACAAGTAAGTTTGTTATTTAGAGCTTAACATTTTTTAATCTTGTGATCATTTTTCCTCAGTCTAAAGCTTCTACAGCAGCTTAATAACTGACTAGACAGTTATAAGTCCACCAAAATAAAAAATACATTCATTAATCTATGATCTAATACAAAAGTCACAGATCATTTATGTTAACAACATATAAAATAAGCACATGGTCACAGATGTTCTATTTCATTCCATTGTTGTTTCATTGTGGCATTTCCAGTGCTGAACAGGGTAATATTTTCATCCTCTGGGACAAGTTAGGGGAAAAATAAAATATACCCTGGAATTTATAATGCAATTAATCTAAGTAGCTCCACTAAAAAAAAAAAAAAAACCAAAAAAAACAACCCACCCAAATATTCTTATGCACACAAAGACTGTACTTTAGCTTGCTAACTCATGATGATATAAACAGACTGTTTAAAACTGAACACATGCCTGAATACTTTATATATTCACTGCTGGTGTGGGATCCGACTACATGAAAGTAAACACAAATCAGGGACTGAAGCCAGGAAAGTGAAAAACTCTCACATATCCAATCTGCAAAACGCATTTGCCTCATTACATACCATAGATGCCGCTGTATCCTGGCAACTGATAACCTCAATCTCAATGGGCCGCTCTCCCACACTTTTGAATTTTTCCAGCACCTCGTTCACTCCGAGCCACTTGCAATCCACGCCACCAACTGATACAATGTAGTCACCTTCTTTTAGGCCCATCGACTGTCAAAAAAAATTTGCAAAGGTTATGATCTGGAATTGTAAAGATGCACAAAATGTTTTTGTCACCACATGGTATCTGCCCTAAAGGCATCTCCCCCTTAGATGCTATAAAACCACTGCCTAGCCAAACACGTGGAATAAAATTGTGTATGTAACACAGACACAGGTAACTTTTTTGAGTACACAAATTACCTATTTGAGTTGGCAGAATCACATTTATCAATGGTAATCTCAAATGCTGGCTCTTTCTATGTCCTTTTCACTTTTCTCCTTAAATAAAGGAAACTTGTTTTTTGCTATGCTATCGTCCCCCATGAGATACATTCTCCAGATTTTACTTCCATTTCTTCAGTATTTTTATTTGTACTTCTGTAGTTGCTTCTGCCTTTGCTATAGCTGAACTGTGCTCATCACTGCATGCTGCTTTGGGCACATGCTACCTTGCCTTCCTGATCCTCATCCTTGTTGTTGCTACTTTCTAAAGCCTTTATCCCTTACAACTTCCTGAACTAGATGGGGGAAAAAATTGTTGGGACTTCATATCTATTAAGTGTGAACATGGCAAGAAATCAATTCTAGTTTAATGTGATGTCAGGGATACAGGTACTCTAACACCAAAGGTGTATATAGCACAGAATGTGTTCAGATTATATGACTCTACTATACTGACGTATAGGAGAACCCAATAAATATGCCATGCACCAGTATTAACAAGCTGCAGTTACGTTTAAAAGACTGGAATGCTCAAGTCCGGTGATAAATTATTAATATTGCACCGATGTACTTACAGCTGCAGTGCAAACTGGATCGAGACAATAAATCTGTACTGGTGAACCTCCTTTAAGACTGAATCCTAGCTCTCCTGCTTCATGGTGGATGCGTATGGTACGTGGAGCCGTCCATCTCTGCTTGGCTGAGAACACTGTCAGTGGGCCCTGTAAGTAACATAGCCACAGGCACATGACGGTTTACTGTTATTTGTAAGTAAACATTTGCATTTTTTAAGTTATAATGCTTTAAGCTCATCTTATGTAGATTTTACTCAGGTTAACTTCCAGCTACTTCCACCGAAATGGAGCAGTGATATTTATCCTAGAAGTTTAAGCTACCCCCTGAAGTGCTCAGCCCTATTTCATGACTGTTCAGGTGATACTACCAACAGAGTGGGATCACAGCAAATGCCAAGTTGTTCCGAGATCTCTGTTAAAAGTGTGCAGAATCTTCTGGCTGCAGCAGGCTCTAAGGTACTATGTTACTTCATTTTGGAGAAGATAAATTGATTTGTGAAACACTGCATATTCTGACCCTAACTGCAACTCCCAGTTCCCTTTGGCCACTGATACACAGAGCCACCTTAAAGACCGGCTTTGTAGCATGCAACATTACACATTCTGCATGCCTGTCTCCAAGTACTTTGTGTTTCTCCCCACCTTTAAGTTGTATGCAATTACCCATTGAAACTTCATGGGACTTTCACAAAGGTTTTCAAGAACGAATGCTGTGCAAAGCCATTTACAATAGCACTTCTATTCTTTGCTGGTCTCAAGTTGACTTACACCTCTGAGGCTACGAATGATCTCTCCAGTAGCGTCTGACAAAACCCCCCAGTTAATACAGGATCAGTTTTTCAGGCTAAAATGCTCGTGTCCCTTCCCTCACATTAGAGTGAATTTATACTTGCTAGCAAAATGACAGAGGTTCGTTGGTATTAGCATGTTACGTACCAGTCTGTGAAAGAAATCTTTAACTTTCACCTTGGAAAACTGAGGAGCGATTGTTTCTATTTTATGCTCTGTTTTAGCTAAAACAAAAAGAAGAACAAATTCATTTTCTCTCAAGTATTAGTTGAAAGGCATACTAAATACTTTTTTTTGCATTCCAAGCTAGATAGAAATTTCTCCTGAATTCTTACCAGGCTGTAGAAAAGCTCACTTTTTGTGGGAATTTGTAAGGCAAATATCTGAATCACCTTAAAAATCCCTTCAGAGCTCATAGTATCAATACACAAAACTTAAAACAATCCATCCAAACAAAACTAAGCTATTCTCCTCTTTAATTTATTTTCCTTTGAGAAATATTTAAAACCAGTGCTCATTCTTTCCCACTGCTCCCAAAGAGGAAACAGCTGGACGTGCTGGACTAAAGTAGGAAGAATCAATAGCAGTCAAAGTGAGTTAACAACTTAGACTAGAAGATGATTCGTGCTACAGGAGACAGTTACTAGTTTTCCCGTATGATTTTAGCTTTTAAAGTTTCCCTATTTTTTCTAGCTCACAAGACAGTCACCAAAAAAGCTGAGTTGTAAGTAATTACTGTTATCTACCCCAGAAAATTGTGACCAGAGACAGAAACATTGTAAAGCAGCTGTAACAAAATTCATTTATCTGTGATAGAGGAAACATGCAAGGAATCTGAACTCAAATGTTTTAAGTATATAAGTTGTACATTATTTATACTATGTATGGATGCATATTATATATGTATAAATATATCATATAAAGGCATATCCCCATGAAAGCATATACATGTAAGGTTAATACCCTCTATTTCTAGCTATATACACTTACGAAGGATATCTGGAGCCTGGATTAGACTGAGAAAGTCATCTTCTGTCTCTTGCTGAGCATATTTGAGAAGTGAGCGCTTATGTGCAACTGTCAGAACCTCCTGAAGAACATCAATGTTTCGAAGCTTTTTGCATAGACCACAGACTCTTAGAGCTTCTTCATGATAAACAATGGCTTTGCGTAAGTGTGCTTTCCCTGAAAAAAATCAGAATTGTTGGTTGTCATCCATAGACAATAAATACGAGGTTATTTTCAAACTGTATCTAGTAGCTGTGAGAATCTGGCAGTTACCCAATTGTTTTCTCTGAACTTTGTCCTTTAGAACGGTGAGAACCATCAATCCTTCAGGCATGTAGTCATACAACTGTGACAAGGCTTTCTCCTGCTGATCTTCATCATCACCAGACTGCACTGGAATAATTGATACAGAACATTAACCATTACACATCTTTAGGTGTAACGTTGTGTAATTGCTACTACCTTTTCTCCAAAGGCAGTCAAATATTTACACACATATATTGATAGGAATTTCAAGTTTTTAGGACTTTTACAGTTTTATCATCTGCAATATCCAAATAATATTTACATGCCAGAACATATTGACAAGAATCAAACAATTCAGTAGCATATAATGGGTATAATACTTCTTTTGTTTCTGCAGAAGTTAGTTTATTGGACTTCCACATTCTTCTGTAAAGAACAAAAAAGCATGGCTTCAAATCTGAATGGGAAAATGGCCACAAATTAACATATATTGAAACCCCAAAATTCCTGGCTCCTAGTCTTATTCATAGACCAAATTATAACTGTTTATGGTTTGTTAATGTTAGTTACATGAATATATAGAAAATGTAAGATTCTTACATTCATGGTCACACAGAATGGTGGCAATGAAGTAATGTGCCAGCGCTTTGTAATGGTCTGACTTTATCTGTGCCAGTTTAGACCAGGAATAGGGGATATTCTCTTTCACTGGTTCCTGATTCATTGCAGTGTTAACCAGCATGTAAACCTCTCCCACCTAAAATAAAGCACAAAATTGAAATATGATAATGTAACATTGCTTATTAGGAGCTCAAGCAAGGGATATTATATTCAGCTTTAAGATAATTTCATGTGCATCACATCAAAGCGGGGCTGGGGGAGATGGTTAGAAAGGGTTGGAAAGAAGTTTTGGGAAGATTTGAAATTCCATCTCTGATTTTTCCCTTACAAGAAAAGTAAAAATTTTGTGTAAGAACAGATGAACCAAGTCAGTCAATCTATATGGCTTCAAAGTTAAAATAAAAACACCATATAATTAACAGTTCTTAATTTACAAATACATCTTATTGCATGAAGTCTGCTGAGAAAAAGAGTGAAGCATATTACTTGTACAGTAGGTTTGTGCTTCACTTCTGAAACTGTGGAGTCATATCTAGCCTTAAGTTTGTGTGGTCTTATTTAAAACTGGGCTACTATTCTTTATGCAGAGGAAATAAAATAGGTTTGTCAAGTAGTGAATGCTGCTTTAATGGATCAAACAACTCCAAACTGACACAATCCAAAAACCTTTCCTCTACAGCTGATCGATCCTACAGACAGGTCAGGGTGGCTTTACAGGGTTGGTAGGAAAAGCTTTGCCCATTTATCTAGTATGGAACCAGTCATAGATCTGCTACTCTGAAATGGCTCAGGAAGCATTTTCATATCTTGTTGGCATACCCAATTTTTGATGTCAGCGACCTCAATCAAGTACAAACACTACCTTCTGGGGCACAGCCTGCCTCCCATTTTTCAGACAAGCCCCAAGACAGCTCTGCAACTACCAACTGACTGCTCATCAGGGTCCTTCCCCAGTTACAATTTAGTTATTCTTTTGGACTTCAGCTTTTTAAGTTTGCATAACCTCCACCTGCTGGGAAATAAGACAGGTTGTGTTCAATACTTAACAGAGAACTACACAAACAACACTGTCCTTTTGTATGTTGTTCTGTGGACAAGATCTATACTGTTTGAAAGAGCATACAATAAACAGCTTGTAAAAAAGCTTTGGCAAGTTCACTGCCCCAGTGTTCCAGCATGTTTCTGTTTAAACTTCATGAATGATGAATTTAAAAGAAAAAACACAACAGTTCTAAAATAATATTTAGACTGCAGCTATTTGTGTTTTAATCTTCTGAAAGGTTGTGATTGTCATTATAGGTTGTCAGCTGTCCCTTGTTACTTTTGGTTTTCAGTAACAGTTGTTAACATTTAGGTTTAATAAATTCTGTTAGTATTACTAGAAGCTGTAGCAAGTAACACAGCACTGTAAACAGTTATTTTAAAGACTGACTTTTAAGTCTCTTATTTTACCTTGGCAGCTTCCTGTGTCATTTTCACTAGTGTGAAGAACTCATTGCGTATTCCAGGAAGACCAATCTGCTCAAAAACACACTCTCGAGCTTGTGCAAGCATCATTTTTACTAATACATTCAGCATAGCTGGGCTCATATCATAACTCGGTGTGTGAGTAAAGGTCTCCTTTAAGTAGCTTAGGACTCCTGAAATTACAAAATGGCTTTGTCAGCATTACAAAGAGAGAAACAAGTGAACTTACTTCTAGCATGTACTACAATGATAAAGATGGAGAGCATACTTTCTAGTAATGAACAACAGCAATTTGAAGGGATTCTTGGTACACATGAAATTAAACTGTACAGGTTTTGCTTTGCATTCCCATCAAACATCTCCAGGCACAGTTCTCAAAATTACAATTCAGAAGAGCAACAGAAGCTGCAGATTTTAAGGGCAATACCTTCAGATCTGCTTGTAACAGTTCTTGTGATTGACCATAAAGCTGTACTGAACTGAACGTGACTCATATATGGAAGTGGCAGGCTAGGGCTTATACACAGGACAAGAAAAAGAAATCTATGCAGCCATAAGGAGGTGAATATAGAACACTTGGATGGAAGGAAAAACCACAAACTTATAAATGTAGTTAATTATGAACCTCCTTTCCAGATGCTAAGTGCTGCTGTGTCCAAATGAAAGCTCAGTTCCATCCCTGTAAGTAAACTAAACCAGTGTATTTAATAGGGTAAAATTAGATTCTGCTCTAGACATTTGGTTCTATCAACGCACGAATCGTTTCCATCATTTATCAATTAAAAACAAACACTAACTGTAGTGCAAATATTAAGTAACAGTTTCAGGGATGGAAGTGTAACCTTCAAGTATGCATGTCATCCAACTGGTTTAGTGGGTTCTACTAGCCTGCTAATTGCTGATACTACTACAAAAGCTTAATGATAAGACCTCTGGTTTTTCAAGTGTCCCAACTTCTGTTATCTTAGGTCTTGCCACTACATTCAGTTCTGGCCATGTTATGCTGTATTTTCCTACTATCAGTTTCAGAGGTTTTTCATGTTCTGTGTTAGCTTTTGTCTTTTAACTTACTAATATGCTCTAACACAAATTTGAATTATGGCAATCTTTGCCTTTTTTCCAAAAAAAAAAAATCAACCCCAAACTTGCCAGGCACATCCCAAGTGCTGATGCAGCGCCCTATTGAAAGGAACTGAAAGTACAGGCGGGGGGGAAATATTTTTTTTTCTCAACATATTTCTCCCTATCACGTAAGTATATACATACCAAGAGCTTTGTTGAGGGTAAGCTCTGTACAACATTTTCCATTCAGCGCAGAGAAATGGTTAATACATGCTCTATATCACGTCTCTACCAACATAATGAACAGTGTTACGGAGCCATGCACAGGTACAATGAAATGCCTCCTGAGCACGTCGCTTTGGGGCCCTACAAAGGTAGTGTAGTAGCAAATGATGCATTTCAATTTGTGAATTAATTCTGTTCTGTAAATACACTGAAGCGAAAAGCAGTGATTTCTTATCTGCAAAATGGAAGGAGCAGCAGCAAAATGGAGAAATTTCTTTTAGATTGATTGATTTTAGATTGATTTTAGTATTGAAATTTCATTTAGATTAAATACAAAGGCTGAAAAATAATTTATTTAATAAATGCATGAAGAAATATTTTTTGATGGCTGTGTATTCAAAAGAGGGGTTTTATGACAATCCAACTCTGTGGTCCACAGTTTGTAGATGATAAAACTACCCATACAGTGGAAACTGACAGCCACAGATTCCTAGTGCAAAAATAAATCTTACAGTAGCTATTAATTACACAGGTCATGTCTTTAAGCATTATGTGTAGCACAGATGACATTTAGAAAAAAATTAGAAAAGCTACTCTGAAAAAAACCCCAAACAAATCCAAACCAAAAACTTCTGTAACATGTTAATTCAAAGGATGTGATTGCCTTTATTAGAATCTGTACTCTTCCTTGCTTGGGACAGAGCTTGAGTATTTTGAACCTGTCTGCCTTTGGAACCTATGGAAAATATAGTCAACTTCCAATTAATTGCAAATTTCACCAGAGAACACAGTAAGATTAATTTTGCAGAAACCATAAGGAAAGCTAGGTTTTAAGCCCTTTATCAGCCTTTAAATCTGATTTTATGCCAATGTAATATCACTGAGGTAAAAGCAGCTATGTTGGTGAAACAAAGAATGAACAGTGAAGCAGTTCATGTTAGGGCTATTACTTGGACCTTTGAACTACGGTTCATTAATCATTAACCACAGTATTCACTGTCTTTATCTGCATGTTCAGACTACAGTTCCGAGTTTTGGATTAAAGTGCCATCTCAGCTCTTCAGTGGGCTTCAATTTCCCTATTCCTCCTTTTTTGTGTAATGAAGTCAGTTGGTGATGGAGGATGTCAGGGTGAGATTAGGAACATGTGCATAAAGACCTTCCCAATATTTGAATATTTGTACCTGCAGCTCTCTGAAAAGCATCAACAGCATTTTCAAGTCCAGCCTGGGTCTGACGATTGCATCTTGTTCCAATCTGCGTGTAGAGGGCTCCAATGTTGAATAAAATGCTAGCTTTTTCAAGTAACAGATTTCGCTGACACACTGGGACACCTGTGAAGGAATCATACCTTGGGAAACAAATATTAGAAGTGTTAAAATTAGCAGAGTCCATCGAAACAACAGATATTTTCATTCTGTTTTTCCAAAAGAGCAGTGGAATTCTTAGTAATCGTTATGCTACAGTGAAAATTAAAGTGAACAGAAATACCATCCCATACTGTGAGGATAATCTAGATGCTGCAAGCCAGAGAACGGCTTTATCTGAGGCTTAGTTTTCAGCAGGGTCTCTGTAAGCATACTGTATCTAACTCAAAAGTGCCTGTGAAATACCACAGAGGCTGACAGTATACTGGGGAAGCATCCATATGTGCTGCTATGTTCTTGTACTTAGATGTTGCCAAATACTAACTATTAGCATGGTCAAATCCTTCATAGCTTGTATTTTCAGGTTTCTATCTGCAGTTATGACTAGAAATTTAACAGTTCCTCTTGGCTGCATGGTAGTAATCTTTTTCATGATAAAAATAAAACCTCTGAATTCAGAGTCAAACTTTGCTCATAAATATAGTAAACACTCCACTATAATAAATTAAGTCTCTCCTCCTTTTCTGGTCCAAATGGTCATCTTAACAAATTGAAGGAGGGGAACTAAGGTGTAACCCATTCCCCATCTGCTTCATGCACCACAGCTGAGAGTCAAGGACACATGTGCAGTTGTCCAAAATGAAGATTATTTTCTCTCTTTTTCCCCTTGTACTAACCTGTAGCCCAAATCATAAGCTAGCCAATTGTTTCACTTTTAAGCATGAAAAGGGTGTGTTGTATTCAGGTTTACTCTTAACACTAAAAAACCCCAAAAGGTTAACAACACACACTGCAGGGAGCGAGGTAGGAAGAAACACACTGATGCTTCAAATTAAACAGAAGACAGTTAATGGTTAACAGTGTTCTGAAACAGAAGAGAAGACAAACATGAACTACACACTTACCATGTAAATAAAACTCCCATGTGCCTGGTAGGTGGGAAAAATCTGTTTTCTACATAACCAAGTTGAAGGAAATAGCTTATCAACATCTCAATGCCAGCTTCATCTCGGCTAGGAGTGCGGCAGGCCTTAAAATACAACAGATTAAAATAAAATATATTGTGTTAAGTTACAGGATGAATACTGCAACACCAAGGTTAAAGCTCTGCTTCCTTTGGACTTCTGCATATCAATAGAAATGTGTGGAATCTGAGAACAGTAAGCTTAAGGCCATATGGATGCATTCCAAACAAGAGTTTTTCAGCTACACACAAGTAGCACGTAACCTTTAAGCAAAGGGGATCTGTCTGGCAAGTCTCTAAAATTAAATAAAGATTGTAGGTATTTTATGAAAGCTACAAAGAATGTTTGTATTTCTAGTATAATACAGGAAACAAACAATAGTTAGAAATAACCACCATTCTACTACAATATTTTGCCAGAAAAACTCACTTCAACACTCTTTCTGCTAAATTAAAATACTTCAAAGTAAAAATAAGACAAATCTTAGATTTACAGGATTTACAAAATTGTGTGAATAGCTCAATCACTTTGTATAACTTCATCCTTTTCTTCACTTGTTCTCTACTCACATTGTAAAGCTCTTGGACAACGAAGACTGATGTTCCATATCTCAGAAATTAAGTCAATAAGAGTATGATAAGTTATAAGCAATAATAGCATATGCTGGTTCCATACAAATGTTGTTATTTACAACTGTAGATTAAAAGACCTCATGGTATACCCTATTTGAACTTACCTGTCTCAGGTCCATGAGATCTGCTATTTCATCTTCATACTCAGAACTGTCTTCACTATAATGTTCCAGAATAAAGTCCTAAAAAAAAAGTAAAGAACTGGAATATCTAAAATTAACCTAAAGTAATCATTTTTTTCTGCAGTTGCAAACAGTACAGATTCAGTTGTGATTTGCATGGTGTCTACTCCCTTTCAGTCAATAGTACAGTAACATATAACAATGAGACCACAAAAAGACAATTAAACTAATAATTTTATTTGATATCTGAAGACAAGAAGTTTCAGTCTGATGTAAAGGAACCAAACACCTATTACATCAACTCCATTGGGTTTTAAAACAACAACGTTTAGTGGCTTTGAAAGGGACAAGTGAACCCTGTTAGCTAAAATAACAAGAGAATCAAGTGACCATAAAAACTTGTTTAACAGAAGAGACTGCCAAATTCTCGTCAGCTATGTTAGGGCAATTCCACTTAAATTAACAAAGCTGCAATGGCATCAAGTGGTACCACAATCTGAACATAGAGATTAACCTGCAGAAGTAAAAGCCGAGGCAAATGCTACAGCGATAGAAGATAGTTTACCATGAGATTAAAATCTACATTGCACAATACACAGTAGTCCAAACAATACAGAAGGTGGCACAAACAGCCAGCAAAGTGTATTAGCTAACAAGCAAGCAGTGATAATGCTGCGACACTGCTTCCCAACTGAACTAACCTGGTTAGTGCAAGTTGGAATATCACCGTTACGTTGAGTAAAACCTTCATTACTACTTCCTTTCACACTTAACAATAGGAATCAATAGTCTTATTGGAAACAAAAACTGTAGAAGGCATTTTTATTCTCTTTGGTTTAACTCTACTGTCTCCAAAGTGGGATTTCTTATAATGTCTTCTGACTCCTTGTCCTAGTTACCTATGAGCACGACCCAAATAATTGGTGGCTAATTTTTAACACATTGTGATCTCAGTTTTGAGGCAAATAAAAAATAATTTGTACATAAATTACTTCTGCTTCTTTAAACAAATCTGAAATGGAAGTTACTTCTGTTAACTACTTGTTCTGAAATGTGTCTCTCCAATTTACCTTGAGGGGGAGCGTAAAGTCTACTTCTTTTGTTTCTTTGAGGCCAAGAGGTACCAAGGGAATGCTGAAAGTCTCTCTATGGAAAAAAAAAAAAAAAAAGAAAAAGATTCAGAAATTCTTGTTTCCTGTTTGTCTGTTGATAAGATAGTTACTTTTGTTTCATTTGATCACAGAAGCTTCTGTGCTGATAGGTGTTCAAGTAAAAGGTAAATTTATAACAGCTCCGCTCCTTCCTGCCCAAGAAAGTCTACTTAATGGCCTGTGACTCCTCAAGAAGAGACTGAAGAAAGCTACTTGCCTCTGCTGGGTTTTTTTCATTTGAGTCTGTTTTTCCTTCAAGGAAAGAAAAGGAGACTCTCAATGGCTGGCTTGCTGCAACGTAGCTCAACCTTTATACACCTTCACAAGTTATATGGACAGAAAACAGCTCCACAGCTGCTAGAAGATCTGCCACGGTAAGAGCTATGGTAATTATCAATAGTTACCACCAGTATTTTACATGCTACCCATGGTTTCACATGTAGAAGTGATGTGTGCTTTCCCCTAACAGAGGGAAAAGCAGGGCCAAAATATAGCAACTTTAACAGTGAAAGGTCTAAGAATAGGAAGTCTGAAAACTACTTAGTTTCTAGACAATGCTAGGTGTTAAACTCTAAACAAGTCAACCTCTAAAATATCAAAGGGCAATAAGGATGAGAACTGTGACTTAAAAAAATATGAACCTCAAGTGAATATACATCTGTATCATGGACTTAAGCCTGGATCACATCAGTAAACAACACTAGCTAATAAGACTACTATGAATTAAAGAGCACCGTTTATCCTTCAAAAGCTATATATATACTGCTCTTCCACTAAGTGTATTACCCAATAATAAAAAATAAAGATCAGAATTGCTTCCAGTTAGAGGAAGAGTCCTTAAACTGTGGGCACAATCCAGGAAGTGGCCCTGCTATCTTGAAAAGGACTTCCAAGATACAGAGCCAAAACACCACTACAGTTAGTGCAAACGATCTGATTTCGGACTGTCCTGGTTTCAGCTGGGACAGAGTTAATTTTCTTCTTAGTGGCTGATGCAGCGCTGTGTTTTGGATGTGGTGTGAGAACAAAGTTGATAGGACACCGATGTATTTAGTTGTTGCTGGGTGATGTTTACGCTAAGTCAAGGACTTTTCAGTTTCTCAGGCCTTGCCAGCGAGAGGGCTGGAGTGACACAAGAAGTTTAGAGGGGACACAGCCAGGACAGCTGACCCAAACCAGCCAAAGAGGTATTCCACACCGTGGGGTGGGACATCATGTTCGGTATATAAACTAGGGGGTTGGCCAGGGCTCTGGACTGCTGCCTGGACACCGGCGGGGCATTGGTCAGTGGGGGGTGAGCAACTGTATTGTGCATCACTTCTTTTCTTTCCTGCCTTCCCTTTGGATTTCATTCCTCTCCCATTCTCCCGCCTTTTCACTATAACTGTTGTTATTATCATTATTTTATTTCAATTATTGAATTATTCTTATCTTGACCCTCAGGGTTTTACATTCCTTTCCCATTCTCCTCCCCATCCCTTGGGGGCAGTGGGGGTGTGGTACTTAGTTACCAGCTGGGGTTAAACCACAACACTGATGAAGCTTTTAGAAGAAACCACAAGAGTTTTACAATAGATTATATCAAGACTCTTACCCCAAAAGGAAGTGAGACACATGCAAAAGAAATCCTAACTTAGTGGTTCAATGAGTTCTAGTACTACCCACAGTCCCTGTAGACACCAGCATTTGTCATTCAAAGGAATTGAATTGAAGTTTTTAAGGTACCACACCCATGGAGTTAACATCATGGGGGCACTGAACAGTTAGGGAGGTGTTCCTGGATTTCCAGGACTGAGTAGAAATAGCATCATGCCTCTCAATCCAGCTGAGATGTATGCAAGTACTAGGAAGGCCAGCCCTTCAGACTGGTGTAACACAACACAGTGTAACCCAGTAACGTGGGTGTGACCTCACGTTGATGACTACATGCACAATAGATTCAGAGAGCAACTATTATTAGCTCTTTGCTATTAAAGGCTGGAGAGCAGTTACAGAGGGAGCTAATTATTTTAGCTAATGGAATATAAAAAGCATTTAGAGCTTAGAATGAACAGCATCAGAAAGGTAAAACACCACTCAAAACAGATTGGGGAAGAAGGATCAGGATTGAATAAAAAGCATACTACTGCCCAGCCACAAGGCTTCTACCTGCCTTGGGGCCTGACCTACTGCTCACCCTCCCTTGAGAATCCAAGTATTTTGAATATTCTTTAGCTAGAAGAAGGAATAGTACTTCTGGAGTCTTGTTCTCATTTCCACAGCCTGAACTTTCATACGGTCTCTCTATGCTCACACGCACATATGAAGACTGGTAAAATCTTGAACAAAAAACATTTTTGCATCAAAAACTTGTCAAAGTTTGCCATGGGGGTGGAGGGCAGGAGCTTTAGCACAAGTTTCTTTTTGAGAAAAATTAAACGTAGATGTTTTGCATCAGATCAGCATTCAGTTGAAAGATACCCCACTGGAAATGTGCTTAGTCCCTCTAATTAATAACGCCTTGTAGTCCACCTGGAAGTTAACACCTAAATGAAAACAGTGCTAAGAGGGACCCAAAGTTATACCCCACATCACATGAAGTACTTCAATTTGCCTCTTGAGCTGCTAATGTTAATTAAGTAGTAAACACTTGGTTTCAGGAGCAACAAGACACCTAATGGATACAGAAATCGCTGCAGTGTGCAGGCAATGAATACTCTTTAAGTTTTATCTTTGAGGGACCCATTTCAATTTGAAGTTTACCATGATCTTTAAAGTTAGAAAAGTATCTTGGAAAACTTTCAGCTTCATTACTAAGAATTCCTCTGTTTTACCCAGCTAATTTACAGATTTCTATCACTGAAGCACACACCTTAAAGATTACCTCAGCTCTGCTTTGAGCTGCAAATCAGTGTTGTACTTCTGTTCTCCACCTAAAAAGAGGACTGTTGTATGCACTGGATTTGAGAACAGATACTAAGTACATCACTAGGTTTGCTCACTCCAGAATGCACTGAACCAATTAGCCATTCTAGGAGTGGAAATTCTGCTAGGTGCCACGTGGCTCTGTCTACAGCCCCAAGAGTTTTCAATTCTTGCAACTCTCTTCCAAAAGGGAACTCCATATCTAAGGATTAATGGTACACACCTTTCCCAAGTGAAAGACAAATATGCAGACTAACCCTTAGTCAACAAATCAAGTATGTTCTCTTCTTATCAAGCTCTCTGTTCTTTCGTGTCTATTCTACAGCATTCACATCCACCTAGAAACAGTTTTGTTTCCAAGGGTAAACAGAAGATCTGTTAAAAATTGAGTAATTCAGCTTTATACTTACTCTGTATTTTGATAAACTTCTACTGAGATATTAAGTCCTTCCAATTCCTCCTTTAAGATCTGCAGGTCTGAGTTTACAAAACTCAGTTCCAGTAGTACCTGCTCTCGTACTTTATTGTTGGTGGTTGCTCTGCAGAAAGAAAGAGACATACAAATTTTTTACTGCCGAGGAAAAGGGTTTGTGCATAAGCTTGGTTGAATCCCTTGCTAGCATTCTCAGCATTTTTAAGATTTTTATTTTTTTTTATCTCCTTAAGAGATGATACAAGACTTCATGTTTCAGAATTCATTAGGTTTTTCTGTCAAGAGACAGCCTGGGATAGTTTCCAGATAACAGCACACAGACACACAGGTTGGCTATATGCTACATTTTTTTGTGCCATTACTGTATTTGAAAATAAGCCTGACCCTTAATCAACAAAACTAAAGCTTCTTAAACAGAATTACCATCCTATTTGCAGATTATGTGACCTTTTCCCAAAAGTTGTAAGGGTGGAAGTGGGGAGAGTCAGGAGTTATTTTTTCAAAAGAGACTTCCCCATTTTATAAACTGAATAATGATCAGTTGAGACTTCTGATCCTAATAATAAAAGAAAACAACTCTCCCATAGAACTGTTACTACAGAATGTTCTACAACCAAATATAGAGGTAGAAAGATATTTCTTTTAATACAATACAATTTTCTCTATAATTTTATTTTGCCAGATACAAATAGGATTTTTTTGTTTGCTTGTTTCCCTTGCCATTATTTATATTATCTTTATATTTACATGACACCATTTTGAACTGCTAGCACAGTGGATGTTTGCATTTAGACCCTGCCAGAGCATTTGCGCGACTTCTTATTTGTGTATTTCAGGATATTTTATCACTATTTCTAACCTGATTCCCATACAGTATTACTATTTTCAAGAGACTTAAACTGTTATCTATAACCACAGATATGAGTTTAAGATAAACAGCCTTGAACCATACACAGGCTTAAGATACTGTACCCCTGTATTAGAGAATCCAAATCATTAGGCAACAACAAACTTAAGTTTGCAGCATTTTGCATTTACCTTTATTTTAAGATAAAATTCACCTTCATAAATATTTATGAATAACACTCTCATACACCTAGGCTCCACTTGGAACAACCCTCTGCTGAAGAACTAGTTATTCCGAGGCTAAAACTCTTAAGCTTGTACTTCATATTATAAATGTGTTATCTGTGAATTTTCTACGCTGCACTTTACTGAATATTTGAGATTGCTTAAATTAAGCAATGTTAACATCTGCTGCCTGCATAAACTAAACTGGACACGAACACAGGGTGGAGTGGATCTTCCTTGATAAAGGCAGCACCACATAGGTAACTGGGTGAGCTTTGACACTAGCAGCAATTTAATTATAATTTACTAAGGCTCCGTGTTTGATCTAGCTTACCAGCCTCCATGGGAGGGATTCTAGTACCTTTTTCAGAAACCCCGATGTTCCATCCAGGTGAACTTCTCCAATACAGCTATATTGCTGCCAACGTCCATGCCAATTTAGAGTTAATTGGATTACCTTTTCATGTTTTTGCACTGTAGACATACTTTGTAAAGTCAAACAGCAAAAGACACCAACAGGGGCAACATGATATCCTTGAGATCCACACAAATCTACTCTGCATTCAGTTTTAAATCAGAACTTCCATAACAAAAGACAACAAAAAGGAGACTGTGACTTTCAGAAGTTTTAAAGACAAAAGTCTTTGCGCTATATGGTTCACTTGTTTCAAGCCTAGCATTTACTTTCAGCTGAAAGTAAAGAAACCTGCATTTCCAGTTTTTTCACAAGTCCTACTGCAGGACACTCCTTGTGGACAGCAATCGGTTTGTTTCTTTTAGAACTTCATGAAATTAAACCAGAATCTGAAAACAAAAAGCTTGTTTATTTACGGTTTTCCTTAGGAGACTGTAAATAGGTCTAGTCATGTGAACTATCTAGTAGTCAGGTTACTTTAAAATTGCTTCTTTCAAAGAATTAGCAAGTTTTAGTACTCTAACAGGTGTGCATTCGGTTTAGATTTTTAACAACTCAGAAACAAGTCTGGTCCTCTACTCTTTAAATCAGCTTAGTTCCTACTCTTGTCAACAGCAATGTCAGTACTTCAGCCATTAATATTGGTATCAGGAGCCGAACTTTAGGACATCTTTACGTTGAACGTTAGAGTAACCAGTGTTCACACTCATCTCTTTAGTCTTTCCATCAGAACCATCTACTGAAGGAACAGCAATCAGTTTCAAAAGCAGACACAAGAATTTCGCAATGCATACAAAAAGTGGCAAAAGACCCTAAAGTCTTACTCCTTAAGTCAATTACCAGAAAACAAAGCAAAACTAAGTCAATCACAGAGGGTAAAACTACATAAGCTTTGGACCTATCACCCCTCTTGCCAAAGGTGGAGATTAAGGCAGGTGACAGACAAAGGGCAACCTATCAATGGCAAGTTTAAGAGAAGTGAATTTATCCAAGCATTTCCATTTCTCTAAGGAAGCAGGACTACATTTTTGTTCTTGGAGACCAACTGATGCTCCAGTAGCAGAGAAACAGACACTTAAGGAGACTACTGCAGATGACTGCTGGGGAAATTTTCAGTTCTTCTATGTAACAGAGGGATGGACTGTTGGAAAGCTAGCTACAGAGGCTGTTTGCTAAGCAGCTCATCACAGGATGTAGTAGCCTCAAGACAGGGGCAACATAACGCTATTCCTATGGGGACAGCCATGTAAAACTGTCTTTAAAAAATGTTGGTGGACAAATTATAATAGATGAAGGGCAAAGTCTCTTCCATTTACCTCAAACTGTAGGAGAACTTGGTGGCAACTGTAACCCTGCTCAATTTAGGTGCTGCTACTCCTGTATCACTACTACATGGAATAAACAAGGCAACCAATGGTCCTTTTCACCGTGGAGCACAGACGTAAAGGATTTTGGAAAAAGCAACAGTACAGTAACAATACCTGTATTTGATTTAGGGTGTAAAAAGAACTCATTACAATATTCAGCAAGGTTCACCTGCCATTATCGCTAGCAATAAAGCTGATCAAACAGAGCAACATAAGATAGTGTAACATTCAGCTCATTTGCTGTAACATTGCAGCTTTGAAAATGCACTTCATAGCAGGTCATGACTCGATAGAGCTACAGCATTAAAAAAAACTCAGGGAGACTGACAAAGCATCCAGCAGTAATTTATGCAGCATGTTAAGAGGAACGGTTAGGCAGATTGGGAAAAAGTAATAGCTAAGAGAATTTTTAAAAATTAAAAGAAAAAAAAAATAAATTGTTTCTCAGGCAAGAGAACTTAGGAAGTCATAACAATTACCTTAAAAGATTTTCAGCACCAGCTCTCATTCTTACTGCTCTTAAGATCTGTTGGTTTAGGACAGCTCTTTGATTTTGCAGTTTGCTTCGACCAGTCTCAGCAAGAGGATTACATCCCTAGAATTAAGGAAACAAATTTTCTTGTTGCTGTTGGAAGAGACTGAAAAAGGAGTAACACTGAATTTGAATGAACTTTAATAGCATGGATTCTGTATGAATACAAATTCACTACACGTTCATCAATGATGAATGACTGACAAGTGTTTCTTTCTCATTAACCATCACCTGGTCACCAAAAGTGAAAAAGATACCAAAGTATTTGACATTAAAATCCAGGCAGAAAATATTTGTTTTAAACCTTAAGTACATCTGTGAACCAGTCTGTTCTCCCCTAGAAATCTTTTGAAGCTATTTTCTAATTATAACCAAATTTGACAAGAGTGTTATTAAGTTTCTACGGGTTTCATAAAAACAGTATCTGGCAAGGCAGTAATTCCTATCAAATTCCTCTGCTTAACCTTTGCAAAGTATAAGAGTTCGATACTGAGATACATGCAGCCTTGAAATACAACTCTATCAACAACAGGCTTTGGTGGCACCACTGCTCACAGTTTCAAGAACCTTTCTAAGGATCTCTGCTCTTGTTCCTTCTGATGCTCAGGTCTTCAGTACAATTCCTACCCCTCCTTCCCTAGGTTCCTCTCTTTACATCTCAGACTTATTTTTGGCACATACTGCTTATCTGTACAGCTCTTCTTCACACCCAGGAAACTCTCAGGTCTTTAAGTCTATCCTGCCATAACACAACAGCATCTTTGCATGCTGCAACAAAAATGTGAAATACGAATAAGCTTTATAAGTTAGTTCATCTGTATATGTTCACAGTCCCAGATGCAGTGATTTATCCACCCATTAGTTTTTCTTGTTACCCGTTGCCAAAACCAAGACTATGTATTAATATAGCTCAGTATCAAGTAAAATGGAAAATGGAGTAATATGAGATGGGATAAGATGGGATATGGAATAGTAGAACTTGACAGGGTAAGATGATTATTATACCTTCAGACACTCATCAAATTAAGCCCTGAAAAAGTAAAGCATGGAATCCAGAATTCACAAGAATGGTCCTGTGTATGTGCATACCTTACACAAAGCACAAGACTCAAACGACTGCAACCTGTGTTTGAGCAGGACTGAGCCATTCTGTTCTGCTGAGCACTGATAAGCTGAAACTGTTACCGATGAATAGGACTGCTTGTCTTTTTTTTTGTTGAGGGAAACACAATCTTAACACCTTAAACAGGTTAGAAGTTTCACTTCCACTTTTTTATTCTTTGCCTTGCCCTCCCCCTTTTTTAAAGTATCAATTGGCTTTGAATATTAGCACTCATTTATAGCCAACCAGCACATCCCTGCAGCTTTAAGTAGTGATTCTCAAGCAAGTAAGACCACTCTGTTTTAAGGCTTACCCTTAAACAGAGCATGTCCTGAGTGGTGTTGCTGGGTATCATTACAAAGCTTGTCAAGATCCTACTGGATCAGGCACTACACAAGGAGGCGGCTCAGATCTCATACAAGTCTTCCCTCAAGTACTCCAACCACATTATTATGCACTGGTTTGGACCTCTCCCTCTAAGTTTTGCCGACAAAAATTTGGTTTTGATATAACAGCATTTAAAAGCCTCTCAAACAAGCTCTAATTATGAGTGGTCAGGCAACAACATACCAGCACAGCAAAAGCCAGTATTTAAACAGAACATAAAGTTCTAATCATCTACTTGAAGTTCAATTCATATTTTCAGGGCTGGCAAGTTAAAATAAATTGACAACAGAGAAATGAGCTGATCAATCCAGATTACCATAGTCTAATACCGTTAATTTAAAACCCCTGGTTTGAAAAGTTTTAAACAAACAGGTAAAATGACAGGAGGCTTGTGCACACACCTTCAGAAGCACCATTTGCCAAATAACTTTTAAAACCACACCACATCGAATTACTACATTTGCAAAAAATGTTTCTGCATTAAAATACAGCAGAAGCCCAACACTTGGGTGTGCAGTATATGCTCTCTTTGAGAAAGCACTGGCACCAGGCACAATAAATACATAGAAGATGATCATCTTCCTGGCGAGGACATGCAGATGTAGCAAACTCATTCACTCACCTCAGATTACAAGTAGACCTTTAACTACCAAATGCTTTCTGCTCCTTTACACGTATTTATTCACAGACATAGTAGCAAGGCAAACTTAAAAGTACAACATGGCCTTGTATCCACAAGTTGCTTTCTGCTCTTAGCCTGCTTTTTTCTGGGCTGCCATTGTTTTTCCTTCTATGTTTTTTCTTCACTTTGTGTTGTGTAATCTTTCTGTACTACTGGTACTCCTTCTTCTATCCATGCCATTTTTTATTTGAACCTTGCCAATTATTTCTTGCTGTTTGCATTCAGTTTGAATACTTGATCCTCATCTTGGGCCCGTCATCTCTGTATCCCTGTGTAGGTCTGTGATGCTTTCTTCCAACTTTTTTCTTGACCACTTAGTACAAGCATCCTTCCTAAACATAACCTCGCCTTGCCCTTGTTTTCATTTTCTCTGCAAAGCTGTAGCTTCTTTCCAGAACTCCCTGCCCTTCCTGTGTGCCAAACAAGTTTCATTACATCATTCAAATACTTCTTTACAGCTCTACTTCTGGGAATTTTTTCAGGAAGATCAGCTGCCTGATTCCCAAGCCTATGAAGCTCAGTAGAAGTGGTGCATTTATTTCAGTGGACCTTTGATCAAGCTCCAGCCCAGAAATCAAACAAGCTCCCACTGAACAATGAGCACAAAACTACAATGATCTTAAACTCTGTGCAAAGAGAAAAAAGTGGCAGAGGTGTTTCCCTGCATTTCAGGACCAGCCACTAATCTCTGTATGAAGCTTTAAAGCAAAACCAGCCCTGGAGCCTAGGAGGACAAGGCAGTGACAGACTGAGGTATCCGCATCACCTCCAGTGTGCCTGGAAGTGCAGCACTTTTGTCTCCCAGATGAAAGGCTTCTTGTGGATAGAGGAGACTGTTTCCAGGACAGGCTCACCAGCTGCAAGCATATACCTCCCATTTACTTCTCAAGGCCTATAAGGAACTCACATTTTACCTTTTGGAAAACTTCGCTTTTTATATCTCCTGCACAGGGGATGGGGATGCTCAGCTAGTTTGTGTTCATTTACAGGCTTAAAGCCTTTATTGTAATCAGGCTGCCAGAAACCCGATGGATAGAAGTCTGCATATAGGACAGTGAAAATAACCAATATCTGCAAAAAAACCTATGGGAAATACACAATCTAGGGAAAAGTCCTCCTTGTATAAAGCACAAATTCTGCATACTAAAAGGTTATTTAGCAGACAGGTCCCAGAAAGTGCTTAATTTTGTTTCCCTCCATGTAGAAGATCCCTTTCCCAGACAGCATTTGTACTTGGTTCACATTTGGACTACCCCAAGAATGTTAATGCTCAGTTCATTACAATATCTGGCAGCCAAACTTCCCAGCAGCTTCCACACCTACTGTTTCATTTCTTGTCAACAGGATGCTAGATGCTTCACTTAATTACTGTTTATCTCTTTGCCAAGTCAGGACAACTTAGAGAGGGGACTGGATTTTACCCTGGCTTATATGCTATCAGTAAAATTAATTAAATAGCGACAACAGAATGGTTATTGCTAAGGAAGTTGCAAAAATGATCAGGAGTGGAGTACGATTTAAACTCTCATTGCATGCATTTTGAAGGGAAAAAAAGCAAAGTTACTCAATGTACTTGTTTCTGTGAAGACAGTTCAAATAGTAAACTCAGCTATCAAGTTTTAGAGCCTTTTTTTCCCCTCAGAGCATAGCTGCACTTCATTAAGTGTTTGAGCTACTTAAATATTATTATCCTTAGCTCCTGAACCAACAAAAAGCTTTTCAAAATCTAAAGTTCAGTTAGCTAGCTACTTTATTTCTTCCTGCTTGGTTGAATAGCACTGCTGAACTGCAGAATCAGGAAGCTGATATGTTTTTAATATATCATTATCAGAGGCAAGACCTGGACAACAGTTAAAGACTCTTGCCATATGTCATTTATTTACCTAGCCAGGTAACATCTGAAAGAAATAGACACTGATATTAGACAAATAAACATGCATGTCCTGCATGCTTGATAGCAATCCTCTGACTAATTAATGGGGTGTGCTGACAGATTCCAATGGGATTGCTGCTCATCTCTTGTTAGAATTAATGCCTGAGCTTAGGTGGCAGGACACCCCGCTGGGTTTTATTTTCAAGTTTATAAATGTTATCCCATACACATTTATTTGGCAAACAGTTGTATTACGAATGCTTGTGGGATCTCAACGTGACACTGTCTCTGTCACACCAGGCACAGCCAGCTCAACAGCAGGAGCTCAAGCGGAGCTAGGAAGTGGCTGACTGACAGTTCAGGACTCACATGGGATTTTGGAGATATTTTATTCTAGATTACGTGGGGGCAGAGAGGGTAGCTAGGCAAGCCTGTAGTCAGGTACTCCAGGCTTGATACTTAACTGTAGACGAACAGTAATCATGTCTCTGTACAAGGCACCAATGCTTACCTCCCATCTGAAGGAGCCTCAAAATCCCCTGTCTAAGGGGTACAGGCAGGATCTTTGTGGTGTTCCAAGTTTAGGCTCTAGGCCTTAAGAAATTACCTACTACAGAGAGAAGATAGCTGTCCAAAGTACCAGTACCAAACAAAGACACAGTTGTATTTAATTTGGATGCCAAGAAGTCCTTTCTGGAAGACAGAAGTATTTTTTAGTATCAGAAATCCAGTTGCAATGGACACAGAAATCATGACATTGCCAAACAATGAGTAATGGCAGTAAGCATTTGAAATTAACATAAGTATGATTTATGAAGTAGTGGTTTGAACTTTTAAGATGAGCCACACAGTGAAGGTGACACAGAGTTGAAACTGGGTGTGCCTTCTTAAAATAAAACATTCCTGCCCAGCCAGTGCAACCTGTGCTGCTTGTCAAGCCCCGTAGTGTACGCAAATGGCCATATCCTCCAGATATTTAAACGTGTATGTAATTTAACTCATGCATGTAACTGCTTTGGCTGTAATAGCAACTGTAGTAAACAGTTTGATTCACACCAGTATTTCTAGAACTGGTCCTAAAGTCCTGCTAAATTATTATGTTTGTTTCTTTTACTGAAAGTTTCTCTTTGCATGTTTCTATGTTTCTACTAGTTCAGTTTTGAAATTTTAGCTATATACTGCAAGTCTTCCAATAATACAAGTTTTATCCGAGTTTAAAAAAAAAAAAAAAAAAAAAAAAGGTGGGAGGTGGGTGCAGAGGAAGAAGACCTGGTCTTCCAGAGCCTGGTCTACTTGTCCATGTCTAAGTGCCTGGCACAAAATATAAAATTTTATAGCTAATTATTGTATTAAATTCCAAATACTTATTTTCTGTACGCTATTCCATCTTGTCAAGCCACTCACTGCGCAAAATAAAAATTAGTATTTTGCCAGATATGTCTGTCTCTCGACTAACCAAGTTTCAGATGATTCTTAGTTTCACATGAAGGCCTACTTTCAGTTTTAGGTTTTATGAATTTGTATATAATGAGTGGATATGGCATGATGGGGGTATGAATCACCGCAATGTTGTTTCTCTCCTGCCAGACAAGTGGAAAGAGAACAAATAGGCAAATAAATATTCCTGTGTCAATGCTAATGTTGACAGTTGCCTGGCTACTAATGACTGAAAAGAACCACATGAGCTAAACCCCAGTGGAAGCACAGGTGCAGCAGGTTGGTAAACTGATACATTAACCACAGTTGTGGGGGAAGCCCTGCCGAAGAAAACCTAAAAGCTAAGGAGGGGAAGGAGAGAGTTAATTAGGGAAGTGTTGATTCATGAGCTGGTTACCATACCCATCATCATTTTCAGGCTGGTGCTTCATTTATAGGATGGCTTGTTTTCTGTTTTTAGCCTTTTCCTCTGACAGGGAGGACTAATATATACAGTCTTCCTTTCTGAATCATCAACTTGGACTACATAATAAGTAGCTAGCCTCACCGATAGAGCCAAAGGTTTAAGAAAGGGAAAAGAAAAGAAAATAAGCATCTTCGTTAAACTGATCAGAATCTAAAGATTCATTAAGCTAGCTGTCCTACTGCTCTGCTTTATGTAGCACAAAGGACTGCTATCCAAAACAACCAAATTGAAGACAGGATGCTTAGTGCTGTACCAGCAGATGCTTGGAGAGGTACAGAAAAGGTAACCTTGGAAAATGAACTATGGCTTTTTCTTACAATTTATTGCAATTTCCTGACTGATTTAGGGAATCTGAAGAGCTACAATCTGTGTAAGGTGTTACAAAGCAGTAAACCAAGATGGGAAAGATACAGTAGAAAGAACTTCCTAGATAACTCCTCCTTGCTCTGCTCCTACCCACCTAAAAAACCCCAACCAAACAAAAAAAAACAAACAAAAAAAGCCACAAAACCAAAACAAGGCAGGCATAGCCCTACTATTAGATCACCATGCCAGCATTGGATCCTGTGACTGGCTGAGTACTACTTTATAAATATCCCAAATTCTGTATACTGACATGTTTTGGGGAATATTTACTTTGTGAAAACTTACTGGTTAAGTGGGGTGGGGTGCTGTAATGAAAAAGAAAAGGGGGGGGGGGAGGGGAGAAGGGGAGAACAGCTTGAAAAAGAGCTGTTTCTCCCACAAAAATTCAGAAGTAAATGAAAAAAACACAAACGAAACAAACAACAGTAAGAGGTCTGAGAGGCCAAGCAATCCACAGAACCACGGCAGGCTTAAAGAGTAACTTCCCCAGAGGTGGGAGAAGCATCTCACATAAGCAAAGCAGCACATGAGGACAGACCTGCTTTAATTACTATCAGTCTGCTGAAAAATCCTTCCTGCCTAAATGCCTTGCTCTACTTTTAAAACAAATTGTTCTTTGCTCTTATCATTAGTTTTGTCATATTTTCTGCTGACCACAGACTCTTTCATAGGGAAGAAAGACTGGGGGCAGAATTTGAATGGATGTGTGGGATGCGCATGGTTGATTCACAGGTTGCTGCCACTAATAGTGAAAGAATGAGGAACTCTACACAGAGGAGGTCAAGGCACCAGGCTGACGGTCCAAGAGCACTTGCACCACCCAGGAGTGCAGGTAGTTTGCTCTGGCAATGTACCACGGAATAGACTGAACTAAGCTATCCGCATGTGATGGTAGAGATAAACAGTAGCAGAACCAGTTTCCTGGCGAGTTATCTTCCCAGAAAGTAAAAAGTTCTAGACAGAAGCTCCATCTTCTTTTTGATAGAAAATAAAGTGCTTCTTCCACTTTGCCATATCCTCTTCAGGACACCAGCAAGGATTTTGTTGTTTGGTTTGGTTTTAAAACTAAAATTCTTCTCACAGTTCAAATTGCAGCTGATCAAATGGTTAAAGAGGGCTGTTTTGGAGGGGAGATATAAAGGGAAGGGAATAAGGGCAACATTGACAAAGTTGCATATACCCTGTGTGGCTGCACAGGTAACTTCCTTAAAACTAGGTATTAAAAAAAAAAAAAAGAAGCAGCATCCAGGACTCAAAGCATCCTCTATGTTTTGAGAAATTTAAATTTTGCTTGTATAAACATGGCAGGCTTTTGCCATGAAGAAAAAGGAAATAATCAACAGAGACAGGGTCAGAGAAAGAGGAAAAGGTCCCTACAGAGCAGCTCTGACATCACTGGAAGGGAACAGAGAGAGGGAGTCTGAGAAAGGGTGCAAGTGGACTGCAGTAGCTGCCACCCATCACATCTCAGACTCACCTGGCAATGTCACAGCAAGCCTAACTTTCTAGTGTGGCAACAGAATTTGAAGCAGGAACCAAGATTGTGCATTTGTTTCCCCATTTCTGGTCATGGCCCTTCACATAAAGCCAGTCATAGTTTTACAGGGCCTCCTCCCTACAGAAAAAAAAAAAAAAAGGTACTAAACAATAATTAAGTAAATAAATTGTTTTACATATTACATCCTAGGGATACAGAGGGTTGTTTTCTGGTATGCTGTATTTAAGACTTCAAAAAGCGTAATACACAACAAGGCACTATACAAAGGTTGAACATACTTCCCACAGTAATCCATTCATCAAAAGAAAATATCAAGCATCTAAAACAAATTGATATTGTATGAACTGCTCAATTTTTCTCAATTACAAAATTTCACTGTGTACAATATTCTTGCACAGTATGGAAGGCAACCTCATTGTGTAAATAGTGCTTGAAAGCCCTTTTATGAGCAGGACTGATACAAAGCAAGTGTTTTCACCTTGCTCCACAGCTTATAGAATAAAAAGGTAAATTAAATAAAGGTATTTTGATCTAAAACCACAAGGACTATCCCTGGAAACCAATGTGATTCTGCACCAACAAAACTGCTAAACCAACACTCAAATCCTTTCAGGAAAGCAAAAAGTAGTGTGATGCAAAAAGGGAGGGGAAAGCAATACAAATGACCTCAGGAGAGGCAGGGTGGGGGACCTAGGTACACACATAGACAGCTCAGTCACTAGTTTCAGTTACATGAAATCACCTAGCATACCATTCAGATACACATTTCAGGCCTAAAGATACTACATCAAAAGTACCTCCTTGGGTTCACAACTTGCATCTGTTCAAGACTCCAGGAGTGGGATTCTTTTGGTTGGGAGGTTTTTTTCCTTTCTCCCCTCTTCTCCTAGAACTACTGAGTCAGAATGAAAGCTCTGATCTTTGAGACCATTCAACTAATGTATAACAAGGAATACTGGTTTCCCACTTATACCTAACTTCTAGGGACAGAAGGCTTTGAGCATCTAGCCTGATCTGAAGTTTACAACTTTATTAAAGACACTTGTAAACTGGATGAACCTTTCAAAGATCTGAAGGAACGACAAGGGAAGGATGTTCCACTGCAACACTGGCTCACCCAGATTTAATCAAATTCATATCTATTTTCTACTGCTTTAAGACATAAGTAATTCAGAAGTGGGAAAGATGTTCATGATTGTATAAGACTGATCTACAGTGTTTCCACGTATTGAGAAAAACTTCATTCCTTTCCAGGATATCTAATCTAATGCTGTTTCAGTGAACTTAAACCTAATATATAACAATCCAACTGAAAACAAACCCAGTCCTTTAGCAAGTCTGAGTGCAGAAGATATACTCCTCTTACGACTTAAGAGGCACAACTTGGCTATTAAAGTGAGGTCCCCATCAGTAAAGACAAATACGTGGAAGAGTTGGTTTATGTAACTTAATGAATTTCACAAGTTCATGAAAAGTCACCTTTTTTTACTAACATGCCTCAAGGCAGCCTATGAACATCCCACACCATAGAAAACATAGCTGCGAAAACTCTTAAATAATTACAGCTTTGCCACAATTTGTAATTTCCTGCTATGGACTACTAAGAAAGAAGTGATTACTCATCAAAAAATTATAGTAACAGGCAAGATTTGGTCAAAGTTTTGCCTGCCTAGTTATTTATGTGTCAGCACTGATTCCTTGCGGCATGGCTGGCACAGGTAGAACTTCGCACTTTTTGGCTGCAAACTTCCTCTGCTAAAGGGCAATATTGTTACTTAAGCTCCTGCAGGCTTAGGGATTTGGTAAATACTGGGGGCAAAAAACCAAACAGCCTGTAAAGAGGGCAACAGAGCAAAGCACATGTTGCCCCCCTACCGTGTAATGCAGGCGGCAGCTGGAGCGCAGCGTAGGGGTACTTCTGTGCAGAGAGCAGCAACAACCTGATGCATGAGGTGCATTTTTTTTTTCTTTAATAACCAGTTCATGGTCTCAGAGCCAGAACCTAGACCGTGTATACCTACACGCCCCTATCTGAAGCCCATCAACAAAAGTTAGAGGTGCGGGGAAGGTAACACAGAGCGAGGGGAGGCTGGGCCAGGGCTCCCCGAAAACGGCCCGTCCTGCCCTTTACCTCCGGTGAAGTTCACAGCAGCCCCCAGGGCTGCATTACCGGCCATACTTCACTGTAATTGCTGTTGTGCTGAAAGAACGCAAGGTGCAGGTTATGGCATAAGCCGCCCACTCAGTCTGAAAAGTAATTAGGGCAGATGTTCATTAAAAACTTCCTAATGAGTCTGTTAACTTCATTGCCTTGCTCCAGCAAACTTTCTTACAGGTACGCAAGGCAAGTTACTAGAGAGCGAGCGAGGTGCCATCAGGGAAGAGCGCGGGGGCAAAGGAGAGAAAAAAAGGGACAAAAAGAAGGTCGGCGGGTGGAATTTCCCTGGCTCCGCAGGGGTATGAGGGCTCCCAGCCTCCAGGGTGAAGCCGAGCCCAGAGACAGCGGAGGATGGCTCCCGCGGCCGCCCGGGAGCCCACCGCCCACCGCAGCCCGGCTGCGGGCGCTGCCCTGCCCCGGGCCGGCCAGCCGCGCTCCGCCACAGCCGAGAGCCCCGTCTCGCCTCCTCGCCCGCCGCCCCCCGAGGCAGAGGCAGCCCCCGCCGCCGCGGGGACGGAGCCCACGACGCTCCGCCAGGACAGAGCAGCCGGGGACCCGCCCAACCGGCCGGGCACGCAGCCCGCTGCCCCCGCGCCTCCCACCTTCCGAAAGTAGCCGTCCTCCGCCGGCTCCGCCGCCTGGCAGCCACGGGGCGGCAGGGCGTCTGTCATCTCCGGGCACGCCAGCCGTTCCTCCGCCGCTGCTGCCAGCACCCGCGACCCTGCGGGAAATGTCGGCGCTTCCCCACGGCGCCGCCCGGCTCCACCTCCGGGGTGGTGGGGAGGAGCTGTCCCGCCCCAGAGCGCAGCCCCTCCGCCGCGCTGCCTGGCGGCCCTGCCGAGGTGCGGGCGGCGACCCCCGGGCCGCGCCCCGTGGCAGCCTCGCAGCCCCCGGGGGGGCGGGTGAGGTGCCCCCGGTGCCCAGCCGGGCGGCGGCTACGGCTGACTGGAAGGGCTCGGCCCGCTCCTCCTCGGCCTGCCGGCGGGGCTTTGCCGAACCGTGGCGGAGCCTCGTTGGCCGTCCCGGAGGCACCGCTCGCCTCTTGCCGCTTCCTCACGGCCTTACTCCGCCGGGGCCACGGGGCCGCCGCCGGCTCGGCCCGAGGCCCGGTGCCCGCTCCTCCGGGAGCGGGGCTCCCCAAAGGTGGGCTTTGCCGTGTGGTGGGGCCGGGGCACGGCTCGCCGGCCTGGCCTCTTCCCCGGCCGGCGGGGAGCCCCCAGCGCCCGCACCCTTGGAGGGGGGAGAGCTCCCAGAGCCCGGGAGAGCTCCCAGAGCCCGGGAGAGCTCCCAGAGCCCGGGAGAGCTCCCAGAGCCCGGGGAGCTGAGGCGGCTCCGGCCCTGGCCCCCGGTAAGAGCAACAGCATCTCGGTGAAAAGCAGGACTGGCCCCGGCTCCGGCAAACTGCCGTGGGGTCAGCCCCAGCACTGCCCGAGCCTGCAGCGCCCGCACCGAACACCTCCTGGCTGAGCCATGCCGCGGTGTCACCAGCTTCGCGAAGGTTGACACGGGACGCTCGTGTAAGGAAACTGCCAGCGCTGGTTCCTAACGCTAGCCAGAGCTAACCTACAGAGCAATGCGGGCATTCAGCACTGAAGACGCGATACCGTAAAATACTTAAATCGATATTACCAAAGTTGTCTTTCCCCACCCTACCCTTTCTCTTTTTTCATCTTTCTTAGAAGCATGGTCTAGTTGTGTCAGGAAAAAAATCTGCAGAGACAACATTTCCTTATCAACAGAAAATTATCTTTGGAATTACATCCTTTACTGAAACTTTCTTTGAAATCGCCAATGTCTCTGGAGAGTTGTGCAGAGCAGCCTGGTTAAACTGTCTACTGCCTGTTTTTTAGGAAGAAGACTAGAGTCAGCAGCTCAGGAATCCAAAGATCTGCTTCTCTCTCTCTTAAAGTCAGCTGAATTATGTTCTTCGGAATTTTGTTTACTCTTACCCCAGTACTTTTCCCTTTTTTTCAACAATTCTAAAGATATTGGATGAATGTATCAAACTATACATTAAATAGAAACAGGTAAAAGTGGGAAAGCAGTTTAACTTGCTCCTATTTCTATTGAGAGGGTGTAAAAAATGTTTTACATTATTTTTATGCTATTAGGAGATGTACTTACGTGCCAAATTAAAAAGGATTCTAAAATCAAATCTTGCAAATCAGTCTAAAACTCCAGTGCAATACATATAAATTAGTTTAGGTTAATATAAACGAGAGATACATGAGTAATTTGCCACGCTGATACAATCTGGCAATTAAAACAGTATTAATATGATCGTCTGGGGAGTTTGCAGGGCTTTCACTGGATTTACTGAAAAGTGATCTCATTGAAAGGCTGCAGCTATTACTCCAAATAAAGTCCTAAGAGTTTATAGCCAGGTCAAAGGGTCAGGCAGTGAACAACATGACACGAGTGACTACTATCATGGTTATGCATAAAACACAAATTTCCAAAAGTTTCTGCACACTACAACACCACAAATAACTTCTAATATATCTAGGTGACAAAGAAAAGCCTTTCTGCCTTGCTGGTGGATTCTTTGAATAAAGCAAAGTCAGTGCTACACACAGCAAATTTCTACAGCTAATTCAGGAGAGTCCAAGATAGCTCTTACAGGCTTCCTCCTCCATCTTTAGTGTCCTAGGTATATCACCCCACGCTCTCACAGCTGCCACATTAGACTGTGCCTTCCCCTCTGTTCGGTAAAGGGTACCTCAACCTGACTGCATTAGAACTGATACCGTATTTCTTAAGTCTCTGTATGTTTTGTCTGCATATGGTGAATATGGTTTTTTGCAAAAGGCACACGTTGATTGTATGGTCTCAGTAGCGAAGGCTGAGCTGTGTAATCACTGGGTAGGAGTGCTCCCTGACTCTGGAATGTAAATTGCAGCTTAGAACATTCCAAAACCTGATTTACCCTCAGAAAAACATGTCCCTGGCTTCTCACCAGTTGGTTAAACATCTTGTCTCCAGTAGCTCTTAAGTTGCTATTAGAATTCCTAAATAGAAGTGGGTTCATACCACAAACTTTCTCACAGTTATATTAATCAGAAAGTTTGGTTTGCTGCATTGTAAAGATTAATAACAGGCTAGGAATCTGGAATGCATGCGCTCAGAAAAAGAGGCATATAGTATAGATGCAGATGTTTAGTTGAAATTTAATATTAGGAGAGAGAAAATTCAGTGATCTGGTGCACTGGACGTGGCATTATCTCTGAGAAAGCATCAAATGCTTAAGAATTTGCATCCAAAGAAGATCAGTATGTTGTGCCTGAAGTAATGAATCTTATCTCTGTGTCACATCTCTCTTTGTTTTAGGCTTTATGCATCTTCACAGATAAACCAGCCAGGTGACCCAAACAATGACCACAATGAAAACAGGCACAGAATGGCAGAGCTTGAGTTGTTCCAGATTTTGTCCCATGATACCAAAAGGTAAGAGGGACCAGAATTTGAACACCCTGGCCACAGACACACAATAGTATATATGATATACAAGTGCATTATGCCATATGTATGGTATATACCATGTATATATGCACATTATGTGCTGTATTTCAGTTATGTTTCTGTCCTTCCACTTGCTTAGTCAATTCTGTACTTCTCCCCTTCCCCCATCTTAAAAAAAATATATGAATATATGAAATTCCATCTTTAGCCTTCTCTTCGACCACTAGGAAATGGTCTCAGTTTGGGAAATTAATTTCCTGCTGGGACAGCTGTTGATGCACTGTTACATACTGAAGATAAGAATCTGCTTTGACTTAGGACAGGTGCTGCTCTCTGGAATGAGAATGAGGGTTTTTTGGTGATTTTACAGACCTTGGGGCTGTAGGATGGTAACAAGTGCCTGCCTCAAAGACAGCTTTTGTCCTGGAGAGACAGAGGCTTATCAGTAAAAAAGCACATTAGAATGATACTGTATGAAGGGAGAAGTATGCATCAACTCCTGCTGTTTCTCAGGGTAGGTTCTTGAATTCTGAACCTGCCACATAGTTATATGTTTCTCTGCCTATTGGAGGCTCTGAATATTAAACTTCTGTTCTGAGCAGAAACACAAAGATTTAGTCAGTAACCCTGGCAACCTGTAGCTTTGTGGTCAATGAATTCACATGCAGCAGTTAGTCAAGTTAGTATCATTCTTTATTTCTGAAGATTGCAGTTCTTAATGAGTAAATGTCTGGCTACTGTAGGGAAGTTTTAGGTGAGGAGAGAGGAAAAGTGATCATAGGTTGATCCCCCCCCCGCTTTCAAGTATGCATTTGGGGAAAAAAAAAAAAGAAAAGAGATTGAGAATGGCAAAACCAGGGCATGGGGACACAGTAGCAATAATGATGTGAATCTGCTTTCAGTCTGTTGTAAGTTTACAAGATGCAGGAGATTTTCAAGTTAAAAAAGTTTGAGAGTAAAGAACAGGAAGGTGCTCTCATGAACAAAAGTTCTTCTGCATTTTATGACAGATGAATTGAAAAGTGACCAGACAGGAACTGCAAGTAAGAAGTGCCAGTAGAAGATTTCCTTACCAAGAAATTTACTGAGCAATCGCAAAATGGTATAAAAACGGTACATAAACTCAGTTATAAGGGCTTTGGATGGCCATGATATGGTTGGCTATAGATACAGTTTTTCACTGCTTCTTTAAGTGAAGTGTGGGACATCTGTTAACTGCAGCTTTATCTTCAGTGAAAAGAAGAAAGCTAATATGCTTTGCCTATTCTACTGTGAGATGACGGTGTAAACAAGACATTGCAGTTTCAGTGGGAATTAAGAATGTAAGGCCAAACATGGGCAAAATGATTATCACCACTTTTCCCAGATAATGCCTTGCCTTTAGCTGAGATCCATAGATAAAAGTGTGCTTAAGGACAATATTTGTTATCTTGTTTGTTTGTTCACTGTTTTTAAAATCAAAAATTAGCACTTTGTAGAGGCTAAAACAACGCCTCAGGGTCTGTACTTCATGTGTCTGTTTTGTCAACTCATACAGTAGCCATGTGTTGGCAGGAAAAATATTTGGGTGAATATTCCCACTGAATGCAAGATAAGGCAGAGATGAAGTCAAGCTGTTTCTCTCTTTCTGGTGTGTTTTGAAAAATAAAAAGATAGTATATTTAATATTGTATTTTTATACCTCCTGTACTTACGTTTTCTGTTTTTCTTTAACATGTTTTTAACATCCCTGTAAATGAATCAAATGTTTGCTTCCTTCTTTTATATATTGGTTATGCTGCTTTCACTCTGAAGTTCCAGTGACTCACATAACTTAAAACGACTCAGCAAAAAGTTACCTATTTCAAGAACTAGTTTTAAAGAATGCAACAAAAGATACAAGAAGATACTTCTATAGTTGACTGTCTTGAGGAACTAATTCAGAAACAGAGGTTGAAAATGTTTTGGAAGACTAAAGCCTGAAGTCCATCTATGGCTTAAGGACTCGATATGTACTGGCAAGTACGTGAGTTTTCATTAAAAAATGTTGATTTTTTTTTTCACCAGACAAATAACTAAAAAAAATATTTTAAACAAAAGTTCTCCAGACCTACTAATATTTTAGTTTCATTACAATTATCAAAAGATAATGGAATTTTTGTCTTATTTAACAGCTACAAATAGCAATTGTCACCTCGTTTAACAATTGTTTACAAGAGATAGTTTACTGTGGAGAAGGAAATACCACTGGGATGCAAAAGTAACTCTAATCTGATAAAAGCCTTAGAGGGGAAAAACTTCAATATTTGATTACCTCAGCTCTTTGAACCTAACAGACAAGACACTCAAAAGATTTTCTGTTAACATTGTGCAAAAAAGGTTTGTTTAAGCCTGCTTGTTAAGTCAAAGTCACACAGAATTGACTATTCAAGAACAATTATTTCCTAAGCAAAGAGAAACAGCAACTATGTTAACAACTCATTTCGCCACTATATGCTCTAGCTAATGCTTACTAATTAGTAATGATGAGAAAAGAAGTAGATAAATGTCTGTGGCTTCTACTATATTGTTTTTAAGCGAATGAGAGACCAAAATTAAACAGAGTACTCCCTATTTGCATGGAATCGTATAAATATTTCCTATGGAAACCTGAAACCACATGAAACTCCGGTAGTTTCACTTTGAGAAACCACTTCTGTGTATACAAACACAAATAACTGGATTAGACAATACGCTACTAAACTTGCAGAAGTCTTATCTGTTAAGGGCAGGAATGTCTCAAGACTGTGTTTTCATTTATTTTCAAGGATTTCAAGGAACTGGTGATACTTGCTTACAAAAGTTGTAGATTGATAAAATTGATCTTCAGTGCAAAATGAACTGTTTTTTTTGTTCGGGTCTGCAGTGATTTGGATTTTTATTTAAGATTTATAATACATTGTGCTTGTACCAAGTCTGAGTATTAAGGTGACACGTAAGCTTGAGAAAGCAAATTAGTCAACACCCACAAAGGATTTTCTAATATATAACACTGGCAATTAAAATCCTGATTTTGAACACTGGGTCTTACAGGTGAATCCTTATTCTTACATGGCCTTTGTATAAAATATATGCAGTAAAAGTTTCTGTAATGACATAAGACTCCCTAAAGAGGTGCAGAGATACCTGAAAGCGTAAAAGGTATAAAGCTCTTCTAGCAAAGGTTTGCAAGCAGACATCTGCACCGCCTCCTGCACACGTCCTTGTTGAACAGCTCACAGAACAACGTGGTTTACCAAATTTCGCCATGTGTCCGCTAAAAACTGGAATTCAATTAAATCCACGCCACCCTTGGTCGTATTGATTCAGGGTGGTGTTCGCTTTGCACCTTGATTTAGATAAAACGTCTGCCTCACAGCGTTTCTGCTGGCCTGGCCCTGGCCCTGAGGTGCCTGGTGAGCGGGCCCGGCCGGTGCGTTGCGCGTCCTGAGGCAGCCGAGCGGGTGGCCATCATTTTTTAATTACCTTGCCATTTTCTAGCGTTATTATTTTTTAAAGACACCGAACAACGTTTCGGACCATTGATACGGAGCAGCACGCGACAGCATTTTCCATAATTCTTCAGAGTTCTGCGGACCGAAAGGGCCGGCCGGAGCCACCGAGCGTGCCGGGGTTTGTGACCTCTTAAACCGACGCCGGCCGCGCTGGAGGGGCAGAGACAGGCACCGGCTCCGCTCTCGGCCGTGCCTGCCCCGTTGTACCGAAGCTGCTCGCAGAAGATGTGCCGGGGACCGAGAGGGGTCCTCGCTGCCACAGCGGAGGCGGCTGAGGCGAGCGGCGGAGGGACGCCCCCGTTCCCGCGCCCGCGCTCGGGGGCCAGGCCCGCCGCTGCGCCCCGCCTCCCGCACGTGACGCAGCGCTGCCGTGCGTGAGCCGCCGTCGCGGCAAGATGGCGGCGGCGGCGGAGTCCGGTGACAGCGAGGAGGAGGATCTGGCGAGCTACGGCACCGCGCTGCAGCCCCTGCAGGAGGGTAAGGGGTCTCCGGGGAGCTCGGCTGCTCCCCCTCGGTACTTCCGCCGTGCGGCGCGGGCGGGGAGGCCTGAGGGCACCCGGCGTGAGGCGCTGGGGCGTCCCGGGGCTGCTGTCCGCCTCCTTATGGCCTTGGCTCCGGGAAAGCTGCGGCGTGTGGGCCCGGCGCGACCTGCTTCCCCCTCCTCCTGCTGCCGTGGGGCGTGGGGGTAGCCCTGGCAGCCCTGCCGGAGGGCTGGGGGCGGCGGCCCTGGGCGGGGGGCTGCGGGGTGAGGCGGCCGGTGAGGGGAGGGCAGGCTTCCCGAGGCAAGGAGAGGCCCCCCCAGCACTGCGACTGGGGGCCTGGGGCGCCCCAGGGTTTGTGCTGGCTCTGTTGGGTTGGAGCTGGGGGCCCGTCCTTCTCATCTTCCCCTGAGCCTCAAAAAGAAAAGCAGCATTCAGGTATAACTGCTGAAATGTATGTGGCTATACTGTGTGAACGTCCTACACCTGCCTTCGTGGGACAGACTTGGCATCGTCCAAAGACTGCTGGACAGCTGTGACTCCTGAGTCTGTGCTGCTTAATTCATAGAAATATTACAAAAAAGGTGCAGATGTTCATGTTTAAGTCGATAGCTTTTGTGTTTTGTTTCAGTTTTGGACACTTAGGATGTGGTGTAACTTCTCAACACAATTCGTTAAACGATGCAAACCCCTGACAGGATCGCATACTAAAAGCAACTAAACTGAAAACATCCTTTCACAGGAAAAAAGGTGTTCTCAGAACTTCGTAGTATTTAGGATTTGTGTTTGAACTCTTCATGCTTTTATTTTGGCAGGTTACAACAGCAGTGTAAACAAATACATAAAGTAGGGTGGGAATAAATGTAAACTGCTGATGCTTTCCATTTCAGGGTGGCTGCACTGTTTGATCCAGTTCTTAATTGCAAGGGAGAAATGGCATCTGGAGCAAGTGGGGAGTCTGTTCTTTATGCAGTGTTGTGACTTAGTTTCTGATTTATCTGATTGCAGGCGAACGAATTAAAAAGCCAGTTCCTCTTCAAGAACAGACTGTTAAAGATGCAAAGGGACGGTATCAGCGTTTCCATGGAGCATTTACTGGTGGTTTCTCTGCTGGTTACTTTAACACTGTTGGCACGAAGGAAGGTTGGATACTTTTCTGTCTTCTGGAAAGGGTTAATCGATTACCGTAATTTGGTGTTAGTCGTTAATAGTTAATAGTCGTTAAGCATTTTTTTCCTGCTATTCATTATACTGTAAATAGTTGAAACAGTATTGTTGAAGTTATTTCCCCTTGAGTTTTTGGACTGCAGTTTTACAAATGTTCCCTTGATGTGTGTCTTTAAGGTGTGAAGTTGAAATATTTGACTTGTTTTCCAATATTATGTGGCAGTTTACAGTACCTTACTTAAATATCTACTTTCTTTAAAGGATGGACTCCTTCAGCGTTTGTATCATCAAGGCAGAAGAGAGCAGACAGAACCGTTCTTGGACCAGAAGACTTCATGGATGAAGAGGTAAATCTAGAAGGGAATACAAATATTTTGGAAGTAGTTGCCATGACAGCAGGTTTTTCAGGCAATTAAATCTTGTAAAGAACTTAGCAAAAATGGAAGTAACTTTTAAATTACTTATTGTATACTGTGTTATACTACTAGGAACATCCTATAGGATGTTTTAGATTCACTTAGGAAGCTCCTGTAACTTCAATATTCGCCCTCTCCCCTCCGAACTCAACTCATTCACTTGATCAGAAAATACAAATACTTTTGAAGCAGTTTAGAATATGACCATTCCAGTTTTTGAAAAAGTAACTGTATAAATGGCTTGAAAAATTTAGTCATTGAGGGTCATACCCTGTTTTCTTACCTTTACCATTACAGTAAGCAAGCATTTGAAGGAAACATATTTTTAACCTATATTTTCCATTTTGTCTGTATTTTCCAGGATCTTAGTGAATTTGGGATAGCACCAAAAGATATTACAACCACAGATGATTTTGCATCCAAAGCTAAAGACAGAATAAAAGAGAAAGCTAGACAGATTGCAGGAGTAGTTGCTGCCATTCCAGGAACCACTGCATTTGATGATTTAATAGGACCATCAAAGTAAGTAAATTTAAATAAAACGTAACCAAACAATGCCTTTCGCTTAGAAGTGTTGTGGTTAGAAAAGTAATGTTTGACCACAATAATCCATGAAAGAGACTGGAAAAACTGCAGTGTTAGACTTTCTAACTGGCCTCCACCTGGATTTCTGTTTTGTATCCGCAGACTTGTACCAGGTCAACATTTACAAACTGGGATGTAATGTATATGCAAATGTTGATAACACTCAGATTTTATTTTAAAGTAGGGTATAAAACCATAATTTTGAACCTTATATATGTCTATTATTTGTCAATAAATACTAAAGATGTGGTTTGAGGTAACTTTTTTTTCCTTTTGTTTTCTTCTTAGAATAACAGTTGGGGTTGAACTGTTACGGAAAATGGGCTGGAAAGAAGGACAAGGAATCGGACCGCGTGTGAAAAGAAAGCCGTGCAGGCAGAAACCTGGTAAGTTGAGTGAAGCTCCTGAACTCATTAATAGAAAGTTAGCATTCATACATTTTATTAGAAAGTTAATTTTAAAACCTTCTTTTATTTGGTCTGTTTCTGCAATCTTAGAGTTATATAATAAAGAATTGTAATTTAATATGCTGCTACTGTGTCTTTTACAGACCCTGCGGTGAAAATATATGGTTGTGCGTTACCACCTGGACTGTCTGAGGGTTCTGAGGTATTAAACAGACAAAAGTTTGTTGCCTTGTGTAAGAATGTGTGTTAACACACATTCTTAAAAAACAACTTCTTTGATGTTGTTGAACAGTATTTTAATATGCAGTTCCAAGTTTTGGTAGAAGTATTTATAGTTACTATGTTTATTGTGAAGAAAAATTTTAATGTAACTAAATGTATTCTTTTGCTACCTAAGCAGATGTAGTTCGTACATATTTTCATATATAATTTAACGCAAATTTGCCTAGTCTCACATTAACTAAATACTGTAAAAGCTCAACATAAAAACGTTGTAGTCATATTTGCTGTTATATACTTTTATTTTGTACAAGGATGAAGAGGATGAGTACCAGCCAGAGAATGTGACGTTTGCACCAAAAGATGTAATGCCTGTAGATTTGACACCAAAAGAGAATGTCCATGGACTTGGCTACAAGGGTTTGGACCCCTCACAAGCTTTGTTTGGTGTATCTGGAAGAGAACACCTGAATCTTTTCACAGGTGGTTCCGAAGACACAAGCAATTTACTTGGTGATCTGAGACACAATAAAGGAAGAAAACTAGGTATTACAGGTCAGGTAAGGACGTTTCTAATGCATTTTATTATTAGTGGAATAAAATTAATTTTTTTTTCTTTTGTGGAATCTTAAGTGTGGTTTGAAAAGAGGATTGTTTTGGTTTTTTACTTAAGATGTGGGCAGATCCTTAGAACTATTACATACCTTTGTTTATCAATATTGTTAGAGAACTGTAGAATACCTCTCTCTGGGTGGAGAAAATTCTTGTGTTTCTTTGATTAGAGAAAATTAATATTCAATATATTCTTCGTTTACATTTTTTGGTCAATTTTACTTTTAGTATTGTTGAATCTGTCAGAGGTTTTCCTGTACTCTATGGTATTTGTAGTTCTTATGTAGAAGCACTGTCAATTTATATTTCTGGGAATTATACTGGTTTAATTTTCATGCCAATTTACTGTTTTTTTTCTTTTGAGAACTTAATCTACTCTTAGACAGCAAATGTTACCTTGTGGAATTAGGCTGCTGTCCTCATCCTGTACAGACCAAACTCACTGTCCCTCCCTGTCAAGGGAGTGGAATATATGTGCTTTTGTTTTCAGTGAGGTTTTCTCTTCACACACATCCCCCCCACTAGTTGGTAGCATCTTTTTTTTTTCTTTTTTGGTGAAGCTGTATGTTTTTCCCAGTGTATATATATGTATACTGGACATCTTGTATAGATGGATAGATCCACGTGTAGATGTATTCTAATATGTGACTCAAAAGTATTATTCTTACACTTCGGAATTGTCATTATTTTTATCTGAAATATTTCAGGCGTTTGGTGTAGGAGCTTTGGAGGAGGAGGACGATGATATTTATGCAACTGAAACACTGTCAAAATACGATACAATTCTAAAAGATGAGGAACCTGGAGATGGCTTGTATGGCTGGACAGCGCCTAAGCAGTATAAATCCAAAAAAAGTAAGAACTGTAGTTCTGTCTAAAGAGCTGGTATAATTTATATGGCGGGAAAAAAAATCACATAAGTGTAGTCTCTATTTTCCAAATATTTTAATTTTCAGCAGACTGGTATCTTCTAGCCCTGATACCTGAAGCTTCCATCTGGTCTTCCTTCTGTATTGAAGTGTCCAGACCTGGAAATGATTTCTGAAATATTTTATCTTGATACCAGTTTATTTTTAGTGCAACTTCTAAGTGCATTAATACTGCAGTGATTTCTAGAGCACTGGCTGATGTTAGTTGCACACAGTTCATGTCACTCATGATGTTAGATGTGCACGGTAGCGATACTATTGCCTCACTATTAGCCTTGATCATCCTACAGCGATCTCTCTGGTCATAGTTTTTTAGCTGTATAATACTAATCCAAATTTAGAACCCTTAATTTTAAATGAAAGGCAGTGAAGACAAAGAACCACTATTACGCTCCATGAAATATATTGAAAAATGGAAAATATTCAGAAAAAATGCTTTTTGCCAAACCTACATGTTTTAAATATTGACTAACTGTATGGTCATTTTGTAGAGTCTGAAAGAGAAGTTAAATATATAGGCAAAATCTTGGATGGTTTTTCCCTGGCATCAAAATCATCAACTCCAACCAAGGTAAGCAGATCCTGGTATTTTTGTGTTAAGAGTAACATCATCAAATTGACATGTGAGCTGTATGGACTTTACTGTTGCTCAGTGTGTTTTATGTTCTTAGAAATAAAAGTTTTAGTCAGCAATAAAGACCACTGAATGAGCAAAATTATAGCGTTGGAGGCTATTCAGTACAAACCTAAAATTTGTCAGACTACTGGATGTAGTCTTACTATTTAAACTTTGCCTATGTACTGGCTTTGAACAAATGCCTTCCACACTGTCCACTGTTACTTGGCATAAAGTTGGAGGAAGGGTTTGATTTAACTTTGAAATAATAATAAAAAAAGCATACATCTTTTGCTTCTAGATCTTTCAGATGTAACATTCGGTTTTCTGTAAAAATCAGGCCCAGTGTTTCATTGACTTCATTGTTGTGGTGACAAGTTAGTTTGTTAGCCCTGTTCTCAGATTTGCATAATGTATGATATATATATATGCATAAATTAGAATGGCAAACATAATTGTGTGACATGGTCCTCCTTCTAATGAAGAAAAAGGAAAAGCATTTAAACATTTGTGTGGTATATAAAATTGCATTGTATAGGAGACACAGGGATAACCTTTGAAGTAACAGCTTGAATGAAGAACATGGGGGGGGAAAAGGCTTTGAAAGATGTTAAAATACAGTAAGCACAGAAATACTCAATAGCCCAATTAATTAATCGACTCATGTAACTTCTGCTTAAAAAAAATGTAATTATTAAGCAATACCAAGAGCAGTTTCTCAAATAAATGCATATTAAGCCTCTTGTTAATTTTGCTGCAGCTTGATGTGCATGTTTTCCTATTTTTCATTATCTTTACTTATTAACAGTATAACAGTTTGTTCCCAAAGTTTGTACTATGATGCCACTTATTGGTTGGGTCTAAAAGAATCTCTTTCTACAGCTAAGATATAAATTGAGGAATTTTTAGATTGAGGTGACTTTTTCTGAAGCACATTTGTAATTGTTAAATACAAAGTTGTATCTCTTGGTGGATTTTTTTGTTCTATAACACCACCCCTACCACCACCCCTCAAGATTTATCGACCACCTGACCTGCCACGAAATTACAGACCAATCCATTACTTTCGACCTGTGATAGCAGCTGGAAATGAAAACAGCCGTTTACAGAAGGCATTAGAGGAATCGACTGGAAAACTTGAGAGTAACATGACGCAGCAAGGCAGGCATGCTTTGAATGCATCTCAGAGGAGGGAACAACTAGGAGAGACTAGTCTAAAAGGTATTGATACATGTGACCACACCTTTGCTTGTGTTTCAGGTCCTCTGTTTATGTAACAGTAAAAATTTGGTCTAGCCTTGAACACTTATTTTCTAATATAAACATACTAAATCTAGTTGGCTTAGCTAGAACACCCTTACCATTGTTCAGTTTCATCTCAACAAATGAATTGTTGACATATCTGCCTGTATTTCCATTTACTTAAATCTTTTACAAAGAAAATGTAGGTGTGGGATTGTTCTGTTGTGGTGTTTAGGGGGTTCCCCCCCCCTTTTTTTTAAATTTTTTTGTGGCCTTGTTATGAATTTTGTTATATAGTAGGCTGTGAGGTTGAGGTTTTTTACTGGAAAATGGGGTTTCAGTGAAATACATGCAAATTCACTGAAGGTAATTTGCAAATGTGCTTCACATTTGTATCTACAATAGTAAATTTTACAAAGTAATATGTAAACATGTGGTAAATAGCATAAAAGATGCAGTAGTGGCCAAATTTTTGTCTGCCATCTCTGCCATTTTACTTTTTATTGCTGCTTAAGAGTATTTTCTTTGAATGTGTATGTGTAGTGGTAGGCTTTTTTCCTCTGCTAAAGTGGCAGAAATAGTTTTAGTAATTTTTCATTTCTATGTCTCTTAATGCTTTTTTTGGTTTTAGGTCCAGCTCCTTCCGTTTTGGAATATCTGTCTGAGAAAGATAGAGAAAGACTCAAAGAAGTGAAACGAGCATCTGAACAACAAATGAAAGCAAAAGTAGTGCCTCAGCAGTCACGAAATAGCAGATTCCAGCCAGCCTCCCCAGATGATGCTTCTCGCAAATGGCAAATGTTGTTGGGGGGACAGTTAGCAAATGCTGGTTCTAGTGACTTCAAACCATTTGCAAGAAATCCAGAAAAACAAAAGAGATATGAAAGTTTTGTGAAAAGTCTTAAGCAAGGAGAAAAAGGTAACTGAAGATACTAAGCCTGGCATTTAAATTTTTCTCTGAAACTGTATTTTTTGATTTTTTTTTTCCCTGCCCTTTTTTTCCTGATGTATTTTATGTTCACTGTGAATTCTCTTCCTGAATTCCACAACATTTGTCCCTCTACTTCTTTTAAGGGCCAATGTTAAAATACATTTTTACTGATAACGTAACTTTATTGACTTCAGCAAAACTACTCAGTAATTTAAGTGTTAGCAAGGCTCGATTTTAGGCATGACATTTCATGCTTTTAATTGCCTGGGTTTGCCTTCTTCCATTTGCCAAAGTAGACTTCAGCTTTGGTCAGTATCATGAACTATTCATGGAACAAGTATTTTCATTTAGCTTGTTTCTCTCTGAGGAGTAAACCTGACAGATCCTGTAGAGGCAGAAAGATTATCGGGTCACAGTAGAATGACAGGAAAAATAAAAAGAAAACCCATATCCTGCACTTCCAGAGGAGGTAAGGGTCCTAAAGTGAAGTAGTTCACGCTTGTCAAAGCTTGTATTAAGTGTCCCTTGGATGCTCAAACTGCCACTTTCACTTATGTTCTTCTCAGAAGAATTTATGGCTGTAAAATCACAGCATACACGCAGAGCTCTTACTCAAAACCAAAAAAACCCAGCTCCCTTCATCTCTTGTCATTCTGTTTCAGTCTCTTTCCTTTTTGTTTAGTTTTTTGCTATTAAGTGACAACGCAGTGCATCTTGCGTTAAAACACGTACTTATGATGCCTTGTGGTGAGTTTCCCAATGCTATGATACTAGTGTAAGGCATAAAATGCTGAAATTTGGGCTAGGGAGATCATCAGCAGCAGGTGAATCCCAGATTGCCTTAAAATTTAAAAAATTAAGTTTTTTTTGTTTTAAATTGTAAAATACAAAGGGGCTATTAGGGAAAGGGCACCAGCAAATTCTTTTTGCAGAGGAAAAGGGTATAGTTTCAGGTAGAAAACCTGGCTTTGTTATTTTCAGTTTTCTTTTTTAATAATCCTTTTCACTGTATGGAAAGAGATTTCCTGGTCAATAGCCTTTTCTGGTTATTGCATTTTGAGACAGACTACTTGAGCTTTGAACCCATAGTTCCTCTGTTCAGGACTGGGATTTTCCTTGTGTAAATGTGAGTATCCTCTTATGACTGTAAGTGCCTCATTAGTCATAATGATGAAAATGCAGAAGTATTTTAATAACTTGAATGATTAAGATTCTGTTTGTATGAGTCTTTGCTTGGCTGGTGTTATTTCTTGTTCCTTCTGGGACCAAATGTAACCCCCTTGCTTCAAACAGGATCTGTGTTCTTCACAAAAACCTGTGTCCAAATTCTGTATTTCAGTGGACACTTTATATACCAGAAAGGCCCTTGAAGTTACCAAAGCCTGGCAAGGCTTACTCACTGGTTAACCTTTTTGTTCTTTGTTTGGTTATTTGATAAAGCTTTGGATTACACTTGTTGTTTTAAACACCTATTAAATACATACGGTGTTTTGAACCTCTCTTAGAGGGCGATGAGTAAGGAGTCAGCATTACAAGTAAAATTATTTAAAATTTTTATTTTGCATTTGGCAAATGCTGTTGTTCTTGCTGTCTTGAAGAAGTACCTCCCCTTATCGGGGAATAACACAGTTGAGGTTAATACTATCCTTAAACTAAATACTTGGAAGGATGTTTGCTTATTAGTCTTTTTGTTTGAAAAGCATCGGACCGAAGTAAGCCGTAATCTCTGCTAAGCATTTCTCTCCTTATCTTATAGTAGATACATTGGAGCATTATTTAGACCCGAACATGACAGAATGGGAGCGAGGAAGAGAACAAGAGGAGTTCTTCCGTGCAGCAATGTTCTACAAATCCTCAAATTCAACACTGTCATCCAGGTTTACCCGGGCTAAATATGAAGATGATGTTGACAAAGTTGAAGTTCCTCGGGACCAAGAGGTGTGTGCTTGTTGCTTAACCCTGATTTTCAAAATTCTTTCTTTAAAACTCTTTTGTAGAAATGAAGTCAGTGTTTTGTTGTCCTTTTGTTTAGTAAACTTTTGAATCAAAACACTTGCTGCATACAAAGCAGTGGTTTGCTAAACTACAAATACTTATGTTCCTGTCCTGTTCTTAAGTCTTATAACAGTAATAGTCAATTCAGTAAGTTGTTACTTATTTAGCAGCTATAAATGTTTGACTTTTTCAGAATGATATTGATGATAAGGAAACTGCTGTGAAGATGAAGATGTTTGGCAAACTCACAAGAGACAAGTTTGAATGGCATCCTGAAAAGCTGTTGTGTAAAAGATTTAATGTTCCTGATCCATATCCTGAGTAAGATGATTGATACTGATATTTTTAATGCTTTTTGAAAATTTAGAGTCTGTCATTTGCTTGTGGAAAATCTGACTTGATGTTTTCTTCTTGTGTCATAATAGAGGTAATATAAACTGCCTAATTTTTTATTTGCCTCATTAAACATGGTGACCTCTCACAAAATATTATTCATTTTAAGGACTGCTGTAGGTGTTTCAGCTTGTTGTAGATAATTTGAAGCCTTTTCTGTGTTGAGAACAATAATCAACAAATTCTTTTATTTCCCTCTAGTTCTTCCATTGTTGGGTTACCAAAAGTGAAACGAGACAAGTATTCTGTGTTTAATTTCTTAACTGTGCCTGAGCCCACCACATCTGTAACTCAAGCAACAAATGAAAAAATCCAACAGAATAACAGTCTCAACAGTAAGTTTGTTGTTACTTTATTCATTTAGCTAGAAATGAGATAATAGTACAGGAAAAGCATATCTTTGTTATGGAGAATTTATCCACCTGATGTATTATTTTTTTTATTAAAAAACCCCAAATAAATCAAAAATACATTCAGTGGCATAAAAACTGAAGTCCGTGATGATAATTTCTTCTACCTAGAAGACCTTTATAAGTCAGATATTCATTAGAAAGATTTTAAAAATGTCTAACTATACTGAAGAAGCAGAGTAATTTCAAATCAAGTAGGCCGTGAAATGCAGGATAGTTTGGCATGCAACTGATTTGAATGTTTGGGATGTTCTTAGAACCAAAGAAGCCTTCAAGATGGGATGTGTCAGATAAAGAGAAGGAGAAAAAAGATTCTATCAGCGAGTTCATTAGTCTTGCTAGATCAAAAGCTGATGTTCAGCAGCAGCCACCAGTGCCAGCAACGGAAGAATGTGGAACTGGGCCGAGTGAAACTCTTCCCGCTGAGGTGAGTTTATGACGGTGTTTGAACTTAAAGGGGAATATCTGTAAGCCTTCGCAACCCTGAAATAAGGCTGGGTAATACATGAATTGATTTAATACAGATCAGTTTGCAGCAGAAGAGCCAACTTGGGATAAACGAAGATGTGAGATTGTGCTTTGAAGAATTTTGAGGTTATAACTCAGAGATGTAAAATATCTGCAGCATGCAAGTACAGCAAGTATGGCTATACTTGAAGTAGCAGCTTAAGGGAAGAAAAAATGTAGCTTGGCAGTCTGGGAGTTAAATTCAGTCCCTTATATCCACTTTGCTCGCAGGTGCAAGAATTTTTTTTTTTTTTCTGCGTAGAATGGAGAAAGGTGCATACTTTGGGGAGAAAGGTGATGGTCCTTTTTGTTTCGAATTTAGTAGTGTATAATTGAAGTTTGAATTAATGAATTACAATTTATAGTACCTGGGGATCTATTTTTGGCTGTCTATGTGGCACAAACTGCGCTACCCTTTACAGGATATTGACTTAAGTTTAGCAGTATTTCAGAGTTTTACTGTTTTGGATTAGGGGTTCCTGAGATTGTGTATTTCATGGCTATTGTGATATTTAAGTGTTCTGTAAATACATGTCAGCATGTTTGAAGTTATTACTTATCAGAGAGAGATTGTTAGTTTCTGTAGTGTTTAAATACAGTTTGTTACGATGCTGTTTTGCAGGTAGCTGATGAAGATAAGGATCAGGAAGAAGAAAGCAGACCATCCATGGATTTATTTAAGGCCATTTTTGTGAGTTCCTCAGATGAAAAATCATCTTCCTCTGAAGAAGAGAGTGATGAAGAACAGCAACCAACTACTTCAGTAATAGATTCAGAAACCAGCAAGCAAGATGATTTACCGGACAGTTCTTCATCTAATGTGCAGGGTAAGTACTTCATGGATGTTCATTTTTATGAATACCTCTTAAAAACATCATTAATGAAACAAATACCCTGGGACTTCTAGGACAGTGGTATGCTCTTGTGCAGATCATCTGGCGCTGGTGGAGCTGGGCATGTGGAATAATACATGAATGAGTCTTTGCATGTTGCAGTATTATTTATGTTGCCATGTGTCTTGCGCAGAGTTTAAAAGCAAACTGCCCTGTGGAATGTTTGTCAAACAGTGAGGAACAAAACATCTAATGTTAGAGCATACATCAGTGAGAAATACAGGAAAATGTTTATATCTACGTTAAATTGTAAGATAGATAAATTATGACGGTCTTGTGATGGGTATTTGGGTATTTGACAAATTCAGAAATAAATATTTTGCATTTCTTTAATAATTCAATTTACTCTCGAAATACTGACATTCCAGAAAAATACAATATTGAAATAATTTTGAGACATCAAAAAGTGCATTTTATTTGTATTCTAGTAATAAAAGATGCCAGAATACTCCACAAGAAAGGGAGAAGACCAATCTTTTATTCTACTTCCTAGTAAAATTTAATAAGTGAGCTGTAAAAAAGTTCCCATATTTTCAGGATGCAATTAATTTAAAAAATGTTACAATATACTTAGCTTACAACGGAAATACTTTGTTCACTTACTGTCACAGTTGGTTCTGTTAACATCTAACTTTTAGTGTTTATTAACTTCCTACATCTTGTGGAGTATTTTATTAATTTTAAGTAATAGAAAAGTAGCACTGTGTCACTAAATTAATGGAAACACGTGTACTGATAGCAATTTAATTAGTAATGGTATAGTGTAAAAGGTCAATTTTGATTAAAAAGGAAAAAAACAACCCTCAAACAGTATGTTGACATGTTTCAGAATGTCAAGTATCCAGTTGGCCAAAGCAGTCCACAGAGATATGGGATGCTGATCAATTTGCTTTGTTAGAGGTTTCCAGAAAGCCTCCTTTAACTTTTTCAGACTTTCTTGGAAAAAGTGTTACCTAATTTTCCTTTCAAGTAAAGGGAGTTTTTTGTGGTTTCTTTTCATAGAGAATGTGACTGCTACAACCGACCCTGGTATTTCTTTGTTGCCTGCTTCAAAGCAGGAACTGGATACAACAGAGGAATTTGGACCAAAGTTGCCTCCAGCTTTTTGTTCTGGTAGGTTCTGTAGACTTCTAGTGTTTAAATTCTGTACATTGAAGTTGTATGTAAGACATACTATATTTATCTTTAAAAAATGTTTGTGAATAGGCACTTCAGCTCTTAAATGCCTGCATTATGTCAAACTGGCATCAACAAATGCTTTATTACCATGCTATGAGTCACTACCAGGAACCTCTTTGCCTGTATACAGATTTTGTTGTAGCTCTATAGAGGCAATAATAAAAACAATTTAGTGAAAATACAGGACTAGCCTTGTAGTTTCATGTAATAACGGATTGCAAAGGCCTTTAATTACAGTAGGAAGATTGCAGTTAGGAGTTCTGGACATTTCATTTCCATTTGAAAGCTTAGTTGTTGTTTGGGGTTTTTTAACTATCCTATTAGATTAGAAATAATGCAGAATTTAATAACAAAATTACCTTTTTTTGTCATTTTTTTTTGATTCCACGTTTGCTTTGTGCTTTAGGCCCTAATTGGCAACAAGAACCTGTGGTGCCAGCAAGTTTTCCTGGGCCTAGTAGAAAAGAAAAACATAGGAAGAACAGAGAGAAACACAAGACTAAGAGAGAACATAAACACAAAAAAGAAAAGGTATTTAATAAGCAGTTTATTGATTCTTTGATCTGCCAGTCAAAATTTTTTACTATTTATGCTAGGTTGTAGAAAATAGATATATTGGGACTAGGAGGACTTAAGCAACTGCGTTTATCAGGTGTCTTGAAACCTGAACTTCAGAACAGTAAGTTATCCATCTAGGGTGCTGCTTTTTCCATATATACAATGTGACTACAGATACAATATCATAGGTAGTTTAATGTTGTATACTGAAGATGTCGGGCATGTTCTGGGAACTGCATATAATTCATGGCTCGTATACTACTACTAATAATAATGAAATTTCTGTTTTGGAGGAGTTGAGTGCTTGGGATGAAATGGGTGATTTTGGTATATGTATTTTATTTTTTTTTAGCTCAGTCTGAATAGTGGAAAAAAGTCATTGTTAAGTGTTCTGTTTCAGTTGACCTTGGAGTCTATGTTGAAATCAACTTTTTGCTGTTCTTGCATTTCAGAAAAATCCATCTTTCACAATGAAATATGGGATTAATTCTCTTCTTTTTACAGAAAAAGAAACATAAGAAACAGAAAAACAAAGGCAAACACAAGAATAAAAAATCAGAAAAAGACAGCAGCTCAGACACTTCAGATAGCAGTGACAGCCTTAGTGATATAGATACCACAGGCTTGTCACCCAAGGAACTTCTAAGAAGGTAAACAGGAAGTTTACTTAAACACTTAGAAATTTTGCAGCGAATAATCAAAACCTCAATTTATGACTTGTGATTCAAGTGAACCTATTGGCAGCAAGTACGGTTCAGCTGGTCTCTTTATGAATACAAAACACTGCTCAGTTTTTTTGAATAAAGTGAGGAAAGATTACAAATATTATCATCTTAATCTAGAGGGTAATTAATTTTAGGATAGAAGCCTCTTAAGGTAAAGGGCACTAAATCCACAACTCTGCTAGTTAGTGGAGGTTATGGTTAAAGGTGAATGGTATTTTTGGAAGGTATTTTGAATGGGAATTAAAAACTGAACAGGTGCAGGTGGTGATTCATATTTCCGTGACTTTGTCTACTTCGCTTTACGTAGAAACACTGGAAGTAACATTGTCTGCTTCAGAATGTTTTGAGTCTGCTTGGGTTTGGTGGTAATCAGTGAAAGATTAAATTCAGATAGATTAATTGTGTGGCATTGATGCTTAAGATAATTCTGTGTTTGAGTAGGGAGCAGTGAAGCAAGCAAAACAATGCATGAGTCATGTACAGGTCTACTAAATTTAGACTGTGCTGTTACATTTTTATAAACTAGAGACTTGAACACAGTGCCAACAGAAATGGTAAAATTGAAAAACAATGATTTGCAGTTTCATTTTGCTCACACACTTGAAGTACAATACAAACAAAAGTAACTGTCTCTAGTTCAGAACATAGTCAACTTTAAGTGCATCCCATGTGGAACAGTCATGGTGCTGGGCTTCTGTTTAGTGTCTCTTGTTAGCTGAAGGAATGGTCTCAAGGTATTTGTTGAAATACCACATGCAGCTGGCCTCCTGGCAAAATGATTGGGGTCAAGGTGTTTAGTGGAATGGATGTGTACCAGTGGAAGGGCTGGCATTTGAAAGGACTCTGCCTTCTGTTCCTTTGGAATTGAGCTTCAGTTACGTATTGGTGTTTTCTTACTAAAGAAACAAACTACTTCTCCTTTGATTTCTAAATAACTAAAATATGTTTTTATGCATTTTGCACAAAACAGTTAGTACAAGCAGTTACTTTGTAAGTCTTTGTATTTGCATGTCTCTTCATACCACTGAGAAAATGCGAGGTTTTTTTTAACTTACATTAACTCGAATCTGTTAAACTAAGGTTAAAGAAACTGCTCAAGTAATTAAATGTTCTTAATGGTTTAATGTTACTGTTCAGTCTGACTGCTTTTTTTTCTTTTTCACTTTCAGATTAAAACAACTTCAGTATTGAAGAGGTTGCTTGCTTTCTTCAGTGCTGTGTGACTTGATCTCAAATTTTTGATCTCCTCTGTGATGGTAGATCAATCATGTATACTTCGAAGCATTGTAGATACTGTATTCATATTGAATTTGTTGGAAAGTAAATATGCATATGCTTATTTTGTGGTGCTTCGTATGCTCAAAGTGTATGGATTATGGAATGCTGAAAAGACCCCTTTCTGGACAGCGTCATCTGAAATACTGCAGGCTCTGTTTTAATTAACATGAAACAAGATATTTTACTAAACTGAAGTATTGCAAAGAATTTTTGTATAGTAAGTAATTGCCTAGGACCTCTAAAATGCTGGAGAGTACATTTCAGTCTGAATTAAATTTGGAAGTTAAAAACTAAAGCAATGTAAAATTTGTATTGAGTACAGGTATTTTAAATAAGTGTAATGCAGGATTTTACATTGCAGTTTTGCAATATTTGCAGTATTTGGCTGTACTTGTGGGAGTAATTTTTACATTTCCTAAATGTATATATTATTTGGAAGATCTAAACCAATAAACTGTCATTTTGACACAAATTATTAAGGCTAATGTGCTATAAAGATTAGTACTGTAATTATAATCTGCCTTACAATGAAAAATGTTGCTACTGTTCTTTTTGTTCCATGCAGTACATTTAAGAATCAACTGTCATCTTGTAGAATTATTTTAATATACACTATTGAAATAATACAGAACTGCATTTTTATGATCGGGCTGTTAAATAGGCCCACAGAACTTCACTTTCCAGGTGCACAGGGAAACCAGAATATTTCTGCTTAAAACTATGAACAAAAGCCTTAATTGAAATTCAGTTGTAGGTGGCAGTTCTGTGGGGCCCGATTTAATGTGTTTTTCAGTATCCAGAGCTTTGCGACAGCTCTTGATGACAGCAAAGCGATATACTGTGTCGACGCACAGATTTGTGTGGTTTTAAAATGTAAAAGTCAACGGGAGAACTCGCGTGATGTGAGGAGAAACGCGCAGCGGGACCTGGCTGCCTCCCTCACAGGCGAGCGCCAAACTGGGCGGCCGCTGCTGGCGGGTCGGCCCCTGTTAAAGCCGCCGAAGGGGTTTTGGCGGGAGCGGCTGCAGGGACCCCTTGGCGCCACCGCTGACCCCGGCAGAGGGTGGCTGGGGCGACCATGAGGTGACGGCACAGAGCTGCGTGCCCGCGGGTAGTCGGGGGCTTCTGGAAGCTGAGGGTGGAAAAGGCCTCTGTCATTTTGCTAATGTGTATGGTAGCAGGGGGTTTAATGTTAACTTAGTTTAGATGAAGCCTGCTGGGCAGTCATGAGCAAACTCGCAAATGACTGAAGAAAAGCCTTTTTCAAAATATCTTTGGCAAAATTTGTAGCGGTCTTGGCTGAGATGTGTGGCCTGAGAGCTTAATGTGCTGCACTTTGGTGGGCCAAAATCAAATAAACAAGTGTTTGAAAGACTTGAGGGAGACTTCGTGAGATTTGAAGATAGCTATTACTTTTTATGAGAGGAAGAATAATTGGGGAAACAAACCAAACCGAATTTCCTTCCCCTCCAGAAAAATAAAAATAAAATCTGCATCCGTCGGCCTTCCTTTCTTAACCAGATGTGGTAAATCCGCTCCAAGGTAGTACCAAGGAAAGGATGTGACCTTTCCTTAGACAAGTGGAACTTGAAATATTCTCCTCCTGTTCTTGTGTTCATACTCCCCCTCGTGGACCAAGCTGTCAAAAATAATTTCAAGGAAAAACAGTCCTAAACTTTCCTCTGTTCCTTTACAGATCCAATTTAAAATTCTGAGGGGACACAGCGATACTGTGAGCTCCTGCCACTTTTGCTTTGAAGGCACAAAAATGCTTTCATGCTCTTACAATAGAACAGTGAAGCTCTGGGTATGTTATGAATGCAACAACAAATGAAAAGAAACCCCAACATCTTAAAGCTGAAATCAAACAATGAATGTTATACAGGCATGAAGACTGGCTGAGTCATCAAGGAGCCTTCTGAAGATATTTTACTGAAGTTTAAAAATAGCAGCTGTAAATGTTTTTGCACTCACAGATAAATAGTAAAACTATCTCATACTTCGAACATTCTTTGACATTAAAGAGTGACTCTTGTAAGAATATGTAGCATACAATGAATTAGAGCTGTAGTTTATTAATATTTTTAAATTGTGAGTTGATACACAAAGCTTACTCTTTTTCTTCTGAAAGTTCCTTTTTCTGACTTCTTTATGTGGCGGTGTGGGACCACACAGTTATCAGCATGGCCATGGTGTTTTAATACTTGTTGCTTGCTTTTTCCTTTTATTTAAATCTTGATTTGAACCCTTTATTTTCTTGTTCATCCAAGTTTTTTATAGTTAGTTGGGGGTTCCCTAAAATTCCAGCCACCCTAGGCAGGGCAACAGTGAGATCTGAACTGGGGAAGTGTGCAGGTTCTGGGTGGTCAAATCTAAATTTAGTCTAAAAGATAGCTTGGAGACATAAAAGTTAGGCGAACCCTTGAATTTTATGCAAGCAAATGACAATGCAGCTGTGCTAAATAGATTGCAGGCATTGCAATCTGGCATATATTAAACTGGCTTGATTCAAGAATTGGTAATGAGTTATAGTAATGCCTTAATATGATAGGTATAGAGATGAAATAATTTTATGAAGGATCTAAAGTGTTGACTTCTTACCAATGCAGTACTAGGTTTCTACTTTTTTTCAGACTTTTTTTCACACATCCTGAAAAAGCCCAAGAAGCCCAAAAGTGTAAAAACCAGACAGTTTTCAGGTTAGCACCACTAAGTTATCCAAGAGCTGTTGATGGCTAGATCCAAGAAATCAGGAAGTCTAGAATGAAAGAAGTCCTGTCTCTTAACAATCAGTTCCAATGTGAATTAACATGTGGAGATCTTAAGCAAATAATTGTAGATAGGAGAAATAAACATTATATACATACGACAAAAAGATAGTCCTTTCCTGAAATCGCTTAAAACTCTCTGTGTAAAAGCCTAAGTAGATAGAAGATGATGGAGAAACACAATGGCCTTAAGTTGTACCAGGGGAGGTTTAGATTGGGTATTAGGGAAAAAATTATTCACCAAAACAGTTGTCAAGCATTGGAACAGGTGCCCAGGGAAGTGCTTGGGTCACTTTCCTTGGAGGTCTTTAGAAGACATGTAGACAGTTTGAGACGTGGTTTAGTGGTGGACATCACAGTGCTAGGTGAACAGTTGGACTTGATCTTAAAGGTCTTTTCCAACCTAAAAGATTCTATGGTTCTGTGATAAATTAACCAGCAATGTAGTATGGGTCATCATTTCAGCACTTCAGTAATCTGTTGGTTGCTGTTTATGAATCACAAAACAGGCGCTTAAGTGGGATTTTGCAGTATGGGAGAGATTTCCTGTTATTTATAGGTGACTCCTTCAAAACATGAAGGGCAACAAAGGGGAACTCAAATTTTGAGAATGTAACAACTGGGTGACAAAGGCTGGCATCAAAGGTAGGGCAGAAGTGAAACAATGTCTAGGGATAAATCACAAAGCTTTATATTTGAAGACAAGAGGCTTGTATTTGTGACTGATTCCTCAATCAATGAAGGAATGTGAATAGAGGGAATAATATAACAGACAGTAAAGGGAAATCTGTGGAAGAACATTGCACATGGATACAAGTAGGCATTTTTGAAGAAAATTATATTATAGTAATTGATGGAGGGATGGCAGGCCTTGAGAGTGTGAGTTTTAACTATGTGAATGAGACTCCAGGATTTAGGTATGGACATGGACGTGAGAGTCTAAGGAGAACTCCTTCAAGAAATTTCTGGTGAAAACTACTGTGATGGGAAGGACATAAATAGAAGTCTGGGTGTGGTAGATGAAGAACTCTCTTTCAGTCAGTCTTGAAATGAAAAGAAGGAATAGAGAGTCTGAGATTTTAAGAATAACTGAAGACTAACTTTAGTGATTTCACAGTTTCTGTTTTCCCTTATTTAGTGATGCTTTGTATTTTTTTACAATTTAGCAAAACACTTCCTAATCAAACTCATTTGGATTTATGCAGGGATGTTGAGAAAGGTTTTCCTGTTCGAGTTTTTGAAGACGAACACACTGCCCCAATTTCTGAGTGCATCTTGACTCCTGATGACAGAAGGTGACCATTTTCTATCTTATTTAAAAAAAAAAAAAAAGATGGTTTTTGCGATGTCAAGGTTCAATTTCAGCACATGTAGAAACACTTAGTACAAAACTTAGAACAAATAAGTTACTTTTTCAATCCTTCCTATGGTTTCCTAACTTGTATTACATTAAAGTCAAACTTTTTGCTTAGTTTTGTAAGTGATAAGTCATTCTGTTATAATTTTGTCTTACATCTTCCTTCCTCCATACACTCCTCCTACTTTCTCTCCTTTGTTGTACTTTCGTTTATGCTGTCCATGCTCTGCTTGCAGACTGTTTACTGTTGGACTCCCACATGAACTACCGTAAATCTCACCTTGTTCTCACCTACAATTTGTACAGGAGCTCTTAAATCTTTTCTGTTTTGCATATGAAGTCTGCTGAATAAAGCATGAACCTCTTTATTGTCTTAAATGCATGTTGGAATAGTCTGATAGATTATGGCCTCTTTCAGGGCAAAGGACGCATCTAATTCTGTTTTTCTGAGTTACACAGCGCTGGAAGTCTATCTTTGACGTGTGTTCTGAAAGGGGTATATAAATTTATATCACTCTATAAAAGAACAACATTGAATTACCCAAGGTTCAGGGGTTCACCTGTCAGTGAGATTTATACCTTCATAAAATTTCTCTTCTGTCTGTATTGTTTATTAATACTATATAGACTTACCATTAAGCCTGTCTTGTCAATTAAAGAAGAAACGCATCTTAATCTAGTGTCAATCTGTGGACATAATAATTAAAGCAACTGCAGCATATATTGATATATATGGTTAAGCAGGTCAAGCAGTGCCTCCAGGGGTACTATTTCTGGCATATTTTTATCATTACGTCATAGTTTAAATCAGTTTTTATCAGGTTGTAGAGCTGACTGATTAATTTTTTGATCACTGAATAGTACATATGCTACACTGCCTATTGCAATTGTGTATATTTTTGAAACTGCTAAACAGCAAGTAAAATACACTATTGTGTACAGCCCTAGAAATCACCTTCCAATCAAAAAACACTACCAGTTCATAAATGTCATGTGGTCTTTTGCATTATGTATTTCTTTTTAGGAGTGGGGATTGTGTTGGTTGCAGGAAGTATACACATATGGAGAAAATAAAATAGATTTTAATAATATAATTGTATTTTTAGTTGTTAGAATGTTAATTCATTGAGTTTATTGGGCAAAATGTATAAAAGCAACAGTTTTGGAACATTATAAAAGTAAAAAGCCACAATGGTACTAAAAACATGTGTCACATTGGTGCCTTTGAATATAAACATTACTTTAGATATTTGGGAATATTTTAATGAAACAGTATGAGGGAAAAATTTTGGACTTCCCATTTAATGGAAACCTGCCAGTTTTGGTAAACTTCATTGAATAGCTTTGTTGTCTAATGTGGCTTTATGTTTGTGCAGAGCAGCATCTGTGGTAGAGGGTTACCCAGCAACATAACCACTAAAAATCAAAAAAACATTACTGACAATAACACTTCATATTCATTAAAGAAAAGACATCATAATGGCTTTAAAATTATTCTGATGTTAGAAATAATTAAATAACTTTTAATGGATGAAATAAAATTGAGTTGGCTGCTTGCACTGAAAATTACATACATGACATTTTTGTTATTAGTTTCTATCTGAAATATAAATAATCCTTTTTTCAACTAAGCTATGCAATAATTTTTGCTGTAGTCTTTGAAAAATCTATTTTAAATTAGTGGGTGTGAAGATGTTGAATCATTGTCAGAATTAAATGTTGTCATTTATTTTTAAAATACCTTTTAAATGAAAACATTGATTGCTGTTTTCATTAACGTTACTTTTAGAGTGGTAACATCATCATATGATAACACTGTTAAGGCTTGGGATGTGGAAACAGGAAAAATACTTTTATGTATCCTTTTGAATGCATATTGCAGAAGATACAATTGTAAAATTTGGATTTATGGCTTTTTTACTTATAAGTAAGAAAACACATTCCTTGTTAACACAATACAGTATAGTTAGGGTAGGTGAGCTTGACTTTTAGTCCTAGTTTTGGTACGAGTAATTGCTTCATCTTGGGTAAGTCTCCTGATGAATGTCTGTGTTATTTCAGATACAAATGGGTATGATAATAATAACCTGTCTCAGAAGATACATTTAAGAATGATTAACAATTTAGGATTTGAACAGTGCAGCTTTGTCTAATTTTAAGTTTATTGCTAATGCAAAAAAAAAAAGAAAAAAAGAAAAATTGGATATAAAGACATCTATCAGCTTTTACCAAGACAAAGTAGCATCAAAAGCCTTCTTTCTGAATCTGCTGTAAAACTCTCTTTAACCCTCAAGCATGTTTCTAAAACCTTTTATTTTCTCTTCGGTGGATGGTAGAACATGAAGGCATTGTAACTTTAGTATTTCTTATGATGGCAGATATGTGGTATCTAATTCAGACAAAGAAAATACCATATACGTTTTTGATGCAGTAAGAGCAACATTACCGGCACATACCCAAAGTAAGATTTACAACTTTTACATCTTGTTTATGCAGGTCTTGATTTTTTTTTTTATTTCTTACCAAAAATTGAGAAAATTAATTAATTCAGTTCAGTTCAAATATCCTTACTTGAGAAAGGCAAAATAAACTTACCTGTGAGACATTAAACCAGTGTTTTCCAGAATAAGCTTATAGAAAGGAGATAATGGGCCAAAATTAGACTAACAGTGATTCTTTTTTGAACAATAATTTCCCTTTGAAGGTAATTTCACTAGTGAGACCTCGGTCCCTTGAGGCTTCCATTCAGGACTGCAGGTCAGGGAGTTTGCCATTCTTGCAGAATCAGCTTAAAAATATATGAGCAGTCCTACAAATGTTAAATTAGCATATGGTTATCATGCTCCTGTGAATCAGAACCTGATGGTAAAATCATTTGGATTTAAAAATAAAAAGTGCAACAAATGGATCTAATACTTTTATTAGAACTGTCTCTGTTAGGTGAAGCCATCAGGACATACTTTGCTTACATTATTTTAATGGAGCTATTTGTGTTCTTAAAGTATAATTACCTGCTTAAGTGCTCCCTAAGAGTCTGAGCAGTTAACTGTCATTGGCTTTATGGGACCATGCTTCTGGACTTACTTTCAGGAATGGAGTGGAGAAATATCTTGCTCCATAGGCATGTAATAGGGCAGCATGTGAATTTGTGTTAACTGTATATGTTGAATGCCTGGCTACAAATTCAAATTTCTTACTATCTGCAGTAACTATGAGGCCTCTTTTTCACTGAGAAGTAGGTGAGGAGGTGTCCTAGCCAGTGAAACAGCAATTTTGAAATTACAGTGTTTTGCAAATAGACCGATGCATAGATGCTATGGCTAGTTCTGGCTTTCAGACCTGTGTTCTGAGACCCAGATGTAATTATTCAAAATAACTAATATTCTCACTTGATGTTTTTTGTATAGGTCATCACAAAAGTACAATTGCAAGATGTTGTTTTGACCCAGATAACCAAAAAGTGACTTCAGTATCATATGACAAGGCCATAAAGCTATGGGATATGGTGACACAATCCACTTCAATTACAATTAATGAGTAAGAAACAGTACTATAGTTAATTATCTGTGGCATTATTTGCATCCTCCACAATTATCAGTGAGATTTATGCTAAGATTTGTACTAGAGAATACCAACAAGTTATTGAACTAAATAATGTTATATATAAGCAAATTACATATACAGAAAGTGTGAATAAAATGGTCCACTCAAGTTTCCTGCTGTAAATAACTGAAAAAAATGTATTTTGATGATTGTAACCATTTCTAGTGCTGTTTTTTTAGAGCTTCTATGTTCTTGGGTATATGTAGATGCAGAAGATAGCATATGTAATATGGTACTGCAGTATAAACTTCTTGTTCTCATTTCTGCTAATTAGGAAAAATGTATAATTGCTGATGAATGAGGAGATAAAATATTACTTAGAATAGTGAAGTCTTTAAAAACATGGAGTGAAGCAAAAATAATACAGAGAAAAGGAGAAAATAGATCTAGATGTTGGGAATTGATAATTAATCCTGAGTTCTTACAGAATATTATGTGATAATTAGGTTTGGCACTGCAACCAGATCACCTTAGCCCTTCATAAAATTCATGGGCCTCAGAGCAGCCACAGGATGATCTACTCTGCTCTTAATGAGCTCCAGTAAAGACCTCACAGATGTCCAATCTCTTCCGTTGTCTCACTGTGTTAATCATTACAAAGATTTTCCTCAGGTGGACTATTCTGGCTGCAGCTTAAGCTCTCATGTTTCTGTTTAGATCCACTTCAGACATGGAGATCAGATTATTCACTTGTTTTTGTCTACATTTATATATATATCCAAGAACTTCTATTACATCATTACATCTGCTGAGTCATCTTTTCAGTAAACCATTGTTACTCATTTAACATTTAATTATTGTTTCCTATTTTACTGATCATTCTTGCTGTTGATCTCAGATCTTTCCAATCAGCCCACATTTTTCTTGAATTATATGGCTCTATAATGTAAAGAGTATTCCCTCCACCAGGAAAAACCCAGAAATTAATTATTACTACATGCTTCTTTGTGGTTGTGCCTCTGTTCATACATCCTGGGATGAGATTTACTCTTATTTGATAGTGAAGAGGAGTCAGAATTTGTTGCTTCCTTTTTTTTGCAGAACTGTGATGTAGTCCATTGTTCCCACTCCGTATCTGTGGATTCTGCAGTGGATTATTTGTGTTTGCACAGAATGTCAGACTTGACAAAATTGACCTGATCAGGTAGCATGCATATTAGATAGTTGATAAAACACTGTATGACCCTTACAAACTACAGTGACAACAGCATTGTTTCCTGTAGAGGCTGTTATAACCCTTTTATTTTCTTGATAATTTCTTCCATTTGTGAAGACAATTTTGAATTTTAACGTTCTCCCTTGTATAACTGCAGACCCTCTTTGGCTTCATTTCGTCTCTGTACTCTTTATATTATTACCTACATTATTAATGGAAGTATGAAATGGGACTGGATTCAGGACAGATGCTGTGGACCCCAGCTCAGTATGTACTTTTATTTTCACAGTGAACCAATTATGGCCACTCTCTGAGTACAGATATCGTTTTCCCAGCTCATTTATCCTTATATGCTTTTGGAGAAGGTCATGCCCAGTGCCAGAAGCCTTGCTCAGTATGATCTCCTGAGTCTTCACACGCTAAAGTCTTGTATCTCTCGCTGAAGTCAGTAATACAGTAAAAACATTAGGTCAATTTAGGATATTGTTACCATTTTAAGAAGGAAGTTTGCAACAATAGAGATGTCAAATCGACCGTTAAAAATATCAATGGCTTTAAATAAACTCAACCATTTTAGCTTTGAATTCTTAAAACAATAATCAGAGAGAGAGTCTGCCTTTAAACACTGTAATAAAATTGTCTTTGAGGGATTAGGAATTACTTTGGATGGGAAATTCAATCTGGAACATTGTAATGCTTTTTTTAAATTGCAGTGACTACAGCATTGTTTTCTGTAAGAGATGCTCATAATCCTTTCCACACTGTAGATTGCAGGAAGCCCTAGAGTCCTCACCCAGTTCTGAAACGTTCGGATTTCTTTTCTGATGAGTATCACTGCTTCCAAGATCAGACTTTAATCTAGAGTTGTTTAATATTTTTCCCCTGAATGTTTGGGTTGAAATTTACATGTGGAGATGGATGCATGCTGTTTATTTAATGAAAAACAGGTGGCTTTTTTTGGTAATTTACTTGTAGTAAAATGTGGTTGTGTTGTAGCCACTGAACAATTTCTTGTTAAGCTGCGTTCAACAACAACAACAACAACAAAGCAAGCTGGTCACTTGTCACTTAACAGCAAGGTTTCAGTCCTGCAAAATGACCTAATCCAGTACGAGATATAAAACTGTGCTGGCTGTGAGGTTGTAAGCAGCTCCAGAGACTTCACTGAACTATTCCTATAGTTAAAATTCAGAATATGCTTATGATGCTTTCCTGGATGAAGACAGGATGCTCAATGTTGCAGGAGGCTCTTTGAGAGGTTTGTAATGGCTACAAAAGGTCACTCTTCCTGTGTTTTTCATCTGTGTTTCAGGGGACACAGCAATGCTATCTCAGATTGCTGCTGCACCGCTGATGGTCATTACTTGTGCACAGCATCCTGGGACAAAAGCTTAAAAATATGGGATATAAAGACAGGAGAATTTTAGTGTCATGAACCCGTTTCCTTCAACGAAAGACATGAGGGTTCTGTTAGTTCCTGCCATTTCAGCCAGGGTGGTGAGTTATCTTAATACTAGTGCATGATGTATCTTGATACCTACATACAGGACATTTCAGATAAGCCATGAGTGACAACTCAAATCATGTAGGTAATTAATTAATCATTTCCAAGATAGCATGTTTAATTATGAGAAAATGATGTCCATGTAAAGAAGTTGATTGAGGCTAATGGTCTGTGTTCTGTATTAACCAGGCAACTGGAAACTTGCTTAGTTGGTATACCCATCAAGAGGTATAATAGAAAGATCATAATGGAGTAAAAGCACAGTACTATGTTAGAAGATTAACTTAGCACTTGTGGATATTACCCTAACATTAGTTAACTGAAAAAAAACCCCATGTTCAGTAAATACTGTACTGATCTGTAATAATAAGGAAAACGTGGATGTCTTTGTTAGTACCCCCAAAATAATGTTACTTCACAGCCCAAACAACGTATACTAGCAATGTACTGAAAAACTTCATGGATGTTCTCAGCTACGCTGATCGAGCACATAAACTACCATATTTAAAGCAGGTGGTATTTATGAGTTAGACCAAGACAGTTTGGCACCTGGCACTTGATGTCTCCTTGAGGCTTGGATGAATAGGAGGAAGAAACAGACTCTCCAGTTTACCTGTATCTGAGTGGAGGTAGTGGGGAGCTGTTTCTTACTGCCTTAGTTCCATTACTTTCACTAGATCACACACAACTCCCAGTCCCTACACAACATGAAATCTGTTAACTGCTGACTGCTACTGTGCAGAAACAGCTTCTCTTCTCTTCACTGGGGTGGACTAATTATGAGTTTCTGTACATTGTGATCTTATCGGCTGTTTTCTTTTGCAACTTCACATCCGAATGCTCCAGTAAAGGTGACTCCTGCACTGCTGACAGCAGGTTAATCTGCGGTCATAGCCAGTGCCTTCTGAGGCAGGCAACTCACATAAATAAATAGCAACTCTGTGGGGAAAAATATGCCTGTGGGTTGAAGACAAGAAAATGCAGATAGGCCTGTGAATATTGGAATCTGAAAACATGCTTTCCACACTAAACTCTACTTTTTTTGTTTTATTCACAGTTGACCTAACAATTCTGAAAGTATTCTCTGTATTTTAATTTTTAAACAAGGTATCTCCTTAACTTTTAAGTCAACAGAATTTTCATATGTTTTTTTCCACTTGCTTGTGTGATTGCTAAATTTAGGATTAATATTTACAAAATTAAGAACATTACCAAGTAGCTGAAAGGAACCTCTATTGTCTTGTTAAGGCATGACTAATATCTCATTATTTAATTTTTTTTATAAAGTCTGACTCGCTGTTAGAACGAGCCTCTTTTATTTGTCTGTGTGACAAAGCAAAGCTAAAATACAACATTTGGATTTTACATTTCAGCATCACTTGTGTCTGGTGGATATGACAACACTATAGCTATATGGGATACAGATGCAGCCTATAAAAGGCTAAGCTTAAAGGTACTGAGATGTTTTTTGGTCACTAGTTTGATGAGATGGTATAAAATGTATTGCTGGTTTAAAAGCGTTGTATATTTAATTATCTGACAAATATCCTTGCCTATCATTTTTAGAGACAGGCAGGAATATATCCTGGATTTGTGTGATTTAATTTCCTAGAACAGTATGTTCTTATGCAATTAGCTACAAAGATATTACCTTTGTCAAATCAGTTGTTAATAAGCTATTACATTTCTCGTTTTATGAACAAGCTTATTTAAGGATTGTATTGCATGGAGTGGTATCTGTGTTCTAGGAGAGAGTTTCTTCCAACATGTAACAAGAGCTTGGGTAGCACACATACTAATTTTGAAATGCCACACTCTGTATGTTTACACGCTTACTTATGTCCACAAAAAACTGCGCTAAAAGGGAAGCATTAGAAAAAAAGTAAATATTGGTGTTGAGGTTCTCAGGCTTAGCTCAGTTCCTAGGTTACATAGTTTACATTACTGCTTATAGTGACAGGGATGTGGTTGAAAACGTTAAGGTACTTTTCAGGATGAAAAATTGTATAAACAAAGTAGCTAGTCAGTATTTAGCTATCCCTGCTTGGAGCTAGGCCTCCTCATTTCTTCCATATCCATGGTAATACTACCCAAAATTTGAGGCAGTAATTAATACCTACAGGGAAAAAAAAAAAAAAAAAAAAAGCAGCGCAACTCTCATTAGGTACTGCAGCTACTGCAAATTTCCCAATTCACAGCAATCACTGTAACTAACTCAGTTTCCCATAAAAAAGAAGGCATCTGTTTAAATGCTTGTATCTTTGTAACTATGGAGAATTCCAGTTTAGGATCTGTGCTTTGGTGTAATTATATTCTGGAATCATAACTAAATTTAAAAATATTTTTTAAAGATTCTTCTATAAACCCCATGTTTTATGTAGGCATGTTTGACTGCTTCTCTGTGCTGGAAAAATATATGTTCATCTTTTAATTGTATTTCTCAGGTGTGGCATTTGTCTATCAAAATGACCATGCTTTCCTAAACTCTTACTGTTTATATGTGTATTACATAAAGATGTACAAACATTTATACTTAAATGTGTTAACATCCCATTAATTTATATGTATGTATCTGTAATACCATTCATGGTATTTACTCCCTAGCTGGAATAAGTAATTTGTTTTAGATTTTAACCTGTTTCGATTCTTATGCCAGCTCAATGCTGTTAACCTCAAATTAGCTATGCTGCAGTTGTCAGGATAAGGATATCCGATACAGCTGCTTGACTTGGCCTGCTTTCAGAACTGGTTTCCTTCCCTTAAAATGGAGGCAAGTTGCTGTCTGTTCCCACAGCTCTTCCCTCTGTTATCACGTGATAAATAGCCTCAAGATTTTTTAGGAAATGAATTTTAGAAGTCGACTCTCTTTTTACATTTCTTTTTAGAACTGTTCAAAAATTAGAAAAGACCTATGCTTAAATGGAGCTTAAAGCCATGGTAACTGTGTAGTTGTCATTCTTCTGAGTGCTACAGCTGGTGGTCTGCTTACCAGAGGTGGTAACAGCCACTGTTTACAGGTATATGTATGAAACTATGAACTTCATAGCAACTTTTTTTCTTGACGGGACATGAGGCTGTCTAGATAAGAATTTTCTCACTGAATTTCAAAATGCATTTATGGTACAAATAGTTGGTTTTATTATAATGAAGGGTTTTTTCCTTGCCTTACAGTCAAATTTTGCTTTACTGTAGGGTCATTGGGACTGGGTAACACATGTTGCGATTAGCGAAAACAAGGAAAGGATTCTTTCAGCCTCAAAAGTAATTGCTAATTCCTGATGGGCTTTCAGGAGCTAACTTATAAATAGATGTGAAGATTTCATCCCTTGTTTTCAACTTTTTTTGGTATGAAATTTAACAATAGTCAAGTTGCTCATAGAAGTGCTAAGTTGTAATCAGTAAGTACAGAGAATCTTAAAAATAAGTTAAGTGTGTTTATCTTTTGTTATTTTAAAATGTGTGGGCAGTTTAAGATACCTAAAGATTTTTTTCTAAAAACGTGATATTTATATGTGAGAGGGCTCAGTGCTCATATTGAGAGGGCTCATCTGCTGAGGTGAGATTTCATCCTTATGGTAATGATGTAAACCACTTGTTTGGTAATATGCAAATACGTCAAAATAATCGCATCTTTTTTTCAGGATTCTACTTTGAGGTTATTGAATATTGAAAAGATGGATCATATGCCTTCAGTGGTAGAAACTGGAAAAGCAAGAGGCTCAAAAATTGCATCACCTTCTGTTTCTCCTGATCTTTAAATTAATGGGATGTTAACATGTTTAAGTATAAATGTTTGTACGTCTTTATGTAATATGCATATAAAGCTAAGACTTTCCATTAACCTTGCTCTGCCCTAGTATTCTGTATGAGGAATAATAAAATACCTTGTACTAATCCATGAAATAGCTGTGATGTATCAGGTAAAGAATAAAATCCCCAGGAGTAGAAATCTTATTTATGCTGCATGGTAGATAGAGGATAAAATTAATTACTTGTCCTTTGGAAATTTTAAACAATTTTAAAGGAATACATTAGTCCCACATTCAATCTTACTAAAGGAAATAGCTATATGTAAATTATCAATAGGTTTCCTTCCATTAGATAAACCATTCTTCTTTACTATGGCAAACAAAGAATCCTTGCTCTCAGTGCACATCAGAAGAGATTTGTGAGTAAAACCATGAATAAGGCCATGAACTTGTTGCCATACCTCTTAAAAATTTTTTGTGAAGGAGCTTTCAGGCATTGCAAGTAAGTTGTGATTTCAGTCTGACATGATGTAGCACAAATTAATTCTGTGTAATAAAGGCTCCCTCCAACAAGGAGTGTGGTATTTTCCCTACCCTTTCTTAGGAGCAACCCTGAGATGATTATTATGTGAGATGAGTATATGTGAGAATGTCACTTAATAAAAGATTAAGTGTCTTAAAACGTTTGGAAGCCCTATTCCTAAAAACAGTATTTTCAACCTTTTTAACATTTCTTTCTAAAAGGGACTTAAAGTGGGGCGAAATAGTCACAGCTGAGCATGTGACACCCTGGAATGCAGTTAAGCTGTGGAATACAAAGAGATCCAAGTAGGTAAGTTTGGTTTTTTTACCTTGTTAAAATTATGTGAATTGTGTAGCAACAATTACACTTGAATCCAAAGTTAAATGGAAAATATTTTTAGGGAATAGTGTGTTTTCTACAGATTTATGGCTTTGAATAAGTATTAGGTGATAAACTGTATTATTTTCCAGCATTCTTTCCCCTTCTTTACTTCTTAATTAAATATTATTGTTTTGTTACAGAAGCTAGAAGAAAATGCTGCATCTATGCTCCTCTTTTTTTTTTTTTTTTTTTTCTTTTTTTTAAGTAGATCACATAAAATAGGTGTGTTTTATAGCTGGATTAATTTGGCTTTAACGTTGTTAGTAATACTGAACTAATTTATGTTAGAAAACATTAGTCCTAGAATAATTAATGTTATATTAGAATTGAAAGTGTTCTTTCTTTCTTTACTGTTTGTAGCTGGAAAAATCAAAGCTCCAATTTTTTCCACTGAAACAGGAAAAAAAAGCAGTTGCTGTATAGAGGCTTGGTTCATTTTGTGTTAGTGATGTGAGGATGTTGGAAATTTTCTTTTGAATGAATCTTCTTTTTATCTCCCAAATTGAGAAAACCAAGAAAAAATGAATTCTTACATGCTGGTTTTAATAAAGCCAGTAAGTTCTATTACTTACTGCTGTTTTCTGTCCATTGCCATCACCTGTTTTATGCTTGGGTGCCAGATGAGTCAGCTTGTCTTCAGCCCTGAACTGATCTCACCTGCAGCAGTAGGCTCATATTTGTATGCAGCATAGGTTTTACAGAGGATGTGATAATTACAGACAATTCATAAGCTGGAGATTTATCTGCATATTTTCTGGCTCTTATACTGCCATGGTTTGACTAATTCACTCTGTCCCTGTTCTCACCTGATGAGAAATTTGTATGACTGTTTCAGACCAAGTCAGTGTGGCTTCCCTTCTGTGGGAGTTACTTGAATAACATCTATAATTTGGCTGTAAATACGCCTTGGTTGCCTGTTAAATTGCCAAAGCGATCTTTGTGCTTTGCAGATTCTGATCACAGTCCAAGCCTGTAATCAGGTCTGTTCATGGAGCTGAGCCTTTCCTGATAACCTTAGCTGGTGGGCCAGGCTCCGTGTTTGCTCATGGCTCAATCCTGCCTGGTGGCAGCTCCGTCCCTCTCTTGGCAGGGTCCACCCTTGTCTGCTGCCCTGTGCAAGTGATGGGCTGAAGGGCCAGGGCCCTGAGGGAAGGCGTTGTATCAGTGTATCAGCATCAGTTCTGCGTGAAGGATTCGAATTAGCTCTATAGAAAACCACCCAGATAACTTTTTGTAGTTTGTAGCTTTTTGTAGCTTGTGCAAACATGCACCTTTTGTCAGGCACTCCAGTGTTATGTGTGTGTAGATCATAAAGCGCATAAGCGGTGTGTGCAAATGCATACTGGGGTTTGATTTTTGCATCATTACAGATGATTGCAGCATGTAATTGAGGCCCAGTCCTCCCTTGGTATCTTCCACTGTGAGCCTTGGGCCATCGAGACACAGCGGGACGGTGGGACGGAAGCCTAACTGTAAGTAAATAGCGTTTTGTGGAAATGCTGACACTTAGGTGTTTTCCTTCGGTCTTTACACGTGTTGTGTCAAAACAGACGCTAAGGTGCCGAGCAGCGGCCCGCCCCGCTGGTCCCCCGCCGCAGGCCGAAGCGCCGCTGGCCCCCAGCCGAGCCGGAGCTGGCGGGGGCTGAGTTCCCAGCCCGGCCCTGCCGCCCGCTGGGAGCCGCTCCGCCCGTAGCGTAGCCGGGCCACTGGCCGTGGCGGTACTGGGGCGCGGCCGAGTCAGGCCGATGTATTGGGGCTGCGCAGAAGCTCAGCCTATCGCCGGGCGCCGTGGCTTAGTTGGTTAAAGCGCCTGTCTAGTAAACAGGAGATCCTGGGTTCGAATCCCAGCGGTGCCTGCGCGGGGCGGCCCATATGTTTTGCCGGCGGGGAATCGCGGGGCCCGGCAAGCTGCGCTACGCCCACGTGTCTTCTCTTGTCTCCACAGCTTCAACCGCCTTTCAGGGAGGTAAACGGAACTATTATTTCCTTCTCTCTCTTTTTTTTTTTTTTTTTTTTCCCTCTTCCCTCTTGTAGTTTGAGTGCGTATTGACTCGGTGTCCGCTGCTGAGGTGTTCATCACCCATCAGTACCAGACCTACCTTTCACTTCTTCTTACTCACTTGTGTTAACTCAAACCTGGCTTTTCCAAGTGAAAATGGTAATAAAAGCCCTGTGCTGTTCTCCGTGCAGTGACACGGCAGAAGGTTTTCCTAGACATCTTCAAAAACCAAAGGCCAAATCCTGCCCCATTAGGCTTGTGAATTAAGCCCAGTGAATGCATTCCAGATTTGTGTTACTGCAAGCAGAGGTAGAATCTGTCCTTAGATCCAAAGACAAGACTGAAAAGCCATTAATACAAGTCCCACCCTAGCAGCTGTATCCTCAGGTGTTTTTTTACTCCCAGCAGTGATGGGAGTAATGGGATTCACAGGCACATTTTGAGGTTATCACAACTCCGATATGCAGCTACATCCCAGCTGTTGGTGGCCCCAAAGTGCAATGCATAAGTCTTAATATCCAGGATGAGCATCTTTGGTTACAACATTTGCCTGCAGGAACCTTTCTTTGAGTAGTATTTACTGTAAAAATGCAACTTAGATAGTATTTGATATGTGATAAATAGAAGTAAACCATAACTGCAAGTTGCAATGGTTTTAAAAAAGGTGGAGTATTTTGGATTTAACCTCTCATAGATTAGCATTGCCTAAAAGAAATCAGAAAGACCTAGAGTTTAAGACAATTGGAAAGTGCAAATTAAGGAAGACTTGGGGAAAAGAAGCTGCAGTGAATGTCAGCCAGTTCCCCTGCTGCTCCTCAACTGGTGGCAGTTTGGACCCTGCGGGAAACAAGAATTTTGAAAATGAAAATCTTGTGCGAATGTTTCTGTTCCCCTTATGTTTGTAGCTGATACAAAGTCACGTACGTACATTCTAGCACTAAGTTGAAGCAACAGATGAGGTGCCAAGTCCATGAACTTGTGAGATTTTAGTATCAAGAAAACCCAGCAGTTTGGTGTCAAATAAATCCTGCAGTCATGAGCAGTGACGCCAAACTCCACTCTGCAGGAAAGGGTTGGCTTGGGCACCTGGCGCTGTGCTGGGTGCTGTGTAAGGGAGAGGCACGTCTGTGCATGGACCCAGCAGCCTCTCCTCTGGATTCGGCTGTTGGGATAGTGCCTGCCAGGCACCTCTCTCTTCCTGTTAGGGCTCCACTTCCTCCACTTGCAGCTTTTTGGTGCATTAGGAGGATAGTTCCTGAAATGAAGAACAAAGAAAAACAAATATTTGGGTAGTTTTTGCACATGCTGTTTGTAGCCAAATGGACTTGTTCTCAGCTCTTGCACAGTAGACAGAGATGACTTAGGGGGTCTGTATTCTAGGTATTTGTGCTGTTACTCTGCTAGTTTCCATCTAGTTTCCTAGTTTCTGTTCTTTAGCTTGCAGATGAGAACTGCCAACATTAATGAGTATCTAGGCATCCATCAAAATTGTTAACACTCTTCTCATGCAGCAGCAGAAACAGCATGATGAGCCAGCCAGGATGGCACCAGTGGGCTGGTCACTGTGTATCTCAACATGGGCACCATAAAAAAGGCCTCAAAACGTTTGAGAAAGAAGGACAAAATAGGAATCCAAATCAGTTCATGAACACAGATCTGATTTGTTTGGATTCTGTAAGAGTGACTGTATTTTTGTGTATTAGTCACAAACACAGACCCCCAGCTTCTGTAACAGATTTCTAGGATGATCTGTGTATTTACGTGGGAAGTAATATTTTAAGCCAATATTTAAGCAAATTGAGTGAACTGTGGCTTTTTTTATTTTGCATAGATTTAATGATATATAAATACATCATATAGGTTGCTTGTTTTGGCTCATACATGGATGTTTTAAATACATATTCAGGAAATCCCTTCATCTGAGCACTGAAATTTCACTGAATGCCCAGAGGGTATGGGTAAAAGGCCTGCTGTGCTGGAGAATTTGCTTATATTTCTTATTTAAGTAACAACATTAATAAGAAATGCAACGAAGTGAAATTCACTTAGATATGCCTGTTCTGCTGACAGTAACAACATCTCAGTGTTCGGTTATTTCCAAGATTTGCCACCAGCCTTTTCCTTGCAGTAGTAGTCAGCTGGACTGTTCAGTCAGTCCAGTTAACGTAAGTAAAACTATTTCCATAAAAAAGTATTTTCAGGATTAAGGCCTTTAGCTGTTCTTCTGTTACAGGTAATGTTTAGTTCATAAATTGAGAGCTAGAGTGAGAAGCCTGAGGAACATGCTCATCAATGGGATTGTGTGAAGTGTTTTAATGCACATGATAAATCCACTCCCTCTGTTAAAATGTTATAACACTAGTCATGCCAAAAAGATTCTGTATTATTTATCATGTGAGATTCTACAAAGATAGTTTTCTAAGGTAGTTTAAAACAACTAAACAAATCACTAACACTTAAGCTGAACATGCAGGTTGAGTGTGTATGGTTTCTTTTGGTTTTGTTTTTTCTTTTAAGTGTGGGAATAGGCCAGATGAAGGCTGCTTAAATCTAAAGTAAGATTGTAGTTATGTATTTGTCAATAGTGTTAAAAATGGATTAAAGCTTATATATGGTTTGCCAGGTAGCAGGTAGTAACAGCTGTCTTTGCATAAATATTTGCATTTTATTTTTCATGTGAGCTGAATAAGCTTCCTTCTCCCACTCCTCGCCCAAATGTTACACCATCACATCAACAACCGGGGAAGTAAAGCATTTGTACTCTGTATATGATCATGTCATCCACTGCTCTAAGATACAGCAAGTGGTGTTTACAGACCCCCTGGCCCATATGCTGCTGGTATTTGCAATTTTGAGTTTGGAAATACACATATAATCGTGTGATCTGTTCAGTTCCCAAAAAGTGACAGAGCGCCTGGTCAGATGGGCCTTGCGCATCAAGAGACCTGTTCTTTGTTCCTCAGCCGCTGTTTGGCTCTGGACGCGCTGCTCTCAACTTCTGATCTCTTTTTGCCATCTGTAAAATTACAATAATACTTACTGATGTCACAGGGTTGCTGGGAGAGTTCATTAATGTTGTATGAAGCACTCTGAGCTTTTGGATAAAATCAATGTTATTAAAGCCATGTTTTTATTTTTCTTCTCAGCAAGTTCAGTCTTCCTGCAGTTAGGTCACGCTGGTGCTAAGGCTCTTTGATAGCGCTGGCAACGTTCGCGGATTCACAGATGCATCTGGACTGTTTCTGGGAAAAGGGGCCTGACTGCCTTTGTCTTGCTGATGGGGTAGAAAATCATCTTTCAAATAAAACTTTTTACGGGTTTAAGTAAAGTTATTCCTTCAAAATTTAGTACATAGGAGTACTTTTAGTCTTCTTGTTGAAGGTGCTTATTAGCTATTTAGATTATTTTCTGCTTACCTACAGAAATATAAGTAATACCTGTTTTTACAGGCTACTATTTTTCTGTCGAGATACTTTTCCTATTTTAATCTCTCAAAATATTGCAACATCTTACAGGAGGGTGTGTGATTATTGTATCAATATATAGTTGAAATTGCCTGAGAAGAGGTAAATGTCATCGGTAGCTTGTGATAAGTATTTAGAAAATACTTTAAAATCTTTCTAATTGTAAAAAAATGCTGTTTTTTGATGCCAAGCCTAAACCAAATGGCCACAGTCTGTAAGAAAGAAGGATGCATACTATATTTCTTATGACATATTCCCATAATGACTGCTTCCTTCAAATGGAATAAAGTAACACCTGGTAAAGACAGGGAATCCTTGCAAGTTAAGTATGATAAACGATAACCTTTTGTAAAAGTGTATTATAGGAACTCACATATGACCCTGACAGATTCATGCAATAAATACAAATCCCTAGAACTGTTAATTGTGCTCTGATCCTTTTATTCAGAGAGCATACAGTGTTCAACATTTTTAGAGCTGTAATGAATCTCTGAAATCATATTAAGGTGGTATCAAAGAATAATTTAATTGCCAGTAGCAAGTATACTGTTTAATTATTTGAGCTGGGAGAGTGAATTCACCTGCCTTTGAAAATTTAGGATGCAGTAAAACAGTATAAGTTCTCAAGGAGTAACTGTTTGGGTCCTCTCTCTGGATATTACACGTAATTTAATCATCATTTTCTCTAATGGTTCTAAAAAATGCACGATGTTTCCTTATCATTACTTATGTTTCCCTTAATTTTCCAGCTTGTGGGGGCAAGGACAAAATACATGAGTTGTGGATTCATGAACGAGTCAGGAGGCTCTGGATTGTTGACGTGTACTCTGTAATTAGAGGCCCTGTAAGTAGTACCATGCAGTCTCAATTTTGGCAAAAATATTTTCAGTTTAGAAAGGCAGAGTTTTTTATAATTAAATATGTTGCCTTTGTATATTCAGTGGCTGTTTATGTGACATGAGCCTTGGACTCGCTCTTGATGGCTTAAATGCAAAACATGCAAAATACGTGCCAAAAGACCTTGGTTGGGTGGCTCCAGCATGAACCAGGTATGCCAGTGCTCTGGCCTGAACCTGCTTAATGGTTTTCACATGACGTTCTCATGTGTTATGAGTTGAAAGTAAAGCTTTGTCTTGAATTAGTCTAATAAAACACTTTCCATTCGTAATAGAAAAGACCATAGTTCTGGGCTTTTATGAAAGCCATAAAAATTAACTTTGGATGAATAAACAAAATACCTTTTTATGTGTGTAATTGGAAGAGAATTTTGTGTTCTAGCAGCTTTTCATGCTTTATCCTAGTGGTGGCACATTCCCTGAGGTGAGAGAGAGAGAGAGAAACAAGTAATCTGACTGCCTGTATACTCGCAAATAAAATATGTTTCCCTTTGTTTTCTAACAGCAGCTACATCACTGGAAAATGTGTTTTAATGAGAAGATTTATTTTTTAAATAAGAGACTAAACTATTGAAATAGTACTGCTTTACAGAGCTGTGGACTGGGCCCAGGAACTATATTTTGAGAGGTGTCAGCTTTAGATTCTACCTTTGTTCTCTGCTGCTGCAGCTGCAGGTTTTCTCTTTTGGTGTCTAAAATATTTGACTTGCATGTGTAAGATGTGTACCAGTGGTGGAAAAAGATTATATATTGGCATATTTTATTTGACTTAACCACAGTATATATAGTACCTCTGAGGAGCTGTAGGGTAATAAATTGAAGCTATCCTGGTAAATATATTTTTAATAACTTTTTACCTTAGTTAATTGCCAAAACCTCCGTAATTTATACCTGTTACTGATTTATAGCTCAATTACGAGCACAAAGCTAACTTGTTCTTGAGAATCAGTTGCTGAGGTTCTATTAAGGTGCTATAGAAAAATAACATGTGAAGTGATATCTTAACATTAGCATTTATAGAAAAATGATGTGAAATGCTGAAATAAAAAGCCAGTGCCTGACATTTTAAAGAATTCTCAAAGTGGCAGGACTTGCTGCAGAAGATCTTTAACTCCTGTGCTGTTGTGACTAATAATTTTTTTAGGAGTTTCATAACCAGCTTGTTCTGTGAAATTATATCCAGAACTTATCACGGTCATGGTGACTCCATGCTGCTGACTCAATTAAGTTGAGTATCTTAAGTATCACTTAACATGAGAGAATAACTATAATCAAATTGAATGAGACCAAAGGTGCATCTAGCCCAGCGTCTTCTCTATGATCATGGCCAATAGTGTGTGTCTAGGGCAGAACATAAGCATAAGGCAAACATGCAGCAGGATTTTGCCAGATACAGGCCTCTGGTGATTTCCAGCTCAAGGTCTTGAACTCTCACGTACAGACCCGATCAGATTTAATTTTTCATTTCTCCATGTCTGTGAACAGGAAAAAGTGAAGTGACTCCTGCAGGCAGACGTGCATATTGGAGACATCTTTATCGTAGGGACAGTTGCCTAAAGAAGGAAAATATTAGAGGTAGTCAAATGTTTAGTGGCTGTTTATTGCAGCAGTGACTATAGGCTTAGAGGAGGATACTTCCCAGTTTGCCTGTGAGCCAGCATTGCTGCCTGCATGTTATCACAAGGATTTGGGTGAAAGCATTTGATGAAAACATTGAGTGAAGCCACACTGCCTGTTAACCCCAGTTTGTAAGACTGCCCTTTCACATTTCCTGACGTGCTGTTCTGTGATGTGTCATGCTTCGACAGGCATGTCCAGTTACACGGTGTCATGTGTGTATAATGTGATGTGATGTATGTGTCATGGAAGGATTTGCCAGAGTGTAATTTATCAGCTCTGAATTTTGACGGGGTGAACCGTTTGGAGTACTGTGGTCTGGATGTTGGAAAAGAAAGATGTTTTCCAGTTATTGCTTTGCTGCTTGTAGAAAATATTGATGGTTTAGTTTGTAAGCAATTTGCAGAAATGATGCCTATTACTTGTAGGCTTGTTGTAAGATTTTTGATTGTCTGTTCTTACAAAATAAGCAATGGCATGAAGTGGCCTGTTGAGAAGAAAGTGACTTGCCCCCATCGCCCAGCAGATCAGTCCCTTATTCTGCTTTTAATATATACAGTCTGGACCACTATGGAGGTAAAACTGGCCTGTGAACTTAGACAGATATCCCATAGGGTGTCACTTAAAAGACAGGAAACACAACCGGGAGCGGCAACAGAGGGAGTAAGAGATGGGCACTGAGCAATGTGGCTCCTTCCCATTTAGGACCTGTGTTGCTCCGCCAGTCAACCTAGCTTATAAGCATACCTGAATTAAAAAAAAAAAAAAAAGAAAAGAGTTTTTGAAAGCTTGGCTGTGTTTCAGTTCAGAATGAAAACCACAATTCTTCAAGCAGGGAGACAGTTAGCTAGAAAATTGCAAATTTTGTGCCTTCCTGCAGCAAAACAGGTTTTTTTTTTTCATCCAAGAGGCTGAAATCTATAGCCCTAAAATGTGGGGTTCTGTGGGACTAGTGGGAGAAGTGAGTCAGTTTTGGAGATGCTCTTTGACTACTCTGAAAAATGTTATTTCATTAGCTACGCTTGACTCATGCTCAGAAGTTTACTTTCTTAAAGGTGTGTTCATTTCTCATGTTTTAAATGCACGTTGCCTATCTTAGCAATTTGGGTTTGTTTCATTAGATGGTGAAACCATTACAATTTGGTTTATTTTCAGCTTAACCTTCTATTTCTGTTCCAGTAGGGTAGAAATGGATTAACAAACGTGTATACATAAAACCTAATTTTTCTATCTTGTTTTTGTTTAGGAGTAGTATAGATGTGAAAATTAATGCAGCCTGATGTCACAGGAGACCCATGTCCTAAGTGTGATCCAGGTGGTGTGAAGATGGACTTTGCAGTAAGAAATGTATGCCTGTAAAAATGTTGTCTAACACTCTACTCTGTGTATATAGCCTTATTGTTC